>NC_081409.1:590469258-590806758 GCF_030272615.1 Cryptomeria japonica
CAAAGAGTGAGATATCATTCTTGAACTTGATGGATCAAGAAACGAGCATCGATCTAGAACTTGATTGAACTAGATTTCAGCAAGAGACGCAACCGATTCCAAACTTGATTGAACAAGAATCGATTGAGCAAAGAGATAAAACCAATTCCGAACTTAATTGAACAAGAACCGATTAGCAATAGAAAATGTCCAGCTTGATTTGATGTGATTGAAACTGAACATCAATTTGAAGATTGAATAAGATAAGGACAAAGATTGATATGCCCCTAGAAATTGCTTTATTTGACATCGAAGAATCTCAACTTGATACGACGTGATTTAGTTAAGATGCCCCTAGTAACAAGGTTTAATTGATTTTCTTTGGTTGAAAAGAGTTTTGCTCGACTTTAGATAAAGATTTGAAAAATTTCTCAACTTTTGATGATGATGATCACTGAAAAGGTGTTATTAGTATTCCCCCTCAGGAGCGAAATTGAAAGATAACGAGGGTACAACGATTTTAGGCAATTTTTAGTGATGATAATTATTTGAGCATGAAGATTTATGTTTGAAGAATTAAAATGAGAGTTGATTTGAGAATTAAATTGAGATCTAGAATTGAAGTGAGCGCCAAATGATTCTAAAATTGACTTGAGGATGAAAGTGCTAAGTGGTCAACATCGTGAGATTTCGACTAGAAAATTGACGTAAAATTTTGATTTTGATCCCGGAAATGGACTCAGGACAGTCGATTTAGTTTAGGGTACAAGTTTTATGTCCATCAGAGCAAGTTTAAAAATTAGGGTTTGGGCTATATAGGCTATTCTAATTTAGGAGCATCGATTCGAGCGCCAAAGATGACATAATCGACCATAGAACTACGACCCAACAATAAGTGATCAATCTTTAGCCTTTGCAATCCCTAATTTTTTATTTTTTGTTGAATTTTTGCTTTTTTTAATTTTGTTTAAATTCGTTGTCATAGTTTTATCGTGCAGTTCATGACCATTTCTCATACGAGTATCTGTCCTTTTTTGTTTTGTCATTTAAGAAAGTAGGGTTTGTCATCTGGTGTATACCCTTTCTTTGTACGATAGTGTTCTTATAAGACCATTTAGTAGTGTGAGAGGATATCGTTTGTCATATGAGAATGTTTACTCGTGCGGGGTATAATATTTGTTGGTACGAGTTTCTACTTGTCTATGGAAACTCGTATAAAATACAAGCAGCATTTTTGAGAGTGTAAACAATAATTTTTTATTTCGAATGTTGTATATTTGGATTCGTGAGCATGTTTAACATTTTTTTAGCGGAAATTTGATCATGTCTTGATGATTTGTATGTTCGATTTTGCAAATTCGATTGCTGAATATTCAGTTTCGGTGTACATTTCCACCAATGATGAGGCTAGTTCGTGAGTTATCAGATGCAGAGAGAGGGCATATCTATTTGTGTGGATTTGGATACCTATTACAAATGCTTGATATTCATGTGAATCACGGTATGTTGACTACTTTAGTCAAGCATTTTCATTCAGAGCATAAAACCTTTCATTTACCGGTTGGAGAGATGACTATCACGTCGGAAGATATATATGGGATTTTGAGGATTTCGTTCACTGGAGACAAGGTTGATTATGATTCTACTCAATGACCAAGTGTTTTGGCATTGAGATGAATATTCCATGATGAGACTATTCTTGAACGTGCTATTACGTGGGATGATTTGATGAGCAGATATGGTGCACATTACCCTCTGGCTTGCATTTTGGTAGGTGTGATTGGTTGTTTTGTGATGCCTAATAAAGAACAACAGGGTTTTCTATGTGGTTGGGGAAGAATGCTTGAGAGGTTATTGACTCATCTCGTGAGATTAGGGTGGGGATCATGCTTACTTGCTCATATGTATCATGAGATGCACGAGATTGTGTATTAGGAGGGGAAGAGCATGGTAGCAGGTGTTTTAGTTCTATAGATATGGGCATGGGAGCACATCCCTGTATGTAGACCTATTGTAGATGATTGGGAGGCACACCAGCCTATTGTATGTCATTATCCAGGCTATGTTACTTAGCCCCACCTGGGCAAGATTGACTATTGGAGGAGGCAGTTGGATGATTTGATTGTTGTAGTATGGAGACCATATAGGGGTCTAGAGAAGTGGGACGATTAGAGAGAGCAGAGGAAGGACATGTTCATGACTCGACCTCTCATTGGAAGATTGGTGTCTATTATTGAGCGGTTTGTAGTGTTTAGGGCGATGAGACAGTATAGGAGACCGCGAAGTATATCCTAGAAGTTCATAGGATAAGCTAGATACGGGGAGGAGGAGAGATGAGGATAAGTGTCAAGACTGTCATATGCATTGAGCATGCAGGAGTTAGTGGGTTTATAGCCGTAGAGATGGGATTATCTAGAGGATGTAGCAGACGCGAGAGCATTGCCCCAGTATAGAGATTGGTTTCAGACATATCCTTTTCCTCGGTTTACAGATCTAGGAGAGCATGCACCTCTTATAGAGGAGGTTGAGGATGATGCACTAGCACAGGTACAGGTACCAGGTTAGGTATAGGGACAGAGAGCGGATGCACCTAGGCGGATAGGAGGTCATCCTGGTGCTAGTAGCAGCAGGGTACTAGCAGGAGATAGACAGCGACAGAGAGGGGAGGGTGGATCCTTAGGAGTTGTTGGGATTGAGGCTAGTAGTGCTAGGGTATCAGAGGTTGGAGGTGAGGAGGAGAGATCGGCTCCTAGGAAGGTTAGGCAGTGGAGAGATGAGCAGGGAGGTGGAGAGGGGGATGCTGGGAGAGAGAAAGGGGTATCAGATGTAGTACGGTCTTTGAGGACTAGGTTTATAGGTTTGCAGTCACAGTTGATAGTGGCGCAGATGCATCTTGAGAGTGAGACCGACATCTTGTTGAGATCAGAGCTAAGCATGATCGATAGCTTGCAGAGGTGAGAGTAGAGTGAGATGCTCTTCAGCGAGAGGTTTTGGATCAGACAAGTCATGCAACTTATTATGTCGCAGCTTATAGCGTAGTGGTCCCAGTAGCACAGCAAGTTATTTTGTATTCTCAGTATATGGCTCGATCTGAGGGAACTAGGGCACCCAGACAGGATGTCGGTCAGCAGGCACCACCTCCTCCACCTGATGATGAGGGAGAGGCAAAGAGTTAGATTCGTTATATCTCCTAGATTTTGTTATATACCCTATTTTTGTAGCCTATACGATTCTTGCTCTGATGAGACATTGTATTTGACAGTTGATATCATTTGTACTCTTAGACACTGAGATTATGATGAGATATACGAGCTCTTGATTTGATTCCATCATACTTTTATTGATTGATTATGATATTTTTTTCTATATGCTTTATTCTATATGTATGCATATCTTTTCAGTATGGATGTATGTAATGCAAATGAATATGGATGTTGTTTTTTTTGTTTTTTTTTCATATGCAATAAATGATGAAAAATGAGTAACTAGTAATGTAAATATTTAGTTTTTTCATGTAATAATATGAATGCAAATAAGTATATAATGAAATGTATGGATCTATAAGATGCTCATGTATGCAGCTAACATCTCAATACACAAGTACTAGATCAAAGAAATGATGATAAAAAAAAGAGACCACTTAGCTAAGAAATGACAATTGCTTCAGACTCTCAATCAAAAGATAAAGAGATCATTGTTATCATGCTGAAATCACTCGAAATGAATAAAATTTAGAATGAATGAAACTTAAACTTAGTCACTGGATTTGGTATGCTTAATTTTCATCATTGAGTGTTTTACAAACAGATCAGGCAAAATAGAGTTCCTTTCTTTTCATATGCAATATTAATTATCTTGTCTGCAATGACCCTTTTTTCGTTCATATCCTTGGACAGATTACGCATGCATCTGGATTGCACATTAAAGAAATTCTCTCAAAATAGACAAATAAATGACTCCAACCTCCATGTAGCATACAAATAAGCGGAGTTGAGGTATGTGTGGCGATTTCACCTTGATGTGAAGGCACTTATCACAAACATCCAGCTGATTAGATGTTTCTAGATCATCAGAATCATTCCTACAAGAAGAAAACAAAGAAAAGTATTATGCCCCGAATCCTTGCTCCTCTTAGTCAAGATAGACTTCCTCGAGTTACTCGGAGGGAATAATAATTGAAAACCAATTTAAAAGACAACACACAAAGAAAATTTCAAACATATCTCAAACAGTTTAGTGATTATTTTCAGTAGTCTTGTTTTGCTCATTTACTCAATGATAAAACTATGTAGTAGTTTGGAGACAGGTGACTGACTCGGATTGGATGACCTAGTACTACTGACAGAGAGATGACTTGGTTGATACTTCTTAGGACATGTAAATTGATCAGTCGATTACCCTAAGATTGTGACATTGATCAGTTTCAAGCCATGAGGGTTCCAAAAGAACCAGGATGTCACAAAAGCGACTAAAAGATAAAGCAAAGATGCAGCACTTCAGTACAAGAGATAAGACTAACCCGGACAAAATCCAGCAGCCATACTGAACTATGTCATTATTTTGATTTGATCATTGATAGGAATGTCTAGTTTCGAAGAGTAAGTACCACGTATAAGACCGATCTGTCTAGTTTTGAGTGTACCCTTCCTTGTATAAGACATGTTGATTTTTGATAGAGTTTGATAGATTGATTAACAAGACATGTGATAAATTTGATTGCAGACTTTGAGATTTTGTCTTTTGTTGATTTGGTTTGATGGATGGTCTATTCTTTCTTGCTTTGATTTTTTCAGTTTTTTATTTTTAGGATTTTGTTCAGGACATTTTATGATGTTTAGGATCTTGTTCAGGACATTTTATGATTTTTAGGATTTTTTTAGGATATTTTATGATGTTTAGGATTTTTTCAACTATGTCCCCAGTATGCAGACCTATATGACATGATGATCTACAAAATTCATGTGGAGACAATGAATTTTTGATATGACCTATGTTAATGCAATATGCATGATGAAGATGCATTTCCTATTCGAATAAGGATGACCGTGTTTGTTCAACATTTTGTAATACACCAATTGAATTGGAGGTACAAAACATTTCATAAATAAGCGGTCAATCGATCCATAAGGTCCCTTGGAACATCCAAATTAACACACTTAGTGACTAGGATTTACAAATGGAGATGCAAAGAACTTCCCCATTGATTCTTGAAACTTTGATCTTCTTTTGCCCATGTGAGTCCAAATGAGTTAATTCATGCTCTTGTGTTCACTAAAGATCCTTAGCATCCTATATGACTAGCTACGTGGATTATTCTAACTTCAAAAGCATCCCGAATAGAGCCTCGCTACCAGCAAGCTTTTAGAGCTCTAACGAGGTTATAGACTGTAATTTCTCCAATATTGCTCCATTGCCAATAGATGTTCATATCCTTGATGGAGTTACTTACATCTTCCCATAGTCAAGCTTTTTGTCGCACTTGTATGCGTAATATTTCAGTTATATATCATTTCTCTTTTGCTTTGAGATGAATATTTGGCATAACTCTTTTTCTTTTTTCTTTTCTTGCCTTGACTCGTAAGTAATGAAACCTACTTGGGTGTGACAATTACAGTGGCGCTAAAGTAGAATTTTAGATTTTTCACTAGTCATATGATCAACTAGGTGTCTCCAATGAATCAGAGATTTTGTTAATGTGTTTGAGATATAGCAATTGATAGATTTTGGGTTAACAAGTCTCAAATAGTGAAATCACTACCCAACCATAAGTAAACCATCCTCACGGGGTAATGTTGAAAATGAATGACCTTAGGAGCTCAAAGACTTCATGTCCGACTATCTAAGAAAGGAGATGACCCGTGTTCCTCTTGAATGCAAATGGATGATAAACCTGGACAGTTGACTTGTTTTATTGATGCTGCTATATGTAAATGCAAAAAATCGTATGCTATGAAATATGTGAATATGGTGTTCTTGAAAAAGAAACTATATGTGATGCAGTTCTTTGAATAAAATGAGATGCAATGCAGAAAGAAAAACCTAAACTAACCCAGCCCTTAGATATAATATCGTTTGAGTGCATATTGTTCATAGAGTCAGGAAGTTTTGTGTAGGTAGTTCATTGGTCTTTGTTTGAAGAGTCGGATAAAGATGTCTTTTCCTATAGGATATAAGGACTCAGCTAAGTATACATGTTCAGTATCTCCAATGTTGATTTCCTTAGTTTTTTGGATTTGGTGATGAAACTAGGGTAAAGTGCAAAGGATTGGATAAGGGGAACGGAAGGATGAAAAAGAGGTTTTGGATAATGGATCAGATATTGAAAGTTTGGTGCATGAGCGAATGGAAACGTTTGTGGGATCACCATTGGCACACATCTTGAGGGATGGTGGATTGATGGAGGAAAAGTGGATCTCAGATTTTGAGATTTGGATGGAGGAACAACTAGTGATTTTGGGACATAAGGATCCAAAATGGATGAAGGAGGTGATGGAGAAATAGATTTGGAAGGTTTGGATGGAGGAACAACAATATTGGTTGTTGATTTGGATTTTTCTTTAGACTTTTGTGCTTCAAGGAGGCGCTTAGGGATCCACATGGCTTTTTATTTTTCATGCTTTTGTAGTTTGTTGGAATGCATTGCTTCTACAAGTGCCTACAAGGAACCCATATAGCTTTTGATTTTTCTTTCTTTTTCTCAATGGGCCTTTGTGTCCTTTTATATGGATGGAAGGTACGCGAAGATGTACACCTTTGTTGATCTTGCACAAGGGATGGAGGAATATATGGTCCTAAAATGGATGGAAGATATGAAGGGGAATGCATGTATTTGGATTTTGGTCTAGTAGGGATACCAACATCTTGAGGAATGTCACTGAGGCCATGTCCCTTAATATTTTCTTTAATATGGAGAGGTTCTTGCTTGTGAAGGTCTACCCCTTTCCGTTTATAAATATTTTGACTTGTAGGATCATGAGAGGGCTTTGTAGGCATGACGGATCCTTGAAGTGAACGTGGAGGATTATGACAAGGAGATGAAGGGATACTTTGATCTTGACATGGAATAGGACCATTGGATAGAGTAGGAAGGGTGTTTGACTCTTCATTTTGAATAGGATCTTTTGAAAAGGCGGAAGACGCATCATGATCTTGCTTAGGAAGGATAATTTTCTCTTGAGATGGAAAGGGATCATCTTGGAAGAAATGGAAAGGTATAAGGGAATCATCATGGGATGCTATGGAGATAGGATCTTTTTCAACCATTGGATGGGATGGCCCTTGAGATATCCCTAGAGGATCAACATGAGAAGTTTCATCATTAGGTTCATTATTTGAAAGACATGATATGGACTGTTATTTAGAAGTCTTAGGAGATGGAGGCTACATCTGGGCCATTGCTAGACACAGGTTCATAATTTTGATCATGCTTGGAAATGACATCTGGTTTCTCCTTAGGTGAATTTTTAGAATTTTCAATTTCAATAACACCATCATTAAGGAGGTCTTGAATTTTATGTTTTAATTTCATGCACATTGAAGTCTTATGTTTGTTATGCCTATGATATGCACAATAATTACTCAAAATTTCACATCCACATGCGGTCTTGTTAGGCAATATGATAAGATTATGCTCAAGAAGCTCTTCCAAAGTTGACTCGATAGAATGCCCCAAAGGTGTAAACTATCTATCTAGGGGATAGACATATTTTTGTCTTGGTAAAGGTGTCTTGTGATCTTGTATGAGATTTGGAATTGGATTTTCAATTACTTTTTGTTTCACCTTATGTAATTGTTTTAGCATTTCTTGAAGTTTGGTGTTCTTAATATCATGAAATTTTATCTCAAGAGGGGTCATTGAATCTTTTTGTTGGGCTTGAATGTCATATATTTCTCTCTTGAGATCTTGAATTTGTTGGACCAAGGTAGCCATGGGCTTCTTACTCTTGTCAGAATTTTTAGAAAAGCTTCTGGTTTGAATAGGCTTTTACAACTGATGGGAGCGAGAGCTAGATGTGATGCAGAAGTCAAAATCAGATTGAAGCTAGTTGTTTGTTTGATGTAGTGATTGAGGAAAGTGATTAAGACTCAGTCTGGTTTCAGGAATGATCTATCATGTATAAGATGTGATCTAAGTAACTTAGTTTGATTTGATATAAGTGACTAAGACTCAGTCTGGTTTCAGGAAGGATCTATCATGTATAAGACATAATCAGAGTAACTTTAGGTTTGATAAGTAGTTGATTGAACTAGCTGAAAGATTATTGACAAAATTGTGCAACACAACGGTAGTGCTACACTATCAAGATTGTTTATGCTCAGAATTATGATGACCAGATATATGCTCACTGTAGACCGATTAGGCAAGTATAATAATTTTGGAAGTGTGTGTAGACAAACAAGTTTCTAGACTGACAAAATCAGGAATTCGTACGACAGAGTTTTTAGACCCAGACGATAATTTAACAGTTCCCAGATGATAGAGATAGTTTCTTGTACGAGTTGTTGCCTAAACTCACATGACAATTTAGTGCTCTACATACGACAATAGACTAAAGGCCAAACAATATTTATTTGATAACAAAACGATAATTTTGTATACCCGGACGACAATTCTAACAAGGCCAAATGATAAACTAATAGGACCAATGAAGACTCGTATGACAACTTGTGTATAGCCAGATGATAATTCAATAGACTCGTATGAGAGTGGACTGGACATAGACGAGATTCTGACATGGGCAAAGTTTTGATGACTAACAGAGGCTGGATTTTGACTAGGATAGAGTTTTGATGACTGGTAGAGTTTTTGTTCACTGAGTTGTTAACGTTGTTGATTTGTTTTCTCTAGTTTCAGTTTCAAGGATGAAAACACATAAAATACGCAAGATGCATAATGAATTCAAGCACAACACGCTAACCCTGTGAAAGTTGGCTTAGAGAAGACAAAATTTGCTTGTAGACTCGGGTACACACTCAATAGCTAATCAGAATATGGCCGCTGAGTCTCATGCAATGGATTCTTAGCGTCGTATTAGCCGACTCCAAATGCTAATGGGAGCACGAAATGACAAGTATCTTGGGAGAGTTACTATCTCTCTTGCACAAAGATTATTACCCTTTCGGAGGTGAACCGGGTAGCCTCTATCTTATAGTTCTTAGTCAATAATTTCATTTGAAATTACCCCTTGAAGTCACGCAAGCATGATTGAGGCCTGTAGCCCGACAAGGTACTGAAACAAGTTGTAGTCACGTAAATGTGATTGAGACCACGAGGCCCTACAAAATGCCCAATATGAGAGATCTCAAAGAGAAAACTCAAATGATCCCGTCCTCTGAGACTTTAATCACAAGAGGCCTATTTATTATAGTAAGTTGGAATGCTCAGGTCCAGCTATACTCACTTGGGTCATTCTCACAAGGTGATCACTTTTTCCCGTTGTGACAGGCCCGTTAAAGGTACACAAATCTCAAATTTAGAAAAAGCTTCTAGGGTCTAGATTTCTGATTGTCTATGCAGACAAGAGCATACTCTCCTACCTCTTAGATTTTTCTAAAAACACAAAAGACAGATTTGTTCATTGACCAGATAGAAAATTAAGTGCTAAAAATGAATTTAAAGAATACATGATGTTTAGTTGAATCTCCTCAGGCAACCTGCAAAAACAACGAATCAGTAGTCATATTGTTTTTGTGTGACAGGCATTTTCTTCGACAAGCGTTCTGCAAAAACTGGTTAGGCTATCAAAATATCTTAGGTAGACAGACAACAAGCTAGAGTCAGCATTAGTACCATAAAAATTCAACAAGAAAAATCCTAAAAAATGTAGTTTGTTTTTAATACAAAAATCCAGAATACCGTACGAGTATTTCATCGAGTTGTATGATAATTCGCGATGGGCTATACAATGTTTGCAATTTGTCGTTCGGGCCTCTATGAAAACTCGTACGAGTTTTTGCAGAAACTGTACAAAAAATCCAAAAAATAAAAGAAAGTTAATCTGCAAGGACGAAAGATGTAGTCTTCGGCCCCACAATGGGCGCCAAAAATGTGTGTGTGAAAAGTGGATAAAGTCTGTGAGCTATAAGACACAACACTTCAATTAAGTCATTGCATGCATGGTTAGACAGATATAATCATGAATATAAAAACCATAACAAATCGACCTATTGCCTTCTAAAAGATGCGAGTATAGACTTGCTCTCATATTTGTCTAAGCAATACCAGTGACTAGACTACACCAAGACGAAGGATTTAATCTATATGAGCACAAGAATAAGCTAAATGGATGTAAGAATAAGCTAGATATGTAAGATTAAGCTAGATATGCAAGATTAAGCTAGATGAATGAATATTAAGCTAGATGAATGAAAGCAATCATGATTAAACTTAAATATGTAAAAAGCTAAACTAAGATGCAATAATATCAAAGCACAATATCTTCAATGACTCCAGAGAAAAAACTGCATAATAACAATAAATCTTCAGGGTGTTTTGAATGAGAGATGAAGGCTGAATTTATAGAGACTCAAAAGAGAGACCAACGGTCAAGATTGATTAACAATGAGCGGTTAAGATTCCTCAAGAAAAAGCACAATTTAGGATTATTGAAATAATTGAGAGATCAAATTAAGTTAATCTTGAGATAGATTCCAATTATAGTTTGATTGAATTCATTCAAATTATAAGTTCGAGTTTGCATTGGAGATAAATTTAGTTGATTCCATGCACGTGAGATAAAAATCGGTGATTCCATGCACTTTCCTTTCAATTTGTTCAAGATTTTTATTTAGAAAAAGCCTTTTCAATGCGACTGTACTTCTTTATTCAAAAGCTTTGAGTTTTAATTTTAGAGAAAATGATTAATTCAACTTAATTGCTTTTCTGATTTTCAAGTTATCTCAATTTTAGAAAAAGAAATATCTTAAGTTTGATTTCTTCTCTCAATTTAATTCTTTCCTTTTGTTTTCAATTTAACTCTTTCTTTTGCAGATTAATTCCTCTTTTTGTGATAAATCTCTCTTTGTAAATTAATTCCCTCTTTTTTGTAATTAATTCATTTTTTTTATTAAATGGCAAATTTATTTATTAATTAAATATGTTAGGATATTTAATTAAATAAATAGGATAATTGATCAAAATGATTTACTTGGAATGATTTAATTAATTAAATAAATATTTAATTAATATTGAGTGATTAACTTGCCATGTAACATTAATGATTGAAGAATTAATTAATTAAGTGCTCAAGGTTGATTTAATTGCCTTTGGTTAGGACCTTGGTCATGTTGTCGAGATTAGGGGCCCATGGTTTAGATGACCATTTTTAGGGTATAACAGTAATATAAAATAATAGATTATAAAATTATAGTAAGGGGGGGAGAACCCAATTTTTATTTTTTTTAAAAGAGATTTAAATTTTAAAAGCGGTAGTTCCTTGGATATATTTATATGTATATATTTACATACACAAGGGGTACCATTCTTCTGGAGAAGAAAATTATATGTAGATATATATGTTTACATATACATATAAGTATACACATTTATAAAGGGATAAGTTGAAAGCTTATACCCCATTTTCATATTTTTTTAATTAGTTATTTAATGAGGAACGATCAATAATGTCAGCAAATAAATAGATTGGACTAATAAATTAATATTAATATAAAGGATTTATATGTTAATATGGTAAGGTGGTGAACTACACTTAATAAACTTAATAAACTATAATGCTATATGAGCATTATATGAGTTATTTTAGTAACTTAAATTAAAAATTGGAAAAATCATAACTAAGGAATACATTTAACAATAAAGTAAAAATGGTATTATTTGAGCTATTTTAATTAACTCTCAACAAGTATGGGTTTAAATAGTTATTTCAAGGGGAATTGAATTATAATCCTTTGAAAAATTATATTTAAAGTGAATGGAGCTATATCAAGCACTTGGTTGAGAATCAATAAATAATTTAAGTAACCAAAATAAAGTATCGTTGTCAAACCCTAGGGATGGTATCTTTAATTTGTTTCAAGGAACTAGTCCCTAATGAGTGTAATGTAATGCAATGGCTTAAGGGGTTAAATTTACCCCACATAGACAATGTACATTGCAAGTTGCCTTTTTAATTAGAAATATTAATTAAAATTTTAATAAAGCATTTATTCGTTCACATTGAAGATCACTTAAGTTGACACTAGAATAATCAAGTTAGTGAGAATGAGTGATCAACCACTTCCTCACATAACATAAATCACTAGTAATTGTGTTTTTTAAATAAAAAAAATTGTTGTTGTGTTTTTGCTCTAAAGTTTGGGCATGACACATTCTTTTTGGTCTGCATATCCATTTGAGTTTGGATTGAGCCGACTTGGAGAACACGTTTCATTTGCGTGTTATGTGTTTTTTAAGAAGACCAAAATTCATGTTACGGATATATAAAAGTTGTTGATATGATCAGTTTTTATATTGATGGTTATGTGAAAAGTATTTGTGAGCGGTTGTGCGCAGTTTCACATGCGCATGTGAAGGATTTGTGCTTTGAAATATAGCAGAACATCATAATAGAGCAGTATGGTAGAGCAGAGTAAGATTATGTGTTTTGTGCTTAACCAGAACTATACTCAGGCATTTGTTGATGCTATTCAATAGTTCAAACCTTCTTGTAATATTTTGTAATCATTTTGTAAGGTAGTGAGCCTTTCGAGGTTGTAGCCCTCATTGTAATTTGAGTAGTGAGCTCTAGGCAGTGTGCCTGAATGCATCTGCATTCCCCTTATGTAATATTTTTATACTTCTAAAAGAATATATTAATATTGTGGGTCTCAATCCCACCGTGGTTTTCCCTTAACCAGGTTTTCACATAAAAATCTTGGTGTTGTGGTGTTGTGGATATTTGTTTTATTTGTTTGCATCTTTCTTTTGTTCATTTGCATTAAGTGGTTCAAGAATCGGGTTAATAATTTTAAAGATTGCAGAACATTGATTCACCCCCCCCCCCCCTCTCAGTGTTCCTTGATTCCAACAATTGGTATCAAATCGTAGTCCCTTGGAAGAATCCTAACAACTTGAGGAGGATCTGAGAAAGTGAATAAATAGATTCTAGTAGTCTCAAACATCAGCTTGTTGTGGCACTTGAGGATCTTGATCAAGCCCAAGTTGAGGTCTGGCAAATAAAAGCAAATCTTAAAGATGTTGAGAACTTCATCTAGTCTTTGAAAGATCAGTTGAACAAGTAAAGAGAAAAGAGAAAGAAACTTGTTGATAAGCTAAAAGAGAAAGAAAGCCAAAGCATTGATGACCAAATCCTAAAGGAGAAGACAGAGGAATGTCAGAAGCTTGCTAGAGATAATCCAGTTCAGAAGAATGAGATGGAAGCCATTGTGATGAGATTGACAAAGGAGATTAAGGAAAGGAAGAAGAATGAAGAAAATATTGTTTAGCCCCTGAATGATAAATTTGAAGAATGTTACTGACTAGAGTGTGAGAATGGACAACTAAAGCTTAACCTGCAAGACACCAGACAACATGAGGAAGATCTTGAAAGACATATCATTCTTATTAGATATGATCTTGAAGTTGCAAATGAATACAAGGAGAAGTTCAGAATCAACTCATCCAAGATTAATGAGATGATTGAAAGCCAGAAGAATTCTAATGACACAAGAGGTCTTGGATTTGAGAAAGGTGAAAGCTTTGGATCTGGTAAAGGCAATACCAAATCGGCACATTAGAAGAACAGTTCTAGAAGGCCTCCAGTAAGGCAACATAATGCTCATAAGTTCAATGCTAACTATTTTGTTTGCAATAAATTTGGTCACATGGCTAGTCAATGCAGAAATAGGATGAATAATAATAGTTCATCTTTATCCGATCAATATTTCAAATGCAACAAGTATGGTCATAAGTCAAATGAATGCAAAAGTGTGATGAACAATTTTCAAAATAGAAGAAATGTTAGATGTTATGCATGTGGTAGGTTTGGACATGTTGCTAATCAATGCAGATCAAGAGGAAATCAAGGGAACTTTAGGCCTATGCATTAAAATGTTGTTTTCTTTGCTTGCAACAAATTCGGTCACATTGCAAAATACTGTAGAAGCATAATTTGAATAGGAAGGGTCCAGAAGACAAGAACAAGAGTGTGAATGTAGATGATAAGGGCAAACCAAAAGTTGAAGAGATCAGCGATCAAATGAAAAAGACATGGGTTAAGAAAAGTGATTCATAAGTAGGAAGTGGATCCACACCTGATTAGTGCTAGAACTACATCTGGTAACTGATTAAGGCATCCGGCCTTGGGGAAGTTATCATGAAAATCTTATAAACCCTTGTTAGAGATCTGTGCTTGATTTCGACAGGTTGAAAAAAAAGTATTTAATGATTGAAGATGTTTTTGAAGGATTTCTGGAAGAGTTTGAACATATTTGAAGATCCACAAAATATTTTTATGCAATACAGAGTATCTGGAAGTATTAGGATAAAGTGCATTTATTACAATGAAAATTTAGGTACATGGAGGATAAAAAGTGATTTAATCACTTCATTTGTCACTTTGCACTCAAAGAGAAGAAGAAAACAGAGCTTTGCAAACAGAATTTTCAGCGACCAAAGCATGAAAGAAGATTTCTCAGGCAAAAACAAAATCCGATGGTAAGGGTATTTATCGATGAAACCCTTCAGTTTGAAATTTTAAATTTTTGAAATGGATGCATCTGGTACTGCTACCCCATTAGTTATTGACATCACTAAAAGGGTTCAACCTGACTTTAAAAAGCATCCATTCATATCCATGGAGGACGATCTGAAGAGCGTGTTCTCATCCATACCACACAACATTTTGCATATTGAGGATGTTAGGGTTTACACGTATCGAGGAATTAGGAATCTCTAACCTGTTAAATCTCTACAACAACCATTTGTCCAATGGAAGTTCGATGCTTAAACCAAAATTCTAGGTTTTGAAAAACAAGGGTTTCGCATAGTATGTAAGATTTCTGATGTTTGATGAATCCGAATGGGTCTAGTACATGTTGAGCCGAATGCATGACAAATTCATGTGGGTAAACAATCCCTACAAGGTCACAAAGAATTTTATTAGGGTTCTGTTCATCCAGAGAGTTACCCTCATTAAAGGCCGTAAAGAATGAGATTGTTACAAATGCAACCAGATCAAAGTTTGATTGCAGAGCAATGAAAATTAATGATATTCTAGAGTATGATATCAAATTTGCTTCTATGGTGATTAGATATAATGTGTACTACTCCAACAGGGAAAACTCTATTTCTGGGATAGCCATCTATGTTGCCTATGAGATGGTGAAAGAAGATAAGAAGTATGACCTCTATGAATTTCTCCAAAGTAAGTTCATGGAGAAATTGATAAAGATTAAGAAGAATAAGAAACATTCATTCAAATATGAAACTTTAATCATATGTCTATTTTTATAATTTATGAATGAAGTAATAGGAGTTGGACAGGTACAATGGGCCTTTGATAGATCTGTAGGAGTTCATATTAGAGAGTATTTATACAACTCTGATGACTCTGAGGTCTGGAATACAAATATTTGGGGTTATTTTAAGAATTTTCAGAAGGAAATGCAATGAAGGGAGAGAATCCATAAGTCTATGGTAGAAAAGTATCAGGATACAATATGTTTCATGGTAGACACCAATCAGTGCTTAATGGAAGCTGTTGAGCCCCAGATAGTATGGATCATGCCTATGGGATATGAAGATGAGAAAATTTTGCATCTATATGCACAACATCTATTAAGTAAGTTGGTGGATCCCTTGGAGGAGTGGTTTGGCACTTATGTGGAGAAAATTTTAAAGTTGCATCAACAATTCAAGAAGCCAGAGATTCAAAAGAAAATGAGGAAAGAAGTAGAGGCTTATGCAAAAAGTATAGGGATTTCAAAGGAGGTGGTCCAGAAGGTGAGAGAGGAATATCCCCTCTGAAGAACAGATTGTTAAGAAGAAAGTTGAACAAGAAGTATCTACTCTGAAGCCTAAGCAATAAAGAAGTACTGCTCCCTCCTCGGGTCCTACAAAACTAGCTAAATCTTTAGTCAAATCATCCAGTAAGGGAGAGAAGAGAAAGAAAGTAAGATTTGTCTCTCTGGAGGATGATGAAGAGGAGGTGAAGGCCAAAGAAGCTAAGGCCTCTAAAGTTTCTAAAGAGAAGCCATTCGGTGGAGCAAATCCTAGTAAGAAATAAAAATCATCCAGAATTGATGAGGTAATAAAGCAAGGAAAATTTACTATTAAACTTCCCATAACATTAGATGAGATTGTGAATGAGGTTGTGAAGAATGGGAATTTGAAGCCATTGTCTGAGTGGTATGACATTTTTGATGAAAATGGTAAGATAAATTTAGAACAATCTACTGTAGAATATCTGAATGTATATATCAAAGCCCTAATAGAATAATCATCTGCAATACCTAAGAGTCTGTACAAAGTTTTGGATATAAGGAGAGAGACAACAAGAGATGAAGAAGAGAGATTAAGAGAATATGTATTAGTTAATTTATGCTCCATTATTTCTAAGGAGGAGGTAGCTAGAATTCTTAAGTGAGCTAAGAATGAGTTTTAAAGTAAAACTAGAGTGAATAAGATAATGATTGGGAAAATTGATGAGGTTATTAAGGACACCGAGAAAATTTTGAGAAAATTTTTGCTACAGAATCAGTATGAAGCTAATCTTGAGAAAACCCAGGATGATCCGGCAGAGTAGACTAAGGATGATACTCCTTTTGTTCCGAGAGTACAGGCAGATGATCAAGTAAAGGTGAATCTCTAGAAGATACTGGAAATGAGGATGTAGTGGATAAGGGTGAAGGAGATGCAAAAAAAGTAGATAATGCTTAGAATCCTCCATCAGTCACAGTTGAGAAGGATGAAGAACCGCCTAAGGCCGATGATGAGAAGGAAGTTGAGAAGGAGGAAGTTGAGGTAAAGGTTGGAACTATTTTGGTGGCAAGAGACACTGAAGAGTCAGTGAAGGGAAAGAAGATTGTGGATGATCTGGAATTCATCCAAGGTCCTATCAACCTAGCCTCTCTATCCCCCATCTAGAAGCTCCAATTAGCTACATTTTCTCAGGCCAAGGCTAGCAATGACTTGTTAAAATCTCACACAGAGGACAGTGAGCTGCTCACTCAGGTATCCAGTATCCTTGAGAATATAATACCATCATTTCAGAAGGTCACATCAGATACTCCCTCTGGTCAATTGAAGAGATTGATCAAATTTGTGGACATTCATTTTCAGTCATTAGAGAGACCAGTAGAGGAGAAGGTTTGCAATGAGTTTAATGCTAAAAGGATGAGGACATTGAATAAGGTGATTGTTCGTGACAAAGTCTCATTGGATACTTGCATTAAGAACATTCTAGATGCACTATCGGAAGGAGGAAACATTTACAAATCATGCCTATCATTGCCCAAGTTCACTGGAGAGATTGAGAAGAAGTATAAGGAGCATGAAGACCAACTGATGGGTATATCTTAGTCAATTTATCATCTGTCAATCTCTGTAAGTAGCAAGGAAGATCAAGTAATATCTCTACTTGACAAGATGAGAAGCTTGAGCTGTATACACCTAAAAATGGTCTGAAGATAATTAATTAAATACATAAATATTTAATTAATAACCCTTCCCAATTAATTGAATTTGCAAATAATTTGATTAATTTCCTCATTCAGTCTACTTATAAATAAAACTTAAGTTCATTTCAATAATTCTCCTTTGATTAATTAATCTAAATTAATTAATCCCCCCCCCATTTTAAATTCACTCTTCTAATCTCATAATTAGTTAAAACAAATCAATCATGATTTATTGAAATTAATTATCTTTTCCTAATATTTGAATTTCTAAATTCAAATATGAGCACATGGATCCTAACTTCTAACCACCTAACCTAACCACCCTCTAACCTATCCCATTCTATCTAATCCTAGGGTCTAACTAACCCTATCCTCTTGAACATCCTAACCTCTTTTATCCTAACCTCTTATGGGTTGGATATTCTTCCCTTGAGACACATGGCACTTTTTCCACATGTATCCTCCCTTGGACACTTGCCCTCTCATGAGCGAGACTCCTTAACACTTGTCATTATAGAGATGACAAGTATCCCTTCCTCCAACCTCTTCTCCAACTTCTTCAATCTTAGCCCTTGATATCTTCAAGTTAAATATGGACCGTCGATTCCTGCCACCTCAGCTTTGGCCTTGGAATTATTATAAATACCTCTCATTTTGAAGTAATAAAGATCCCTTGCAATCATAGTTTTAGCATAATTACTATAGGCAATTTTATCTCAATCATCTAGCATAATTAGCATCTTAGATTAATCATGCATACAATCATGTATCTCATATCATTTTGGATTAATATAGCTTATTTTGTTAATCTTGCATTCATCTAGTTTGCATTCATATAGATTAAATCCTTCATCTTGGTGTAGTCAAGTCATTGGTATTGCTTAGACAAATCTGAGAGCATATCCATACTCGCATCTTTTAGGAGGCAATAGGTCGATTTGTCATGGTTTTACATTTATTAATTTTGATCAACTAACCATGCATGTAATTATCTATTGAGTGTTTGTGTTGCAGATGTAGATTCCACATTTCACGCGAACATCAATTGGCGCCCTTCGTGGGGCCCAAAAATAAATTTTTGGCCTTGCAAATCATCAAATTTTCATCCTTTGGGATTATGTCCATACATTCTCCAGAATCTCGTACAACATTCTTTGCTTCATAGTACGATATTCTTTTCTTTGTCCTACAGTTAGGTGAGAATTCTCGTACGGCTAGGTGAGAAAGCTCGTACGAGTTTCTGCTTTCTCATATTAGAAACAAATTACATTTTAGGGTTTTTATTGATTGGATTTTGATGATGCTAATGCTAATCCTGATCTATTTTGAGATTTTTCATAGCCTAACTAGTTTTTGCAGGATGTTTGTCCAAGAACACACCTGTCGCTCAAAAATAATATGACTACTGATTCATTGTTTTTGCAGGTTGCCAGAGGAGATTTGACTAAACTTTGTATATTCTTAAATTTTCTAGGCACTTAAATTACGATATGGTAAATGAACAAATCTGTTTTTCATGTTTGAGAAGATTCTAAAAGATAGGAGAGTATGCTCTTATCTATACATATAATAAAAAATCCAGACCCTTGAAGCTTTTCTAGTTTTGATATTTGTGTTCCTTTAGTGGGCCTGTCATGGTGAGAAAAAGTAATCACCCTATGAGAATGACCCAAGTGAGTACAAATAGACCTAAGCATTCTACCTCACTATAATAAATAGGCCTCTTAGGATTAAAGTCTCAGAGGATGGAGTTACTTGATTTTTCTCTTGGAGATCTCTCATATTGGGCATTTTGTAGAGCCTCACGGTCTCAATCACGCTTGCATGACTACATCTTATTTCGGTACCTTGTTCAGCTATAGGCATCAATCGCGCTTGTGCGACTTCAAGGGGTAATATTGGATGTAAATCCTTATTAATAACTTTAAGATAGAAGCTACCCAATTCACCTTTGAAAGGGGGATAATCTTTGTGTAATAGAGATAGTAACTCTCCCAAGATACTTGCCATATCGTGCCCCCATTAGCATTTAAAGTCAGCTAATATGGCGTTAAGAATCCATTGTGTGAGACTCAGTGGTCGTATTCTAATTAGCTATTGGGTGTGTACCTGAGTTTGCAAGCAAAGGTTTTCTCTCTCAGCCAAATTCCTTAGGATTAGCATGATGTGCTTGAGGTCACTTTCCATCTAGTGTGTTTTCTATGTTTTTGCCCTTGAAACTGAAACTGGATAAAATAATCAAACATCAAAACTCATTGGTCAAAACTCTATTCTTGCTAGAAAATCATCCCTGTCCAACCCTATGTTGTACAAGTCTTCCATTATGTCATTCTGACTTTTAAGAATTATATTCTAGTTCACCCTAAAGTGTCATACAAGTATAGGTATCACCTTGTATGATATTTCCCTTTTGTCATCTGGAAGTCACTAAATTGTCGTCTAGATCACAGTCTTTTGTCGTACAAGATTTTGTTCTCATCGGTCCAGAAACCTGTGTTTTCGTATGCCTTTTTGGATCTGTCGTACTTGCCTAATCAGTCCGCAGTGAGCATATACCTAGTATTTTCCATCCTATGCATAGGTTGTCTTCTCGGGTTTCTAGGTCAAGTTATCTTCTGTCAAAACAAATTCAAGACTAGACACACTAAGGGTTTCAACTATTCATTTCCAACAAGTTCAATATCTAACATCTCAAAGTGCATCATCACATAGTTTCTCATTGGGATCTATCATCCTTTATCACAAAACTACAACCCTTTGATAATATTATCCTTGTTCTTTATCATAGGATATATCGTTCCTATTGAACTTGGTCTTATCAAAAATCAAAAAAATTGCACTTTAAACTAAGATCGAAAAACTTGCAAACTCGCAAATACTTGGATGATCATTTCGTGTCTTATCAATTTATCATATTTACCTCAACAATTGATCACTTATTGGGGCACATTATAGAAAATTGAAACCTCAAAAAACATTCAGAACACGTGTATGCCCATTTTAACCAGGGCTCAGAGACGGAAGATTGAAGAAACATAAATAGAAACACTTGAAATAGCAGAAGATCATGAGGAAGTGGCACACAAAAATAAAATATAAGAAGAAGAGATAAGAGATTGACACATTAGAGAAATCAAACTAGATCCTAAATTTGATAAATTCATGGAGAAAATATTGGGGGCTGAAAAAGAAAAATACTTCCTAGTGTTAAAAAAATCTGGTGCTACACTTCCCCAAGATTTTGACGTAAATAATTTAAGACCAAGGGGAGGATCAAGTGACAATTACAATGACAATGAATAAAATGAAGAAATTTTCAGTCGCAAAAAGGATGACATGAGAATTCCTGATGATACAAGAACTCATGAGGACGCATGAAGAACTAATGAGGATGCACGAAGAACTAATGATGACACAAGAAGGAATCATGATGTAACAAGAACCAATGAGTATACATGAAGACCTAGTGATGACACAAGAACCAATGAGTATACACGAAGACCTAGTGATGACACAAGAACCAATGAGTACACACAAAGACCTAATGATGACAAAAGAAGGGATCGTGATGATACACAAAGGGATCATGATGATACAAGGAGAAATCGTGTCAATGATCCTCTCTTAGATCTCACGCAATAGATCCAAATGCTTCAAAAGAAAATTCAAAACATACAAAGGGGAACTACTAAGAGGTATTCGCTTCAAGAAATTTGTCCTTATCTGTTTGACAGATGTATCAACATGATACCTTTTCCTACAAATTGTGAAACTCCTAGATATGACAAATATAATGGAAATTCTGATCCCCAAGATCATATAAGAGAATTTTGCACGATGAGCATGGAGTTCGCACATGAAGACACATACTTAATGAGGTTATTTCCAAAGAGCTTAAGTGGACAAGCTATGGAATGGTTCTTGAAACTTACACCCAGAATTAGATCATTCTCAAAAGTGGTGGACAAGTTTGTTTCACAATAATCTTCCAACATACAACATGAGGTCACAATGCTAGACTTGTGTAACACCAAACAAAAAAGTGGGGAACCTTTCATGACATTTCTACAGAGATGGAGATGATTAGCTACACGATATCCTTGTACGGTGCCAATATATGAAAAGATGGACATATTCATTGACAATCTAAACGCACAAATGAGTTATAACCTAAAAATTCAATATCATTCAAGTTTCAAAAATATGATTGATAATGGAATCAGGATGGAGGAAGCTATGGTAAAGAAGGGAGAGTTGAATATATGCAAAGAAGGAGTTAATCCTCCTCCTAACAATAATACCAACAATGATAAACCCAAAATTTGGAATAGAAATCAAAACATCGTCAATGATGGGATAGTGGATAATAATAATATGAAACCAAAGCAACTAGTTTTCAATCTATCAAATCACACAGCAACAGTTCAACAAGATAATAATCAACAAAAATAATCTTTTAACAATTTCTTTCGCAGGAAATTTAATAACATTGGTGAACCACTTGGGTCAGCCTTAAAGACACTTCTTGCAAACAAGTTGATTACATTGCCAGAAGCAAGAAATTTTGAACCCAAGGTAAAACCTGCTTGGTGGAATGACAACCATTATTGCGAGTTCCATCTAAATAAAGGAAACCAAACAAGTGATTGTCAGTGATTAAAACATGTCATCCAAGATTTGATTGGCAATGGCGTCATAACTGTGGATGGGCATAAGACAAACAAAACACGCACAACTTTCAAAACTCCACTTCCTAATTATGAGAAGGGTGAATCATCGACAACACATACTGGCAAGGGTAAAGCAAAAGTGAACTATGTTCATACTTATGATAACGTGGTTAATGTGATTGTGGTTAAAGAGAAGCAACAACAAGAACCCGCTCATGCTATCATGAGAAGCAAAGCCAAAGTTATTTTGTTAGGTCCTACAACTGACGCGTCATCCACTTCAAAACAATATAGTCTAGTGGATTAGTTACATAAAACTCCCGCGCAAATATCAATTTTAGAACTTTTAAAACTTTCACCCGCACATAAAGAAATTTTAGAAAGAATGCTAGTAGATATGACAGTATCCAAAGATCTTGATGTAGATCAATTCCAAACCATGGTGGGACACCTCACAACTCCTCATTGCTTATCATTCACAGAAGAAGATGACATGTCTTTGCAACATCCCCATAACGCTCCATAGCATATTGAAGTTCTTATTCATAAAATGCACGTTAAATGTGTCCTATTAGATGGAGGAGCTGGCTTGAATATTTGCTCATTAAGTCTTGTTCATGATTTAATTTATTCTAAAGATGCAGTTGATCCCCATAAAAAGATCACAATCAAAGCATATGATGAAGAAGAGCGTTCCTCCAAAGGAATTGTGGTAGTACCCATCAGAGTAGCACCCTTGCAGGAAGATACAACATGCCAACTGCTAGACCTGGATTTATCATACAACATACTTTTGGGAAGACCATGGATTCATGACATACAAGCTATTCTTTCAACTTATCACTAGTTCTCGAAGTTTCCATACAATGGGCAAGAAATCACAATTTCGACAGACTCGAATCCATTCCAATATTGTAGTAATTTGAAACTAGCACAAGAGGTCATTGTTCCACATAATGGAGAGGCATCATCTTCAAGCACACAATCCAAGGAAAAATCATTTTCCTTAATCTTGTCAAGTTTTAAAAAAACAAATACAGCTAAGGAATCAAGGGAATGGAGAATGTTCATTGTCACGGTTACCACTCTCCTAAATCTTATGGCAAACCATCAAACTCAAAAAGACAACCAGTTGTAAAACCTCTTCCAACATTTTATGGAGCATTTGTTAATTCCGAGATATTATCTGAGGAAACAGAGGACAAAGATGTGCTACAATGGCTATATAAAGATGAAGAAGTTCAACAAAACATCAATAATGTCAGAATACCCACATAAAGTTATGGAAAAGGATTTAACATTCTTCAAAAAATGGGATACACTCGAATAGGTCATGTATGAAAAAGAAAAGAAGGTATCTCAGAACCCATACAACCTCATACTCAGCAGGCTACAGACAAATCAGGCTTAGGGTATGGACAAGTTACTCCAAAAGAAGAAACATCTTCTAGGCAGCAAAAAGATGAACATGACAAAAGATAAGAGAAACTTGCAATCGAAAGAGAAGAATCCTTTGCCAAACAACAAGAACAAGAAAACATAATATTACAAAAAGAGAGAACCTCTAATCAACAAGAAAGACAAAATAAAGGCACTTCCCAAGAAGAATCAACTCCCAATCAAAATAGACAAGAAGCTGGTATAAAGCAAGGAAAACTAATAGCAAGACTAACAGAACTAAATATCAGTCAAGAGGAAGTTGAATATGAAAGAAGAAAAGAGATAGCGAGGAAAATAGGAGAAACAAACCAAAAGCTATATGAACAAATTTGCAGATTGTAGGCTACCAGTGAGATAGATTCCAATGAATGGGAATGGGATTCTTATCATTCTGAACAATCAGCTGAAGAAACCTCATATGAAGAAGATGTGGGTGTTGATATAGTCCATGCATATGCAGAACAAATGTTAGGAACTAGGTCACTTGAATTAGAATCACATTCAACCAACTTGAATTTCATCGAGGACGATCGAGAACTACTTTCGAGAGGTCATTCTGACTCGAGTATCATCCTAGACATTAAAATAAACATTGAATACTTTAACGTTTCTATCATGACCCTTAATTCCTTTGAAATATCTCAACCTAAAGATCCCTTACCTTTAATACATCCTGAACTTATTGACTGGGATAATGAAGGACATACTGAAATTGATACCTTTCCTAATGACTATGCTATAGCCTTGTACCTCAATGCAGTTGAGCCTACAACAACTTCCACCATGGATTTCGCCAACACATCTTCTATTCAAGTGGGTGTCAGATCTCCCAGTCGCAAAAGTAAAAATAAAGAAAAAAATATCAATTCGGATGCTAATTTATTGGCAACATTAGACCAAAGAAAAGTAAAAAGAAAGGATGCATATAATGGTCAAAAACCTCCTTGAGGTGCCGAAAGATGGGAGGTTTGACACCTTACCTGAATATTATCAAGAGAGATCATCTATACTGATTGAACCAATAGAGGCAGTCAACATTGGAACAACAAATAAACCAAAGATTCTACATTTGGCAACCTCCATATCAAAACAAGAAAAGCATAAATATCTAAAAAAATTTAAAAGATGACAAATCAATTTTGCCTAGTCATATGCAAACATGCCAGGGTTGGATACAGATCTTATAATACATCACCTAAATGTCACTCCAGGAGCTAAACTAGTAAAATAGAAATTGAGGAAGATGCATCCTCATATAGCTCTCCTTGTCAAAGCAAAACTGAAGAAATTACTGGACGTAGGATTCATCAGACCTGTGGCATATCCCTAATGGGTATCAAGCATAATTTTTGTTTCTAAACTGGATAAAAGTATCAAAGTATGCACCAAATTCTAAGATCTCAATAATGCATGTCCAAAGGATGACTTTCCTTTGCCTAATATTGACATCATTGTCAATTTAAAACTGTTGGACATTTCATGTTTTCTCTAATGGATGGTTTCTCAGGATATAATCAAATTAAAATAGCTCCAGAAGATCAAGAAAAGATAGCTGTCATGTTCCCATGGGGTACTTTTTGCTGGAACGTCATTCCATTTGAATTAAAGAATGCAGGTGCTACATATCAGAGAGCCATGACAACAATATTCCATAACATAATGCATACATTCATGAAAGACTATGTAGATGACATAATGGCAAAATCATACAACAGAAAGGAACATCTAGAAATACTGGAAAAGATCTTTGATCGGTTAGAACAATACAAGCTAAGGCTCAATCTTAATAAATGTGCCTTTGGTGTCACTTCGGGTAAGCTATTGGGATACATTGTTTCAACTAGAGGTATAGAAGTAGATCCGGCTAAAGTTAAAGCAATCATGGAAATGGCATCTCCCAATAATATCAGTCAACTTAGATCACTTCAAGGAAGATTGCAGCCAATTAGAAGATTTGTTGCTCAGTTAGTAGATAAGTGTCAACCATTTACACATCTATTGCACAAGAATGTTCATTTCAAATGGGACAATCAATGTGAAGCAACATTCAACAAAATCAAGGAATATCTCATGCAACCACTAGTTCTAATGTCACCAATTCAAGGAACGTCGTTGTTACTATATGTATCAGCCACAGGAGTATCATTAGGAGTTCTGCTTGCACAACAGGAAAAGAATGAGCTATTTACTACATCAGTAGAACATTAGTGGGATGCGAGCTCAATTATTCACCAATAGAAAAAGCATGCTTAGAAGTAGTATTTGCTTCTCAAAATTTGCGACACTATCTGATGGTATGATGAAAGAATAAGTATCCGGTAGAATACTAAGAGGGGGAGGTGAATCAGTATACTGAAAAACTGATACAAAGTTCCCAAACTCAGACTCAGTCAAACAAAGTAATCATATCTCAGCCAAGATCAATATTCATAAGAATACTTGACATCAACCGATTTGACTATTATGACAACTTTAACAGTAAAAAACTTCAATCTTGTGAATATCAACAATGCTTAATCATAACTCAACATATTCATGTCTGAATGCTTCTACTTAACATGCCTTATCAGAGATTAACCAAATCAACAAATAAGATCACAACCACAAAAGCATTCACCACTTGACACAAATGTTTATATGTAGAAAACCCAAATAGGTAAAAACCACGGTGAGATGAGACTCACAAGGATAGCTATCTGAACTCTTTCAAAGTTCGCCCTGTTAAGAGCCAAAACTTGTTAGAGACTTATAATAAGTCTTGTTAAGAACTAATTCCAGATAGGAATCACCCGGTTAAGGGATTTACAAATATGCCTTGTTAGAAGCACAATACCCTGTTAGGAGTAACCTTGTTGGAGGATTTAAGAATCCAAGCTAATGGACCACCTTGTTAGAGGATTTAATGAGTAACCAAGCTTGTTAGAGCTTACCTGGTTAAGGGATTTAACTTCTGTTGTAATTGTTAGAAAACAACAGTTTTGTCGATCTGTCTGAATAACACTACTTTTTTTTGATCAGATCCTTCTATAACCTTCAGTCTGCCTTCACTCAAAGTGCAAATCCATTCACCAGTTTGGCAACTACACACTCAACAGGTTTTCTACCAACCTTGCCAACAACCTTAACAAACAACTTCATTGACCTTAAATAGAAATCAATTAGGTCAGTAACATAGCAAAAACCTAATTCTCATCATCGAGATTACAAACAAATTGGTACAATCTTGACCGTTAGAAATCATGACAATCTTTTCACATTCTTCAAGACAATTTCAACCTCTCCATGATCACCGCTCTATTGGACTTTGTAACTCATCACTCATTGTGCATTAGATGCAATCCACTTTGCTCCTTCCCTAGACAAGAACAAACGTGCCAAAACAATTTGAATATCTCCTTAATAGAATGATCACACATGTCTCCATCATTACCACTTATCAAATAATAAACCATCAAACTTGGTCGGTTAGGGTTTAACAGCTAATAGGGTTTTACCGATTACATTACATAGGAAGGTTTAACCCTTTACACCGGTTCAACTCACAAACTTAACATACAGTTTTACAACATCTTCCACAAATCTCTTCTTACCGGTTACTAGCCAATATCAAAAATAACAATATCAGCAATAACATGAATACCATTTATGGGTTCAATTGACATCAATGACAACATATCATTAATGCAATCTTGATACAAAATACCAACAAACTCAAAATGCCAACAATCTCCTCCTTTGGCATTGATGGCAATATAAATATCAACACCTCTTATTGTTGTTGAGATTGGTGAATAGGAATCCTGGTTTACATTACCAAGCATTCACCTTGCTCTATCTATCTTCAACCTACTGTCAGTTCACTTAGTCAGACACATAATTCTTCTCCCCAATCACATAATTATTCTCCCCCTTTGACAGTAATGCCAAAGTGAAAGTAAAACATGGAATTCTTCTCTCACTATAATGTTGATGCTCCCCCTGTGGAATACATCCACTCCTTCATCAATCCATATAAGATTCTACAAGTGGTTCAGGGACTGATGCAATCAGCATCATGCTTAACTAACTTCATGAAGAGGGGAACCCCCAATTGATTTCTAAGATACTCGAAAGTGGTCTTAGGTAGAGGTTTCGTAAAGATATCTGCAAGATGCTCCTTGGTAGAAACATGCTCCAAGATAACATCTTTACTTTGAACTTTTTCCCTCAAGAAGTGATATTTCAATTCAATGTGCTTAGTCCTTGCATGCAAAACAAGATTTTTTGAAATGTTTATTGCACTTGTATTATCACACAAAATCTTTATAGGTTCTAATATTTCTATCTTCAAACCTTCCAAAATTTGCCTCATCCACATAGCTTGTGTGAAATTCATACAAGCTGCTACATACTCAGCTTCAACATTAGATTGTGAAGTGCAACTCTGCTTTTTACTACTCCAAGAAACTAGCTACCATCCTAAAAAGAATGCTCCACCGATAGTACTCTTCCGGTCATCAATGTTTCCTGCCCAATCAACATCTATGTATGCTTTCAGATCAAAATTTCCACCATATGGATACCATAACCCATAATCAACAATACCTTTCATATATCTAAAAATTCTCTTGGTTGCCATCAGATGTGCCTCCTTTGGATTCTTCTGAAATCTAGCAACAATACCAACTGCATGGGTAATATTCGGTCGATTGTGAACAACATAGTGTAGTTTGCCAATCATTGACCTGTATTCCTTTTCATCTACAGAATTATATGCATCTTCCTTGGACAATTTACAACCTGTAACCATTGGGGTTCCAAGTGGTTTACAGTCACTCATACCAAAAGTTTTCAAAACCTCTTTCACATACTTGGATTGAGTAATAAAAATACCATTCTTCATCTGTTGTATTTGTAAGCCCATGAATTTGTTTATTTCCCCTACTAATGACATCTCAAATTCATTCTTTATTACATCTACAAAATAATTACTCATGTCATCATTACCTCCAAATATAATGTCATCTACAAATACTTCACTGACCAGTATTTCATCTCCTTCAGACTTGAGATAAATGTTGTTGTCATCACTAGTTCTAGTAAAGCCAATCTTCATCAAATGAGTATGAAGTCATTCATACCATGCTCTAGGTGCCTTCTTTAATCCATACAAGGCTTTATGCAATTTTCATACCATGTCTTCCTTATTTGTCAATGCATAACCATCAGGTTTCTCTATATAAAACTCTTCTTCCAGTATCCCATTCAAGAATGCAGACTTAACATCCATCTGGTATACCTTGAACTTCTTATGAGTTGCAAATGCAAGCAATGTTCTGACACCTTCCAGTCTTCTCCTTCTTCTTGTGCATAATCTTTGCATACTAATCTTGCCTTATTCTGAACTACAACACCATCTTCATTTAACTTGTTTCTGAACACCCATTTGGTACCTATAACATTCTTGTTTACCGGTCGGGGTACCAGGGTCCAAGTGTTGTTATTCTCAATTTGATCTAACTCCTCCTCCATAGCTTTCACCCAATGATCATCACCAAATTCCTCTTTAGCACTTCTAGGTTCAAAGGTGGATATCATGCAAGAGTTCTCTCTTATTCTCCTTCTAGTTAGTACTCCAGCATCCTTATCCCTAATTATTTGTTCAGGGTTGTGATTCAGTCTCACATACCTAGGAATAACATGATCATTCTCTTTAGGTTTAGCTTCATCATTGTCATTTTCCTTTGAATTTATTTGTTCTGGTTGAACAAGTTCATCAGGATTTGCTTTACCCATTTCTGATTTAACAATTTTAGGTTCCAGAAGCAAAATGCAAGATCTTCATCCTTCTTCTCATAATTGTTTCCTTCTGCAATTTCAGGTCATTCATCTACATGAACATCAAGACTTTCAACAATTTTTTGTGTCCGGTTGTTGAAGAATTTATAGGCCTTACTCTTGGTGGAATAGCCAAGAAATGTGCCTTCATCACTCTTAGCTTCAAATTTGCTTATGTAATCACCTCTTTTAATAAAACATTTGCTTCCAAATATCTTAAAATAGCTAACATCAAGTGATCTCCCATACTAGTACTCATATGGGGTCTTGTCCTTACCTCTTTTCACCAGAACTTAGTTCATTGTGTACACAGTTGTACTTACAACTTCTTTCCAAAAAATTTTTGATACACCTCCTTGTATCAACATAGTTCTAGCCGCTTCAACCATTGAATAGTTGTTTCTTTTTGCTATACCATTCTGCTATGGTGTCCTTGGTGTAGAAAGTTGTCGCTTGATACCATTATCATCACAATATTTAGTGAACTTTGCAGAAGTGAATTCACCGCCTTGATATGTTCTCAAACATTTTAGCTTTTTGCCACTCTCTTTCTCAGCTAAGGCTCTAAATGCCTCAAATTTACCAAAAGCTTCATTTTTATCCTTCAAGAATGTGACCCACATCATCCTTGAACAATCATCAGTGAAGATCACAAAGTATCTATCACCTTGAATGATTCTTGTTCTTATTAGTCCACATAGATTTGTATGAACCAAATCTAACAAGTGCTTTGCTAAGAAGGACTTTCTCTTAAAAGTTGAAGAAGTCATCTTTCCTAGTTGACATTCTTTACAAAGAGCATTAACCAGTTTGTCTAGCTGAGGCAGACCTCTTACTGTCTTAGACTTGCTTACTTTAATAATATTGTCAAAATTTATATGACAAAATCTCCTATGCCAAAGCTAGCTATCATCTATTTTTGCAATCAAATAGTTGCTAACTTTAGGATTGAGATGAAATAGATTACCTCTGGTTTGTTTCCCGGTTGCAATCAATTCACCTTTGTTGTCAAAGATTTTGCACATTCCATTTCTGAACTCTAGTGGGTATCCTTTGTCATTAAGTTATGCCACACTTAACATATTGTGCTTTAGGCCTTCAACCCAGTAGACATCGTCAACACTGCTTTTCCTATTAAGAGAAATAACTCCCTTACCTTTAACCATACAGGGTGAGTCATTGTCAAATCTGACAACACCACCATCAAATTTCTTCAGGGAAAGAAATTTGCTTCAATCATTGGTCATGTGATGTGAAAAACCACTATCAATTATCCAATCATCAGAGTTATCCATTTTGGATACTAGTGCCTTCTGATCTGATATTTCTTCCTTAATTGCTACAAACACAATACCTTCACTAGCATCATCATCAAATTCTTCATCAGTAACACCACTGTCAATAGCTACAAGACAATCTCTCTTGCCTTTACCCTTATATTTCTTAAATTTGTCTCTCTTGTATTCATTTTCACCATTATGGAAATTTGTTTCTATATGACCAATCTTGTTGCATGTAAAACATTTTAAAGGTAGCTTACCTCTATATTTACTAGTGCCTCTAGGCAGTCATTTTGCCAACAATGCTTCAAGTTCCACTAAGTTGTCTTCATCTTCAGCATCTCTGTTGGGTCTAGATTCATAGTTATGGTCGGTATCTCTACTTCTTCTCACAGATGGGTTAGAGACAAAAGCTCTAAATGCAGATTCTGATTTCTGTACACTACCATCATAGGCATTTAGTTCAAAAGCAGCAAGTTTGCCAATAATAGAGTCAAGAGTTACCTTTGTCTTATCAATGGATTTTAGCTCTTGAATAGCTGCAACTCGGATAGCATAGACCAGTAGAAGGGTTATCATTACCTTACTGATTACTGTGGCATATTCCACTTTCCCTCCTGCGCTCTTTATCTCACCAACTATCTCTTTAATCCTTTGACCATTCTGCTGGATATTCTCACCTTTAGACATTCTCATGTCGTCAAACTTGCCTCTTAAACTCTCCTCTTTGGAAATCTTAACATGTTCATCGCCGCTATAAATCTCTTCCAGTTTCTTCCATACTTCATATGTAGTTTCAAGACCATGAACATCTACATATTCAGCATCAGATAGGGAACTGATAATAGCTTCTAGTGCCTGGTGATTTTCTTGTTGTTCTTTCTTCTGATCATAAGTGAGGGGTCTAGTAGGTGTAGTATACTTATTTTCTATACGCTCCCAATACTGACTACCAAGACTCTTAATGTAAATCTTCATTCTGTCACTCCATATTCTATAGTTATCTTTGTTCAACTTTGGACCTTCTTTCTTCATCATGATCTACAAGATCTTTTCCTCAAGCTATTAGGCTTTTAGATTAAGAGGATCTGAGATGCTCTGATACCAATTGATGGTACGATGAAAGAATAAGTATTCGGTAGAATACTGAGAGGGGGGGTGAATCAGTATACTGAAAAACTGATACAAAGTTCCCAAACTCAAACTCAGTCAAACAAAGTAATCATATCTCATTCAAGATCAATATTCATAAGAATACTTGACATCAACTAGTTTAACTATTATGACAACTTTAACAGTAAACAACTTCAATCTTGTGAATATCAACAATGCTTAATCATAACTCAACATATTCATCTCTCAATGCTTCTACTTAGCATGCCTTATTAGAGATTAACCAAATCAACAAATAAGATCACAACCACAAAAGCATTCACCACTTGACACAAATGTTTATACATGGAAAACCCAAATAGGTAAAAACCACGGTGAGATGAGACTCACAAGGATAGCTATTTGAACTCTTTCGAAGTTCACTCTGTTAGGAGCCAAAGCCTGTTAGAGCTTTACAATAAGTCCTGTTAAGAACTAATTCCGGTTAGGAATCACCCGGTTAAGGATTTACAAATATGCCTTGTTAGAAGCGCAATACCCTGTAAGGAGTAACCTCGCTGGAGGATTTAAGAATCCAAACTAATAGACCACCTTGTTAGAGGATTTAATGAGTAACCAATCTTGTTAGAGCTTACTCGGTTAAGGCATTTAACTTTTGCTGTAATTGTTAGAAAACAACAATTTTGTTGATCTGTTTGAATAGAACTACTTTTGCTTGATCAGATCCTTCTATAACCTTTAGTCTACCTTCACTCAAAGTGCAGATCCATTCATCGATTTGGCAACTACACACTTAACAGGTTTTCTACCAACATTGCCAACAACCTTAACAAACAACTTCATCGACCTTAAATAGAAATCAATTAGGTCGGTAACACAACAAAAACCTAATTCTCATCGTCGAGATTACAAACAAGTTGGTACAATCTTGACCATTAGAAATCATGACAATCTCTTCACATTCTTCAAGACAATTTCAACCGCTCCATGATCACCGCTCTATTGGACTTTGTAACTCATCACGCGTTGTGAATTAGATGCAATCCACTTTCCTCCTTCCCTAGACAAGAACAAACGTGCCAAAACAATTTGAATATCTCCTTAATCAAATGATCACACGTCTCTCCATCATTACCATTTATCAGATAATAAACCATCAAACTTGGTCAATTAGGGTTTAACAACTGATAAGGTTTTACCGGTTACATTACATAGAAAGGTTTAACCCTTTACACCGATTCAAATCACAAACTTAACATAAAGTTTTACAACATCTTCCACAAATCTCTTCTTACCAGTTACTAGCCAATATCAAAAACAACAATATCAGTAATAACATGAATACCATTTACTGGTTCAATTGACATCAATGACAACATATCATTAATGCAATCTTGATACAAAATACCAACAAACTCAAAATGCCAACACTATCTACTCTCTCACTCCATCAAACTGAATGCTAAAATAGATCCCTTAAAGTATTTACTTGGTAAGGCAATATTAACAGGAAGATTAGCAAAAAGGGTCATGATCCTGAGCGAATTTGATATTGAATATGTGGACAGAAAAGCTATCAAGGGACAAGTTATTGCATACCAGTTGGTTGAAGCACCACTTCAAGATGATCATCCCTTAAACATTGAATTTCCAGATGCTGATATACTCACAGTCACCAAACAGACATGGCAGTTGTACTTTGATGGCTCAAATACCCAGCATGGATCAGGAGCAGACATTTCATTCATCACACCGCAAGGTCACACAATTCCAAAGGCATATAAATTAATTTTTCCATGCACCAACAATACAATAGAATATGAAGCTTTGGTCATAGGAATCAAGATGGCCATAGAATGGAACATCACACAATTATAGGTTTTTGGAGACTCTCAACTCGTCATCAATCAAATTAATGACAATTATCAACCAAAAGTTGACAAACTAATGCCCTATAAAAAGATGGTAGATGATTTCAAGAAGTATTTTGTAGAAATCACTTTTGAGCAGATTCTAAGAAATGACAACAAAGTAGTAGATGCCATGGCAACACTTGCTTCTCTACTTCAGACACAGGAAAATCAAGAGCGTTACGAATTCCTGGTGGAAGAATTATTTTACCCTGCCCATAATTGTCTCGATTCCCAAATTATTTGTCACCTTGTTGGGCATGATTCCTCCCACTATGGCCAAATTTATGCATACCTGAAAGATAACACCCTCCTTCCTGACTTGTCAAAGAACCAAAAGAGAAATTTCATCCGCCAATCTTCCCATTATACTCTTGTCACGGATACCCTTTTTAAACGAGGTCTAGATGATACTCCCTTAAGATGTCTCAAGCAAGAAGAATCTGAGAAGGCCTTAAATAAAATCCATAACGACATTTGTGGCACTCATTCAAGTGGTCTCACCCTTTCGAAAAAACTCATACGCTTGGGCTATTATTGGCCAGCTGTGGAACGAGATTCTTTTCAGATAGCTAAAACATGCAAACAATGTCAGATCCATGGTAATTTAATGCATGCACCTGCAACAGAGCTTCATGCTTTGGCAACCTAGTGGCCTTTCTGCCAATGGGGTCTTGATCTAGTAGGAAAGATAAATCCTCCTTCATCCAATGGTCACAAATTCATCCTTGTAGCTACAAAATATTTTACAAAATGGATTGAGGTGATACCTCTCACAAATATCACAGGAAAACAAACCACTGCATTTATCTTGAACTACATCATATGTCGCTATGGCATACCCATGACCATTATCACTGATAATGGGTGACCGTTCAAGAACCAGGGCATACAAGAACTTTTTAAGAAATATCAGATCCAACATAGATTCTCCACACCCTACTATCCATAAGGGAATGGACAAGCAGAAGCATCAAACAAAACAATTTTGAAAATCCTCAAAAAGACAATGAATGATGCTAGCAAAGATTTGCATATTCAATTGAACCCTACCCCATGGGCCTATCGTACTAGTATCCACACACCAAGAGGAGCCACACCTTTCTCTCTTGTCTATGGATTAGAAGAAATACTACCAATAGAAGTAGATATACCTTCTTTATGAGTATCATTAAAAGAACTTATCCCAGATGAAGAACAATGAGTATCCAGATTGCAAGAGCTAGAATTGATCCATGAACAACAACAAAATGCCTTTGATCATTTGAAGGTGTATCAGCAAAGAATGTGCCAAATATATAATCACAAGGTCAAACCAAGAGCTTTTCAAGCAGGGGAACTAGTGCTAAAGGAAAATCCACACAACTAGTAAGATCAAGAAAAGAGAGGGAAATTTGACCCAAACTGGTTGGGTCTGTTTGTTGTCACACTAGCATTTGGGTCAAGAGCCTATCAGCTATCAACAACAAAAGGGGATCATCTCGACGAACCCATCAATAACATACATTTGAAAAAGTTTTATGTCTAAATGCAGAAAAATCCAAAAAAAAGTGGAAAAGAAGAAGAAAAAAAAAAAAGAAGCAAAAAACAAAAAAATCCCCCAAAAAAAGTGAAAAAGCAGAAAATACAAAAACAGCGAAAACAATGAAAAATAAAAATCAAATCAAATCAAATCAAATATGAGAAAAAGTGCAATAAAAATAGATGGTGAAAACCTAGCAACAGGCACTATCTATCAACTAGCTCTTCCATCTATTAGTTCATACATCCTTCCACTTGCATTCATTTTCATCAATGATGTTCATATCCATAATAAAGCCTTTGTACATGTGCAGGTGGTTTCTCATCATGGTTTGGATAATTGTCTATACCATAATAAAGTTTGTTTCTAGACTGGGGGCAAAATCTTGAATCTAGCTAGGGGTAAATTTCCTTGGGCTTAATCAAATAGGTAGAAAAACAGTTAGGAAACACTTGTCAAGTAAAACCTGAGACGTATCCAACGTTAAACACAAGATCAAATTATCAACCATCAATACCCACTATTAGTCCAAACATGACAAACACATATCAATGGATGATATCTTCTGACTAATTATTTTAACACTTTGATACTAATGGTTCAACTATTTTATCTTGATTTTCGCTATCGTGATTTCTGAGTGACTCAAGGATGTCTTTGTCTAGAGAAAAAAGGATGGAACATGATATTTTCTTGTCTACTATTTGTGAATTAATCGTTAATATGTGTAAATTTGTCTCAGGACATGATCATCAAGGTATCATCGAAGGTATTTCGGATTTTTTAATAGAAATGGTTAATATTGCCTATTTTACACAAGCAACACTCAGGTCATCTTGGTTTAATTATACCTCGATGCTTGTGCTAACTTGCAATGTCAAAACCCAGGAAAGTAGTGCTCAAGTCATCATGGTTCAATTATACCATCGATGTTTGCACTCACTTCCCACATTTTAAAATCTTAATGATGACAAAAAGCAATCACCAAGTGACTGATCCGATCGCAGTGTTGCATCTCATTTGCATTTAAAGTAGATTACATTTCATTTTGCATGGGATTGCAAAATCTCATCTTTTACGAAGGCCAAACACTTCAATAGGTGGTATCTCTCTTATTATGTGATCGAGTATATTGGACATTAACAAAAAAAATTAATCAATTAATTCATTTGGCATGATAAGTTAGTTCATTTCATCACATGTCGACATTGCATAATAAGATGTCCTTCATCTAGATCCATCATCCATATAGATCATTCAATCTTTCATTCATTCATAACTATCAATAATGTCCAATGACATCATCATTGCATTATGTTGCATCCATATCATATCAACATGCATGGGAAAAGTCAGAAAAAGCATCATACAAATAGGAAACATTTCATTGTACATGCATCACCATACATATTCACATAGTTCATATAGCATCATCTTGCATCATCATATAAGAGGCATGCATCCTTCATCTAGGGTCCATAATCATATAGCAAGTAGAATGCATCCATAATCTCATAGACCATATAAGGCAAATAGGATCAACTGCATATCATATCATTAGAAATAATCAAGGTCCAATGTACAATGATATCACAAAAATGTCAGAATATATCACAGGAATCATCAATATCTCATCAATGGTTTATACAACATCGGATTAATGATCAATCTCTCATATCAATGTCCACTAGGATGATAACCAAAACTTTCTCCAGATATTGTCGGCCTAAACGAATATCATGCTACTCCCCTGAATGTACAAACATCGGCACATCTAAATCTTCCTGCAATGGGACATCAACAAAATGTCAGTTCTTTATCCAATCAATATCTTTGATCATTTGATCTGCTACCCCATCTACTCACTAAAGATTTCCATCAATCTCTTTGAGCACCCATCAATGATTCTCATTCATCATGAGGTCACGCATCTAGTATTTTCAATCTTGAGTTTACATCATTGACGCTCATCAATCATGAAGTCAATCAAACTCATCCTATCAGATCATCAAATCTTGAGTTTCTATCATTGACCCTCATTGATCATGAGGTCAATCAAACTCTATCAATCATCAATTAAAGCAAAATGTCAAAGTCATCAGAGAACTGACACTTTCATCAACCAAAGTTGCAGGAATCAAGTAAATTTTATTGGGAAATCAATTTCGCCCAAATCCAAACAATTCAATCATCAATTCTCTCAATTGATCTCCTAAGGGGGCATCCTCACATCATAATCTATCAATTAGCATCTGGGGCATCATATCGAAATCATATCCGTATCAAATCAGGATTTTTCTTTGAACCAACTCGTTGTCACACATCACTTTAAAGAGGGTAAAAATGTATACACCTAAAAATAGTCTGAAGATAATTAATTAAATACATAGTTGTTTAATTAATAACCCTTCCCAATTAATTGAATTCGTAAATAATTTGATTAATTTCCCCATTCAGTCTACTTATAAATAAATCTAAGGATTTATCCATTAAGTTCATTTCAATAATTCCCCTTTGATTAATTAATCTAAATTAATTAATTGCCCCCCCATTTTAGATTCACTCTTCTAATTTCATAATTAGTTAAAACAAATCAAATCATGATTTGTTGAAATTAATTATCTTTTCCTAATATTTGAATTTATAAATTCAAATATGAGCACATGGCTCCTAACTTCTAACCACCCTCTAACCTAACCCATTCTATCTAATCCTAGGGTCTAACTAACCCTATCCTCTTGCACATCCTAACCTCTTTTATCCTAACCTCTTATGGGTTGGGTATTCTTCCCTTGAGACACATGGCACTTTTGCCACATGTCTCCTCCCTTGGACACTTTCCCTCTCGTGAGCAAGGCTCCTTGACACTTGTCACCACAGAGATGACAAGCGTCCTTTCCTCCAACCTCTTCTCCAACTTCTTCAATCTTAGCCCTTGATATATTCAGATAAAATATGGACCTTCGATTCCCACCACCTCAGCTTTAACCTTGGAATTCTTATAAATACCCCTCATTTTGGAGTAATAAAGATCCCCCGCATTCATAGTTTTAGCATCATTACTATAGGCAATTTTATCTCAATCATCTAGCATAATTAGCATATTATATTAATCATGCATACAATCATGTATCTCATATCATTTTGGATTAATCTAGCTTATTTTGTTAATATTGCATTCATCTAGTTTGCAATCATATAGATTAAATCCTTCATCTTGGTGTAGTCAAGTCACTAGTATTGCCTAGACAAATTTGAGAGCATATCCATACTCGCATCTTTTAGGAGGCAATAGGTCTATTTGTCATGGTTTTACATTTATGGATTTTGATCAACTAACCATTCATGTAATTATCTATTGAGTGTTTGTGTTGCAGATATAGATTCCACATTTCACACAAACATGAGCCATGAAAAGGAGAGGGTCATTGGCATGGTTGGAGAGCTTCAAAGTCTTATCACTCCTAAGTTAGATACATTGCTCAATGGACTGCGGGATGCTCATGACTTCCAAAGAGCCTTCAAATCTAAGGTCAACAAAGGCACAAACATATATTTTTAATGGCCTTATAACAATTTTAGAATGCCTTGAAGAAGGGTTGGGATAGCCATGTGGAGTCATTGAAGACTACTTATGCAAATATCTTCAATTTTTTGTAAGGACTGTGTGTATATATGTATATAGCATTTTGGCTTGAATTTTGGTTTTCGGAACCCCATCTTTACCATTGATGTTAAAGGGGGAGTGTAGGAGAGTGAAAAATATTGATCTTAGGAGAAATCTTTGATTTTTGGAGTCTGGCTGTTAGATTTTTGGAGTATTGCAGTGTATAGTATTTTGGTTTTGGTTTGACACTTAGTCATTTTTCACTAAGTGTTGTCATCAATGAAAAAGGGGGAGATTGTTGGCAAGAGATGTTGAATTAATAATCAAATTTTATCATTGATGGCAACTCATGTCAGAAATCCCATCCGCAGTTCATGATTTATTCATACCGGAAGTATGATTGAGTTTTGGTGAGGTTCAGAGAGATAAAACAGTGCGTCCGATAGAGTGTATAGTAATTTGGTTTGCATTACATTTTGGTTGGATATTTGGTGTTGTGGATATTTTGAAAGCATTATGGAAGTTTTGTCTACCTTATTCTAGGTTTTTGGCCTCCGGTGATGATTCTTGAGTGAGTTGGAAGATCCGGTAAATAGGTTTTTAGGTTGAACAGTGTGACATGGCCGACTTGGTTGATGGATCATTGTGTGGAAGTGTTGTAGCAATTTTGGTGTTTGTTTTTGTGTTCAAGGATGTTTGGCCAACATCTAGGTAGTGTGTGGAAAATTCTTTTTGGTTTGCATATGCATTTGAGTTTGGATTGAGCCGGCTTGAAGAACACATTTCAATTGTGTGTTATGTGTTTTTGGGCCGACATGAAGAAGACCTAAATTCATGTTGCGGATATATAAGAGTGATTGATATGATCATTTCTGATATTGGTGGTTATGTGAAGTATTTGTGAGCAATTGTGCATAGTTTCACATGCACATGTGAAGGATTTATGCTCCAAAATGTAGCAGAACATCAAAACCGAGCAGTATAGAAGAGCAGAGTAAGATTGTATGTTTTGTGCTTAACCAGAACTATACTCAAATATTTTTTGATTCTATTCAATAGTTCAAACCTTCTTGTAATATTTTGTAATCATTTTGTAAGGCAGTGAGCCTTTCGAGGTTGTAGCCCTTATTGTAATTTGAGCAATGAGCTCTAGGCAGTGTGCTTGAATGCATGTGCATTCCCCTTATGTAATATTTTAACATAGTATATTAATATTGTGGGTCTCAATCCCACTGTGGTTTTTCCCTTAACCGGGTTTCCACGTAAAAATCTTAGTGTTATGGTGTTGTTGATATTTGCTTTATGTGTTTGCACCTTTTTTTTGTTCATTTGCATTAAGTGGTTCAAGAATCAAGTTAATAATTTTAAAGATTGCATAACACTAATTCACCCCCCCCCCCCCCCCCCCCCTTTCAGTGTTCCTTGATTCCAACCTTTGCAAACCCCATCTGTTGCAAATGTGAGTTCTGAAACCCTCAACCATCAAATTGAAGAACAACTAGCTGAAACAGAGAAAAAGAAGGATGTAAAGGATCTCCATCAAGATTTGATGGATTTGTTTAATGGGTCGACAATGTAGGACTCCTCGAGGAAAGTATTTTCCGATAAGTGTTCAAAGTGTGGAGATGCACTCACTACGGATAGGGGGTGGGACTTTTTCTATTATTTCTATGGAAATATGGACAAAGATGCACCTGTGTCAAACCCTTGGGTGCTGGACTTGGCTAAGCTAGTGGTCCCCAATGTTTTTGTGGAGTGTGCCTCCATCAGATTTTTATCAAAACAACACCACTCTGAGTCTATGGTTATGAGAACAATTGAAGGTAAAATTTTGGTGGATGTAGTTAAGGAGGCAATAATTTCCGTTTTTGATTTAAATATAAATGCCTCGAAAGAGATTGATCTGAGGAAATTTGAAGATGAATATAATTGGAAGAGGGTGGCATTGAGGAAGGAAGAAGTGCCAAGATACAGGAAGATGTTGTATCAAATCGGGGTAAATTATTTGCTTCAGTCAGAGTAGGAGCCACTTGAATTGGTCTCTTTTGAACATTATTTTGTGAAAACATATTATGCTCTACGTTAGGTTTTGGGGATTGATGCTAGAAGAACCAGGATGCCTATAGGGATAATGATGATAACAATGAAGATCCAATATCCCCAATCAAATGAATTGTATTATTTTACTACATACATATAAGAAAAATTGCATGAGGGTTTAATAAGAGTAAAGAATGATCAAGTTTCAGTGGATTTGAAATATTATTCCCTCTTATGCCACTCAATTATTTTTCAAAATAGAACGGAATGGGTCCCTATCCTGAACATAAATATGTTTGATCCAAAAGAAGGCGGTAGGAGGATAGTGCGAAAATGGACCCAAGTTTGGGATAAGGGGTCCAGTTGGTCAAATTATGTGGCATTCTTTGACCATTTTGTTACTAAAGTTCTGAAATGGTGTGGACTCCAATGCCCAAGGATTCCAAATAACATTATGAGAGTATTGAGGGCAAAAGATTCAAATCCAAAGGATGTGCAATTGCCTGAGGATGCATTCACCCACTATTTTGGTGATTTTTTCTTATATTTAGATTGTACTGTAATAAGAGTTTATGGGTACCCTCAAGCATTGCACAGGCTACCAATTTTTGTCTCTCCAAGGCTTGCATTTATTGAATTTATCTGGCAACTCATGTAACTGGAAATAAAATGGGTCAAGCCCGAGAAGAAGGGAACTGATTTTCCCAGGTGTACTGTATGTGGATATTTTTTAACTGGTTGTGATACTATTGAGAAGGTGCAAGAGTTTTTGAGAGACAACTACCGCCTGTAGAGTGGGAAGGCTAGAGAATATGACCCTGAGGGGTATCAATATGAAAAGAAAGGAGGTGTTTCATGAGCATTATGAGTATGAATATTTGATAAGAAATTGCTTGCTTCAAAATGCTTTAAGCAACATAAAGAAATGGGGCATCTTAAATAGGATTGAGAAGAAACGGAAACAAAGATACCCTAAATTCAAGGGATTTTGCTCAAATATCTCAAATGAAGCCATGAGGATATACCACAAACTATAGAATTTTGAGACATTTTTTGTTGAGGCACAAGGAGAGTCTTCTAGCCAGGTACTAGAAGAGAGACCTAGTTACCAGCCTCCAAGAGTTGTTGCCTATGACAAGAAGGAAAAGCAAATTGTTAAGAAAGGGAAATAGATGCCAACTCCTTCTCAGTAGGAGCCTCTAGAAATCCAACCTCCTCCAAGGTAGGAGAGGCATTTAGAATAGGGTAGAGTGAATCCACTAGATTTTGTAGAGAATCAAGGTGAAGAAGATGATGCAGGAGTGTTTTCTCCATCCCCTCCTTGATATACATTTTATGATATTGATTTTGCGGATGATCCTCTTGATGATGATAGGATTATTATTCCAGGAACCATTCCAGAGGATGAGATAAATGATGAAAGGATAATAGTTGCTACTTAGTTTTTGTCAAATGATGAATTCATCAAGACCCCAAAGTTTAAGAGTTTTTGGTTGCAAGCTAGATTGAACCTGAGTTGTTGAAAGATGAGATGGCATGTTTTGACAAGAATAATATAGATATTACTCTGGATGAGGAAAGAAATATGATTAAGAGGAGTGGTATGTTATTGGTCCCAGGATGGGATGTTGAGCAAATTTTTGTTTTAGATAAGGTAATAAAGCAAGAGGACCCAATCTGTGCTAGGTAATTTAGCACTCATGGGACTGGGTTTCATCCTAGTATAAAGGCATTGGCACAATGGTCTAAGGCCCCAAGCATTGATAAGCCTAGACTAATGCATGGGGTTGAGGAAAAGGTTGGTGATGCAGTTGTGAGAATACTTAGGGACACATTTGTTGTTGAAGCAACTACAATTGCACTCCATTCATCACTTTTTGTACACACAGTTGCAGAAGAAGAGGAGAAGAGGCATGAGAAATTGAAGAAGCAATATACAGCTCTCAATGCTTCTTTTACTCAATTGTATATGGAAAACATTAGATTAAGAAAGGAGATAGTAGAGAAAGAATCTTCTTCTGCTATAATAATTGAGTAGAGACCTCCTCCCCAAGGACAACAAGAACACGTTCGACTTGGAGAACCACAGGACATTCCTTTCGCCTCTATTTTTTATTTAGAAATATTGAGTGATGAAAAAAAGGGCTTGGCCAGAGTGATCAAGAATAAAGACATAATGTTAGATTTGGCCAAGATAAAAAGAAAAGAAAAATGTCTAAATGTCATGAAAGAAACAATTTTTCATTTATTAGGACAAGTTCTAAACAAGTTTGATGAGGTTCATTCTTCATACCAACACATTTTTTAGGCCCATAAGCAAATGCAGGACCTTGTCATATTCTTTAAAGCATTGAGAGCTACGTGACAACCCAGAGCAACAATTTTGAAGGAACTATTATTGGCAATTAAGACTTTTCCCTTGGTCTCACCCATCATTGGAGCCACGTGGAAAAACTATAATGTGATGATTAGAGGGCTTCAACATATTGAAGGCCATGAGACAACATTAAAGGAAAAAATGAATTCTTTCAAAGATCTACAACATTGGATAATTCCCAAAATCTTAGGAAAGGATAATCAAATAAAGGCCTTGGAGGAATGGAAAGGAGAATTTGAAATGGCCATAGAGTCAACAATTAATCAACTTACATGAGGAAATCAACCCCTAAATGACACCTATTATTTGATTATTGACAAAATTTTGGAGACTGATTCTTTATATCAGAAATTTGTTGTTGAAGTCAAGAATGCAATGTACAATAAAACCAGGGAAGCTTTGAACAGGCTACAGGAGCCAAAGGCCTTTAATTGACCTATCATTGCATAGATTAAAAACTGGCACAAGGAACATTGCACGCTAGAAGAAGAATAGTTGTCCTTGTCAGTTTTTTTTTGCCATATCCTCTTTGTAGATGGACACTTTTGCCTCACATTCAACACGTACCTCCTAGGGGTAATATCAACTTCAACACAAAATTTTTGAATTCACATAGGAACTAATGTCAGAATATGGAGACAACTTAGCCCCACTACAGTTCAACCTACAACTCCCATCCCAAGAAGTAGTTATCCCAGCCGCCTCTCCTTCTCTTTCAAAATTAATTTTTGTCTTGTACTAGTAAAGATGCCTTTCGGCATATTCTCATTGTAAAGCAATTGTTTTTGACATGTGTACTATTGGCATGAAGCTTGTTTTGCTCCCATGTGATATAAAAGGGAAATTAGGGCCATTAGTAAAAGATTATGGAACTCAAAGAGCAAGTAGAATGTATAGGGTGTAAATTATCAAGTAATAGAGAATTTTTTTGTAGAGTTATACTATTTCATTGTAAAAATGTACACATTATTTTTGAATTAATGAGAAGAAGCAGTTCAGATTATCTTCAATCTTGTGTATGTGTTGTATAAATCAGTTTGTTAATAATGAATTGATTTGTCTTCTCCAACGAGGAATATGTAATTGGGGTAGTGGGTCTCTTTTAATGAAAGGATTAAATACTACAAATCATTTACAGTAATGCAGTTACACTTGGTTGTGATTTTCAAGAAGAGTCTGAATGCTTATTTCTACAACATTGTATGTAATGCATAAATATTGAATTAGGGGTTATTACATAAGTGTACAACACCATATTGTTGCAGTTATTTTGCAACTTGACTTTGCTTCCCAATGAATAAGAACTGGATTTCCTTTCTTAGCTACTTCCAGGGTCATTAAAATCATAATAATCTTTACTTTCTATTGTAGGAATAGTTCAGTGTAGGACTTCATCTCATAACCTTATTACAAAGCAGGAGAAAGATAAAGCATAAAAGAGGCAAAAAACAATAGTGACTAATCACCCACACATAGAATAGTTCCCAACCAAAACAAAAAGGGAACACAAGACAAAGGAAGCAACACTAGACATCCAAAGGAAAGCACAAAGACAACACAAGGATAGCTAAATGTTTCTCATAAGTTCTTTAGCATGAACTACCATCTGCTTCATATTAATCGCAATTTTTTTCATTTCTTCCAGCTCTTTTTCCTTGATATCAACCTATTTCTGAGTGTTGGCCCTTGTTCTTTTTTCGTGACCCTTCTTCTCCATTTGATCCTTATCACCCTCCTTACCTTTAATCTATTCATATTTGTTAATTAGGATGTTAATATGGTCAACAGTGGCCTTAAGGATTTGGAAGTTTTGCTCGACAATTCTCTTCACAGTAAGCTCCATCCTATCCACTCTGTTGACCATATTGTTCAGGTTAGTCTCCAAACCCTTAGCATCTTTGCTCCCTTCTAGTTCCTTCACCTTCTTTTTTCATTTCCAGAATTTTACTAACCATAGCCTCAATTGCTTCAGCCTTGTTAATAGCAACCATTAATTCTTTTACGTTTTCAAAGAGAGGCTTCTCGCCCATAGTAGTCTTTTTTAGCACATTGAGGTCAATCTTAAAGTCACTAATCTCTTTCGCCATTTTGCTAATGACCTCACAAAAACCCTTGATGTTGTCATTACCAATGTCACCATGACAGTCATTTTGATTTCCCATGTTGTTCTCCTGACCCTCATTCTGCATTCTTTGTGTGCTTAGGTTCTCCCCATGATCACCATCCAGCATTTCATCTTCCTCCTTACCCTTCTTATTATCATTTTTTCAACCTCGGTATCCTCATTAGAAGAAATAATAATCTGCCTTTTCACCTTGTTTATCCCCTTACGGGTCTTCTTGGTCCTTGGGTTTGCTTACCCATACCCTTTCTCTTCTTTATTTTTATGAATTTATCATCAAAAGACTCATCCCTAGAGTCCGAAAGGTCAGAATCCATAGCAGTCCCCTTGCTCTTTCCCTTGGTCTTCCCCTTGTTGCTGAAATCCTTAGACTCACCTTCAGTTTCAGAGTAGAGATTGAACCCACTATTCTCACTTTCAGTATCATCATCCCTAATTTTTTTGCCTTTACTAATGGGTTTCTCAATAGTTTTCCCCTTCAACAACTTATAAACTAAAACCATTAAAACCTGGTGGAGGGCATGGTCTCTTTGAGAGTCTTTCTGCACTTCTCTAATAGTATGATCCATAGAGCAAGCAAGATAGTAAGGCAGCCTGACCTTGTCACCATGACGAAAGTGATTAAGCAACACAAAATGATGCCCATAAGCCCTTGTGAATCTCTTGTCGAGAGTAATGTAGTTGATGGTGGCAAACAACACAAACCTCCACGACCTAAAAATACACTTAGGGGAATGGTAGGGAATATCCACCTTCACCAATTTCCTTTTTCTCCATCAGTGACAGGAAACCTATCCGCAACCTTATTAGACACACTTTGATCTCTGTAAAATTTAATACCTTCTTTAACCATACCCGTAGCTTCAACAATGACATCTTCATCCACCTTTTTCATCTGGGTACCAACAAGAACCTTACCATTCTTCTAGTTTTTTATGAATTTATTAGTGATAGTAAGGTCTTTGCCGCAGAGCCTTTCCATAAAAATGCTCAAGCCTCCCTCTTGAAGAATCTCCCAAACTTCATTGTTTTTCTTCCAGTCCGAGCAAGAAGCCGATTCAAACCTCTTTTTATTACCTCCCATATTACCCTTAGTTTCACACTTCTTCCTTATCTCAACTCTGTTGTTTTCTTTGTGATCTTTGTGAAAAAACCTAACAATTTTGTTGTTGTTATGAAGAACCACCCAGAATTTGAGCAAAGTAAATATGATATGACTAATAATAAAATAAGCCTCGCCGCCGTAGTGAACAATCATAGAAGAATGAGGAAAAGGCATTAAAAATTGTGATTAGCAAAGACACGTTGCTTCATCTGGATACGGTCCAATTCAATCAAAGATTTCGCCTCACACTTGAGATTACTCTCACCATAAAGGGCATTGATTTTGTCAGAGTGGCAAGCCAGGTTGGCAGCCCAATCAACACACTTGTTGGCTTCTCTATATACATGTGTGAAAATACACATTTCAAAAGTTTCACTACTTTCCTTCACAATTTTGATGGCATTGTGTATAGACCAAGAGGGAGGGAAAATATTATTCAATAAATTAATAATGTTCAAAGAATCACCTTCAACCCAAACTTTAGTGCAATTGGAATCTTTAGAAAGAATCAACCCATGATAAGCACCAATGGCCTTGGAAACATGGTTGGTTTGATTACCTATAGGAATACATTTGATAGCTTTGCATATCCCCCCTTCATCCCTTAAAACCACGCTGCACCCTGCATTGCCAGGGTTACCCTTGGAAGCACCATCGAAGTTAATTTTCATCCATCCATGATGGGGGGCATTCCCATCTCGCCTCTTCTCTAGGATTAGCATGTATAATGTCACTCCCCTTTATTCTCCAATTCTTGAAAATAATGTTATCACCTTGATCTTTGGGGTTGGTTATTCCACCAGTGATGTAGAGGTTCTCCACCATATGTCTTTTGATTTTCTCAAAAATAATTTGAGCTTTTGAAGCCTTATCAAGGATGAATCAACTTTCCTTGATGTATTTTCATTGAGATGCATTTGTTATTCAATAATACCATGGATCGTATGTCATATGTGAAAGGTATTATAGGTACACCTTCCTAGGTCTTGCAGAGCTTGAAGGGTAGGAGGTTGTCAGTCTCTAGCTAAAAAATGTGTAGTGTATGTGACACTTTAATTAATTCCTTGTTTATTTATACACTTACTCACATTTGCCTACTAACCTTGTTCTCACTTTCAAAATGATGATGTTTGCTCTAATAAACATGAACACAAGAGCTATAGTTTGAGAGACATAGGGAAAGGGTATATTGTATATGAAACCTTAATCAATTCCTTGTTAGGTCTATTCCAACCTCTACAATTTAACATTATTTAGAAATTTTTAGAGTGTGTGCATACTTAGTGTTTGTGTGATGGTAATGTGTGTAACAACGATAGTCATATTAAAATGTAAAAACCATAAAAGAAAAAATACTAAAAAATGTTATGTGCAATATGATGAAAGTCAAAAAAAAAATAAAGACAACAATTATAGAGCAAATAATGCAGAGGAGTGAAGGATACATTACATATTTGATGTAGATAAATTTGTCTAGAGTTTGGGTCAATGGGAGGAAGGGAAACATAGATTTATGCCTTTAAAATGGAGAAAGAGAAAGATAAAATATACAAGGATGAATAGTGAAAAGATATAAATAAGATTTGAGGTAGATATATAGTTAAAGGTAGAGATATATAGTTAAGATGGCCACAATTTTTTATTTTTATTTTACCTTTAGTTAGCTAAACTAACTATTTCTTATGTATTGTGAGGAGAGAGAGTTGCTATGTTTTCTCATTAGTGATGAGTGATAAGAGAGAAAAAGAGGTTTAAATTGGGTCAATCCTAGGTATTCAAGTAAATTACCATTAGAATTATAATAAGTTTTTTGGTGATGAAGGGGTAGAGAAAATACCTTTGGGACACATGTGATTTGGAAACTTGCATTTTGGGGCTCATGAATATTTAATAATCTACATTTGAAAAGTTTCTAGGGTGTCTAGTGATATTTTTTATAGGGATAGGGGGTGTTTTCATTGTTCTTCAATGACCATTGGAGGGGCCAAAACTATGCCAAAATGGACCTTAACATGTAGCCCAAAATGAGTGTTTTCGATATAAGGAAAATATTGTAAAGTAGGAAATTTTTACGTTGCCACAAAACTCTCCTAACTCATTTACAACCAGTGCTTATTAAAAAACCATGCATTTGGTCTTAGAACTATAAGATAAAGCTTTATAGCTTAACCTAAAACATAGCAAAACATACTGATTAATGTCTTCATTGTGTTGATTTCTTATTGGAGCTGTGATTGGAATCCATAGGTCAACATTGATATCACAAAGGTTTGTGATTATATTTATAATTATTATTACGAGATAATATAGTTAAATTATTATGTGATAATATAATTATAATGTATAATTGTTATAATATTGTGATATAATATAATTATTGATAATATAATAATTATATTGAGAATATAATTATTGATATTATAATAATTGATAATTAATTATATGAGATATAGTTATTATATGGGGTTATAATTATAATATTAATTATATATGACATTTATATTATTAATTGGGCCATTTTGGAAGAGTGGCGACACTTGGTGAAGGGGGCACCACATCAATAGAGTATATAGGAAGATTAAATCTTCCTCTCTTGATAATGGTGAGATACACACAATATGCCCTTATTGAGAATAAGCGATGCTCAGGGGAGACGATAGACGTTCGTCTATGATTGGGAGGGAAATGGCATTGCCCGTGGTTAAATGAGCATTTTAAAAAAACCAAAAAAACAACAACAACACATTGTACTATTATAAATTCTTCTCGCGATACATAACAATCCCATGAAAAGTGCTATCACAAAAGGTACACATACCCACCATCATATATTCTCTATATTATTTGTGTACCACACTTTACACGAGTAGTCATATAAAAAAGAGGCACTTAAAATTGATCGACCATTAATCATCACTAGTAATGTTAATAGAATTCATATAAAGCCATCACCTCTAACATCATCTATCATCATCATCATCATCAACAATTTTTCTTTAATATTTGGACATCTTATTTTTTAGGCCATCAATGGCCAATCTCTAACATTTTACCTTACTCTTTCAATTATCAATTAAGATAGTCTTTACTACACACAACCCCTTACCAGAACAACATCTTTTAGAGCAATGACCCTTTCTTCTCATTGTCTCCACTAAATAGAGTTGACACAACGTCCTCAATTTTTTTACATAGATGTAATACTACTACTTTATTTATATGATTAGATTATCCCATGAATGTGACAATGAAAACAAAAAAAGCAATTATTTTATCTACTTCATCTGTTTTAAAACATCTTTGGACACTAACTGATTCAATATGATGTTAAATGTAATTAATTGATAAATAATAGAGTTTCCATCATTCATTTTATGTGAATATGTTTTTTCTTTTAATAAATAATTTGGTTAACTATAAAATTACATCCAAAACAAATATGAAAAGAAAACGTAATTTATGAAACATTGAGTTTCCTATATAACAGTATCCCCATTTCCATCATGTTCCATTCTAGAATAGAAAGGAAATCGAATTAGAAAAGAAAAAGAGATGTAACATAACATATACTGTAGGAAGCCATTTTAGGAAAAAAACCCAATATCAAAAATATGTAGCACTATGTTAGTCTCTTAGAACAAGATAAAATATCAAGATGCACATCTAAACATATGATGTAACAACAAACTTGAAGCATATAGGTGGCCCAATTGTACTCTATCCAACTTGTGATTTTAATACTACTCTCACCCAAGCCTTTAATTTATATACTTTGAGGCTTGAGTAAAACCACCAAATTGTATTCAAAAAACCATAAATAGAGGCCAATAGACACATGTACAAATGATATAATAATGTGAAATGGAATTACGTGCAAGAGGATCCCACCTCATTGGTGGTGTCATGCAAGAGACGAGAGAGAGAAGAGACGAGAGGAGAGAGAGAGAGAGAGGAGAGAGGAGGAGTAGAGAGAGAGAGAGGAGAGAGGAGAGAGAGAGCTGAGAAGAGAGAGAGAGAGAGAGAGAGAGAGAGAAGAGAGAGAGAGAGAGAGCCTGAGAGAGAGCCTTATGAACTGCTTTAACTTCCTAGAGTAAAGTGGCAGAGAGAGAGAGAGAGAGAGAGAGAGAGAGAGAGAGAGAGAGAGAGAGAGAGAGAGAGAGAGAGAGAGAGAGAGAGAGAGAGAGAGAGAGAGAGAGAGAGAGAGCCCTTATGAGACATTACAACTCTTTAACTTCCTAGAGTAAAGTGGCATTTTATATCTCAATTATGTAGCTCTCATTTTTATGCTCTTTACAAAACTCATTGCAAGTGTTTTAAGGAATCTAATGGGTCCCCAAAGGGGCCATTATATAGAGATTACGAGAATATTACTACATTTAGCTAGTATCTCAATATAATAACAGTATTATGATGTTGTTCCTAAGTCTTACAAGGTGGTCAACACACCTAGCCTAAACATTTTCCACCATTCTTGAATCAACCCTAAGTGCCTAAATGTTAGAAAGGAAGATAGCTTATTTCTCCCTCTATTCATGACAATCTCCTAAATGACATTCTTTACTGCCAACTTGATTTTCTAGACATAAATATTCACTAGGTAATTTTTAATAGGTTCTAAAGATTTTTTTTTTAAGCAAACAAAATTACTCCAACAAGGATAGAATCCCACTAGGTTCTAATTAAATTATGACCATAACCCCATCTCGGGGCTAAAAAACTTAGGATCCATTCATCATAGATCTTTGTTCCAATATTCAATTTCAAATTTTAGATCGGAGGTTTTTATCACTACATTGCAAAGGTTAAAGTTTATGTTGATCTAAAGTCTAGATATGCCCTATTTTTGGATCTCAAATATTTTAATTATTATTTTTTCCAATATTAATATCTTAGATGTAAATATTTAACTAAGATAAAGTCTAATTGTATTTATTATTTTGCCACCTTCTTTCAAACTTTTAAAATTATTGTGGGGTTATTTTATTTTCCTACACATATGGATATGTAATAGAAATAACTTTATAAGCTAATAATATTATATTTATCGTGCATGTACATCATTAGATTTAGTAGGTATTCCTCATGATGTGCACTTGAATGCTTCATATTTTTATGTTGTGATTGTTGCTTATTTCATTGTTACTATTTGTCATTCATATGGTATGTACTTAGTGGTAGGTGTTGTGGGTTGTAAGTTCGATTGGAGTTGGTGAGCTTTTTGCATGAGGAATTTTCATTGTGGTGGCTAGATGTTGTGACTCTACGGAACCTTGTGACCCCTTTTAAGCTTAAGATTTTTTGATAAATGACTAAATGTAATTCTCAATTACTATGATTACATGATGTTAAATTAGTGTTGGATGAAGCTAGTGTTTGCAAGGACCCTCATTTCTTCAAGTCATCCATTCACAAAGAACTTGTTTAAAAGATAAAAAATGTCGTTTTGATGGTAGAGCACAGGGTTTGGCTTCTTTGCTTATGCATGTTGTTGTGAAAGTGCTTAGTGTTGTGAATCTATTAGATGATGCTTTGAATTCCTTGACCTTTTTGAAGAATCTTAGAATTGTAAGAAAATAAACTTTGACTATTTAAAAGTAGTTCAAATTACTCAAGACTTTTATTTAAACCTCATGAAAATGTTGGAAAACCTTAAATAACCCATAATTAAGGGTGCCTTGAGGTTGCAAGTGCTTTCACTTAGCCTCCTCTAAATTCAATGTGTTTTTGATGGACAGATGAAAAAAGGATATGTTCTACAAGTCGAATTCTCAATCTAGATGCTTCTCATACTAGTTTGACTTTAGATAGCATAATGGTTGGCAAAGGTTTGCCTTTATAAATCTCCAATTATTAGTACTTGTCGTAGGCAATACTATTGCATTCACTTAAGCCTAATTAATTGATTATTTTGACCAAACAAAAGTGATTATTATTTTTATTTTCAAAATAAATTTTATTTTTATAAAGTTGAGATTTATATTTTTAAAGTATAAATTATTTATCTACACTATGATTGGATGAAAAAAATTGGTGTTATAGCAACAAATTTATAGGAATGATAGATTTTATAGGTTTTTTAATATTTATTTATATTTAAAAAATAAATGTCTATTTCAAATAGCTTTTTCTAAATTTTTATTCATCATCTTGTTACTAGAGTGGTTTTTCTATTAAAAAAAAAAACCAATTATTGTATCTTTTATAATTATAATTTTTTTGAAATCATTCTATTTTTTCATACTTTTTGAAAATCATAATTTTTTTAAATCATTTTAATAAATACAATATGATTTTATAGTATTTAATCATAAATTTAAATATTTTTTTATTTAGTCAATAAAAAATACCTATTTTCACTCTATTGTTTATACTATATAATTTTGTGATTATTAATAGTTATTTTATTAAGATCAATTATAATCAATAGTACATATATATAATTTTAAACTAATAATTAATAATTAAGTTTAAGATAAATTTTATAATTATAATTATAATTATATATATATATATATATATATATATATATATTAATTATATTAGAATTATATTCATTTTTTTTTAATTCTTAATTATTTCTTTATATTAATTATCAAAAAAGATTTACAGTGTCTGTATCGTGTCTGAATAACAAAGCAACTTCATAAAACAACCCATAAACCTGAAATTCCTAGCCCCATTCACCCAAAATATATTTACTATTCTTTACAATATGGGCTCTAAACCCCTATACACCATACAATATCAAATTACTAACATAACATAACTCCTACACCACAATTCCCTTCCCATGGTCCTTTGTTGCCATTTCTCCCACCTCACTAGGTCCCTCACTTTGGATCTCCGAATTCGAGGATGTGCCTCCCTGCAAGAGTCTACACTGTAAGATCTAACATGTTTTACATGCTTCCTTTCAGGAGGAGTGGTTTCCTCTACTTGGTCCTAGTTTTCTTCCCTTGATATCCACTTCGCCACCTCATCCCGCACCATTTGAGCTTCCCTGCACTTAAGAAATTCCTATATACCTCAATGTAAACCAATTTGAGTAGAAGCTCGCCTGACTTCTTTGTTGCCATTAATGCTCCATAGGAGGAAGGGCCTAAGAGATGGAATGAATTCGCCTACATGTAGCCAATCTCCACACGGACATGCGAACCCTTCCCCTTGACGTGCCATTCCAATTAGGTTTGCTAAACCCCAACACCAATCATCCTTCACACTTGTGCATGAGCCAGAAAACAAAGTCACTCATCTCAAACTCTAAACACCAAGCCATGAATAGGGCCTTCAAGTATTCATCCCCCAGAACAATTTTTACCCTATTAAAAAATGTTGGCTTTGTGATCTTGAAAATGTGAGTTAGGCGTTCATCAGAAATCCTTCCCTAGAATGCCACCATGGGTTTGGCGATTTGCAAGGAAAAGTTCGCCTGCATCGTGCCACCTTCCTTCACACACAAGAATAGATAGTCTTCTTCATGTTGGTACACATACAAACTCTGCATCGCTTGATGCCTAAAATCATAATGAAACTCGCCATCAGTCCACATCAGTAATTAAAGCCATTGCCAGCTTGTTATATGCCAAGCAATAAATTCAGTTGGAAATCCATAAGCCACCTCTTCGCTATGTGCGCATGGAGTAATCATTGTAATTAGAAACTTGCCCTCTCGCATGTAGGAAATCAATCAACTTGCAATATTCTAAGGGCAGGTCCCCATGTGACTGCTAAGCTTATTTTTTCTAGCAGCCACTGCTCAATATTTTTAGGAGCAATTTATATAGTTGGTGGCCCCATGGATATTTAATTTTACTGCTTATCTTTGAAGCAATTACCTTAAATTTTAGTTTTAGATGAAAAAATGTATGTAATAATTTTGGAGTAAATTTAGGAGAAAGTATTGGGGGCAAATAAAAAGGAGGGAAAGAAATTTGTGGAGCCACATATCATTTTTCTCAATAAGCAGTTGCTGCTTATTTTCAGCCCCCCCCCTTTTTTTCAAAGCTTATTTTTAATTTCTAAGCAGCAGCTGCTCCACTAAAATAGGGAGAGATTCCAATTTATCCAATTCCCCTAAATAAAAATTTGCATGGGGACACATCAGCTGCTTAAATTTAAGCAGATAATGCACTTAAGTAACCTCATGGGGACAAGGGGTAATAGAGACATCGTATCTGCCAACCACACACAAGTTAATCTCCTTGGCTGCGCTTTTCTCAAACCTCCACCTCATCCAATCCATGCCCACTATGAACTTCAAGCTTGCTTCGAACCTCCCTCCTTGTCCTGTCGCAGGGGTCATATTAGTTTCCTACGCAACATCATAGCCGCTCGAGCATGACTATCAATTAATGCAATCTTTTACTCATGATCTATCCATTAAATTTATTAATCACGACCTACACCAAATTAAACCAACCTCCTCATCCCTTAATGGATAATTATATTTGTTTAAATTTAAATTTGTTACTTTCTTAGCCCATGTCCTACAACATCTTAGAGTCCACGTCAAACCACTTTAGTTCTCCAATTTGGAGGGATAATGCCATGCTGGTTTGATTATTGGCGTTGGTATTGCCTTCCCAGTAGCACATGGGAAATTTTAAAGTTATTTAAGATAAGCAACATTCTCTTAATAATTTGGATGAATTTATCTATTTTCCAATTGTCCACACACCCTTTCAAAATTGCATTCACCTTAATCTATGAATCCCCTTCGAGGTGGAGGTTATTCACGTTCAACTTTTTTTTCCATACAGATAGAAAGGAAGGTTGCATATGCTTATGCTTCATTGTTAGAGCCCCAACCTAATCTTTGACTACAACAAGCTACTATTCTTCCCTTGCAATCCTTTGCCACATAACTTGCACCTGTTGGACTTGGATTCTCTTTTGCAACACCATTGAAATTCACCTTGATCCAATCTTGATCTGGTGGTGTCCAATTTGTTAGCCTAACTTCACTATGCAAAGGGTGAAGATATATTCATATTTTCACTATAATGTTTATGTTTTTTTTTAATTGATAAAAGTTGTAGTATTTATATTGATAATAAAATTTTACATAGTCACTTACAAAAATTCCCAAGTCATATCATATAACTTTCCTCCTAATCACCCCTATCTAGCAAGTGCAAGAGACAATTGCAAAGTCTACAAGATCCAACCAACCAAATACTCTATCTGTTCCTATGCCCCAACATTCTTTTACTTCAAATACTAGGACCAATACTAAAAGACAAAACATACATACTGTTGGTGTAAACTATGTCTCATAATTACACTTTACTTAAGTTGACTTAGGATAATGCATTCATCATAGTTTGCATATGAGACACGTAGGGAATTGCACATCTAGGGAATATATTTGTAGAAGAAATTCCACCTTTGGTGGTGTTATCTTGTTATCACATTTTCATATCCACTTATAGTGGAATGATAATTCCACCTTCAGTGAGTGATCTACCTTTAGTGCAATTATCTATTATTGCTCCTACCTACCCCTACCTACCCTTGTATCTCATTGGACCACATGTCATGATTATGTGCTCTCATTTCCTTGTGGCCTTGCCTTTATAAGCAGACTCATGTTCATTGTATAGTTGATCGATTTTTGCATCTTGATGAGAATATAAATTGTTCTTGTCTATCTTTGTCTCTGTTGTGTTGTGCTATTCATTGGCCTCTAGATCTTGGTTATTACTGGCAAATTCTCACATGGTATCAGAGCTTATAGGGTGCTATGGATAGCTATTTGAGAGAAATTTGATGCAATTTGGGGTTTTGTATTTTGGAGCTTTGTATTGTAGGTCAATATTGGAGCTTGTTGGGCCAAATATAAGGCTACCATTAGATTGAAGAGGTTTGAGAAAGCTAGAATCGTCTTTTGTTTCATCCAAATCTGACACCGGAGGCCAAATCTAGAGCTATTTTGATGGTGGTGTTATAAGTGCGGTTGTTGTTGCACCAAAAAACTGACCTGTTAATGCCTGATACAACCACTAGACTTATAAAATCCATAGGAGGCAGTTAAGCCATGTCACAAACCTAAGCGCTACGTTGCACAACACAAGGAGACCAAGGCCGCACACCTTGTAACAGGTGGAGGGTGGTTACCTGACCCGTGAGCGATCTACAATTTTGGAGCACTTTGGGAAAAATTTGACATCACCGTTGTGCTCAAGAAGGCCCAAGAACCCCAAAATCGATTGTCAATTTGTCAAAATCGGACACCGACACCCCGAGTTGAGAAAAACTACCCCCCACACCAACCCTCAAAAGGAGCAAGACCCTTCAAAGCCTTTTCAGGAAATCGATTTTGGATGTGTGTTGCACAACTGATAGCTTTTGTCCAAAAAGTTGGACCAAGAGAACAAGCATGAATCATGCAGCTAGCCATCTCCTTAAGGGTTCTATTCTTCCTTTCTGCAACACCATTTTGTTATGGAGTGTAGGCAATTGAGTTTTGAAGATCAATCCCCTCAAGGGTACAAAACTCCTCAAGTCTATTACTCACATATTCCCTTCCATTGTCTGTGCCAAGAATCTTAACTAGCTTCTCTAATTGTTTCTCAACATGAGCCTTGAAGGCTAGAAATTTGTCAAACACTTAACTAAGAGTAAGCTTCATTAGTTGCGAGCTCTCTTGGGGGTGCGAGATACTTCATCAAGGGGGGGGGGGGGGGGGGCTTTTTCCTCTCTTAACATTTTGTCCTTCCTCTTTGAGAGCTTTGTTGTGTGCTCATCTCTCTTTTGGGGGGGAGTTTTTTCCCACTAGGTTTTCTACCTTTCTCCATTTGTGAGAGATTGCGTTGCATTTGTTCATGGGTACCTAACATGGCCTAGTAGCTAGGACCCATCTTGCATTATTAGCTTGAGTCTACATTAAGAACTAACCTTTAGTTGTTTGAGGATTCACCCTCAACCCTACCCCTGATGAGCCAATTGTAAGGAAGTTAAGTAGCGGAAACAACTTCCTACACTAACCTTGAGAGGAGGGTAATGCAAAACTTTTTCAGATCATTACAACAGTTATAGAAAATAGAAATAGATATAATAACATTCATACCATAACACAATGATTTACGTGGGGAAAACCCTTTCAGGAGAAAAACCCCACCCTCCAAAAGCAGCTCAATATTTTATTCAGCAATCAAAAACAGATTACAACATACTTGCAGAGCAAGCTCTTCGCAGGAGTAGCACTAAATAGAGATTCAAAGGCAACTCAATAGCCATAGGACTCTTACACACCACCTCTATCTCTCACACCTCATAAATAGGAGATACAATACAAGAAACAGTCAAACGGTATTACAAAACCATGGGCTAAAACCACCCAATAAGGTGTAGCCGACCTTATCTTCCTTCTAGATGCCCTATGACATGTTAAAGAACACATCAACACGTGTCGCTCCCTTTTTACAGCTCATTTATGTATTCGATACAAATTATTTTTCCTATTTCAAGAGTACAAACTTCTGGAGGCCATAACTTGAGAACCGGGTGTCCGATTGACGAACCGTTTGAAGCGCCGGAAAGCTCGCGAAGTGCTCTATCACCTCGTAACCCGCTTCACCAATTATGGCCACTTTTTAGGGCGTTTCAGAGCCTCTAAATTCCCCAAAATTAAGTTTAAACATTTTATTGCACCCCTCCAAGACGAAAACTTTAATATCTTCAAAACTAGCCGTGACCTTGCGACGCAACTTTATCGGAATGCTTATCTAGCCAACCAGAAGCTTCAGGGAGAGTTTCGCACCATTTCGTGCTCAAATGAAAACTTACTATAAATAGTAACCTCGCATAAATGCAAGGTTGAGACACCATTTTTCCCAACACCAATAAGTTGCCTTCCTAAAATACTGCTTCTTTTAATCCTCCTATTCATGATCTTGCAGTGCTGCTTCTCTATTTCTGAGATATTCTTTGATATGAATCCACCCATCTTGAGCTTCAACTCTTCCTACCTCATAATCATAATCAACTCCCCACACCAGGAATGGTCTCATTGGTGGCTCAAACTCAACCACTTGCACTCTTTCGCCACTATTTGTAATGAAACCTTCCCCAGGTCATGCCATCACCATGAAAGTATTGAGTGCCTCTTTCCACTCCTCCCTAATGCACTCTCTTATGACCCATTTAGTATCTTCTTTGGTTCCTACTTCCAAGCACCATGACAAAATAATTGATGCCACATCTGCATTGGTGTGATATGTGAAGGTGGATTTCATGTAGTCCTCTCCCAAGAGCATATCCATTGCACACAAAAACTGAGGATCCTTTGTTTTGAAGATATGCTTCATATGCTCCTCTGAGATAATACCCTTGAATACTCCTTGTTGCTTCATTGCACCTAGGGAGAAATTGGCATCCATAATGTGTTGCTAAGATAGAGTTTCAAACACCTTCACCCAAATGAATTGAGATGTAAACTTGTCGACACTTTAAAATGACTCAACCACATTGGTATCTCCATCTCTTAACAACTGAAGTCTTTAAATTTGTTGGTGTTGCTTCTCAGTTTGGCATATTTATGCCACGGTAGTATCTTCACCCTATCTTGTTAGCATCATAGTCGCATATGTCTACTCTCAAGTACAACTACCCTCTTTCGACTCTCTCGTTGACATCCTCCTCACCCACTTTGAATGTCACCAACTTCAAGTCCTCCCACCAAGTGATGTGATCGATGATATTCATATCACACCCCCAACTCGAAGCCTTATTGGCAATCATATTGTCCTCTCCCATGATGTGAATTATTTTGAAGTCTTGGAAGCCATGAAGTTGCTTCAAAATTAGCTTAATAAATTTGTTAATCTTCCAGTTTAAAGCCTCTCACGAGGAGATGGCATCCACTATTATCTGAGATCCTTCCAAGTGGATTTTTGAAAGTAAAAGTTGATTTGCAAGCTTAATTGCGAGCTTAGTTGCTTGTGCTTCCGCTTCATTGTTGGTTCCATCCTTGAATCTTTGGGCTCATATAGCTAAAATGATACCATACTCATTTCTTGCTATACACCCAACACCCAAGATTCTGGGGTTTCCTTGGGAGGCTCTGGCAAAGTTAATTTTAACAGATTCTTGATCTGGTTTTACCCAAACTACTTTTCTTTGGGCCCTTGGGATAGGATCAACGCTATAAGACCCATTAACAGGCCAATATTTATGTTATATTATAATTATTAATAATATTTTATTGAAGTAAGACTATAGTTAATATTACAAAAATATAACACTATAGTTAATATTACAAAAATATAATTAAAATAATATAATTTTAAAATAACAATAATTTAAAATTATAATTAATAATTACAACAAATAATTTTATTACATTACTATGAAGGCAAGTACTCGCCACTACATGACACTTTTTCAACAAAACAACAATATTATCACATGATAATACTAAAATTTTATTATTAATCCTATGAAAAATTAACAACTTTTCCTTATATTTCATTATATTTTATTTTTCAAAATAATTCAATTAAGGATTGCTATGTAAAAAACATGCGAGTAATGGACAATTGCAAAACCTAATTTTATTTTCATGAGTTTTAAAGCCCAACTTCTTTTTTTGAAATTTACCACTTGCTTTGAATACAATTTTGACAAGTTTTCAAAGCGATGTTAACTCGATGAAAGTGATGTTAACTGTGAAGTGCGACCTTTTCTCACTCAAATTTTTAATTATTTCTTCTAAAACTAGTTTTGTTTAAATTCAAAAATCACTTAATCAATATTATTTTTTCATTTATCTCCTAAAGGTTTGCCAAAAAAAGAAACAGAAAAGCCAATCCATCAATTTTGTAAAGCTTAGATGGAGTATCTTTTTCTACGCAGAGCTAATCCACCAAACTCAACCTTGTCCCTGTTTCGACACGTGGAACGGCAAGTACCGAGAGATTCTTGAAACGAAGGGGCCGCCGCCGTACTATATCATAACCGCGTCTCTAAGCCATGGTCACATGGGAGCGCTTGACCGCTAGGATGCTTTATTTCTTGTTCCTGTCTTCTTGCCTTCTAATATGGTCTCATGGTCAAGAGCGAGAAAAAATTACAATAAATCAGTAGAAATTTTAGCCGTCGTTTTAAAAAAACAGAGGAACATTACTGTAGACTATATTATTCGGGTGGCCGAAGCCTTTTGTCTTTCTGCAATACAATATACATGAAAGAGAAGTGTTTTTAGAGCAGATTGTGTCGGTGAACTTGTGATTCCGAGGGTTTTGGGGCACCCAAATTATAGGATAAGGGCACTCGAATGCTGTTTTTCAAACCCTAATGTCAAAGCGCTGAAATTTGAATGGTCTAATAGGGTTTTTGAAGGGATTCTATGTACACGTGGGGCAGTACTTGAGTGAAATTTGTCAGCACTGAAGAGTATGCCGAGGAAATAGACATGCAATAGGGCGGGGTTTTGGAATTTGTTGCAGCTTTAGGTTTTGGACTGAGCAGAGCAATTGAGGGGTTTGGAGATTTGTATTCACAGGGCAGAGAACGGCAGGGTTTTGGGTGGCTCTATTTTATTTTTTATGGTTCTCTTTTGATTTTTATGGTACCCTTTTTTGGGCGGGGTTTATTCCTCCTTTAGTATATGGAACCCAGAATAGTGCTTTGATAGGGAAGTTTACATGCGGTTCCTTTTTTATGTCTTTCTTTTTTGATTTTTTCTGTTTTGCTTTTGTTGAGAATGTTAAGATTTTGGATTACTGTTCTATGCTCTTGAGTATTGGAGTTACAATGAGTTCATTTGATTGAATAATGCAGCATATTTCGTTCCTATTATTGTCAATACCTGTGTAATCACTTTGGGCATGAGTCACTTGAGTCGAGTTTGTGACATCAATTTAGAATTAACACTCTCAGAGAGGAAGATCAGTAGGAGAAGGGTGGGGACCTTTAGGGGAGGAGAGGTAGTTAAGAGTTATAGATGCAAGGGAAATAATGCTTTGATATTGTTTATCATGGGGGACTTTTAAAAGGGGCTGTTAGTGAACAGTGCAGAGTCTTACTCTGTGACATTGAGGTTGTGGGTTAAAACTACATTCATTGCTCTGGAGATGAAATGAATTTGAGAGTTGGAGTTTGAAAGACTCCGAAAATTTTGATTCCTAGGACAATGTGGGTTAGGGCTCGTTGCTGTGGAAAGGAAGTGAATTTACTCATTGGAATTTGAGAGATTGGAGCCTTTTCCTTCTGAGGACAATGGTCTACAGCAGGTATGGATAGAAGTGAGCCTACTCTGGTTCCAGAATGGCTTAAAGGAACTAGTGGAGGAAGTGCAGGTTCTCATCATAATCTTTCTGCTTCACAATCAGGTTGGTCTTATTTTTGTTATTTTGATACAGTTTCTAAGGCAGATCAAATCCAATCATTATTTTCACAATTTGACAGATTAGGGTTGTTTTGAAACAGTAGTATAAGAGTTTTGCCTTCACGGACCGCACTTTAAGTCCTTTAATTGTTGGATCAATAGACTAAATTCTTCACGAATTTCACAGCAGCTTGATGTAGTATTCAAGAGATATTTTGAAACCCAGTAACATTCTGTTTTTTGCAAAGCGTTTGATTTCATATACGCCCTTGCACTACTCAATGCAAAGGGGCTTTGTACATGCCCAACCTTGTAAGGGTACCCTTAGGGTCCATGGGTGAAGTGTACACGATTCTCAAATTTAGTATTTGTAAGGCGTGGGCATCTGTCTTTATGTGCGTCTCTATGGGCATTTATTAAGAAGTAATAATAATTATTGAAAGAATCATGTTAGATTCAATGGGACAGCGTCTTGGGCCTTATTTAAGCAACGTAAATAAAAAATTAGCGTTATGATGATCTTTTTGGTGTGAGACAGGAATTTTGGAATTAAAATATGTTATAAGTTTATGCCAAGATTAAGAATTAGCCTAGTTTAGAAATAGATAATTTGGTTTGTTGTCTTTGTTCAAACATGGTTGGTACCAATGGGAAATTGGTTCCATTTATTATCACACGTGGTAACAAAGGTGAGTTGTTACCATTTGTTTTGAAGGACATTACTCTGCCTTTTACAGTAGTTATGGGACAGAAGTTGAATGAGCTGTGAATGTGTATTGGGTTATTGGTATTTTTGATTTCAATTGGCTTCTTTGTGTTTCGACTAGTTAATTCGATTTATTTGAGAGGTAAATTTTTCTTTTTGAAATTTTCTATAAAATTTGGATCAAGCCAGAATTGGTAACAATGGTATTTGGCAATATAAGCTATTTTATTTTTCTCTTAAAGAATTTCAGGTTGGACATTCTCACTTGATCTATCGTACTAGTTGTTGTCCTTGATCCATTATCCTTTTTGTATATTTGCATACATTAATTGATCTAGAAGGATCTACCAACAAAAATTCTTTTGGTAATGCCAAAACTACTCTCATGGCTTGCTGTACTTGTGGTTACACTATTATGGTTTTTGGTACATGAGAGCACCTCTTAGATTCTCATGGTAACACAAGGATCATCAATCCATCCCTAGCAAATGTCACACATGCTCTAGCAATGGTTTAGGGCACTCTGCACAAGATTGGGCTTTGTGGTAGCAATACTTTTCAAATCTACTTATTAGTTCTCACAGAACATCTAATATGATTCCATCACCATATCTTTCTCTAAATTATTTACGTCATTTGAAACAAATTATCCATAGTTTTCTTCTTACACAATCAATCAACTAGCACAACTTCTTTCACAAACAATCTATGTTCATTATTAATCCAAAATAATTATTTTTGAAGCATTTCATGAAAAAAATCCTTCCTCAACCTTATAGCAACTTGGAAATAAATGGAGATGAACCCAAGCAATTCAATGACTGCAGAAATCTTTCAGTTCTTCCACAAAAGCTCTTCCAAAAATCGTCAAGCTTCAAACTTGTTTTCTTCTTTCTTTAAATTGCATAATAAAAATTGGTAACTAAATTAATCCCTTTTACTTTAAAAATATCTTCCTTTTTCCTTCTCAGGACTTAAATTAGAACTTAATAAACAAAACAAAATATTATATTAAATTCTTAACAAGAGAAGATAATTTAAAAAAAATATTTTTTCCCTTTTTTTATGCAAATTCTATCTTGACGATGTCCATGATGATTGCTACATGTGACGCTCACAACTAAGGCAAAGAAATGATCAGCTAGTCCAAGCCTACATTGATGTCTCCCATGACCTCTATGAACAAGGTTAGGTTCATTTGAGTAAGAGCATCATTGAGTCCTCAAATGCTATAGCAGCGTATGACCATCCATTCAGTCTCGACTAAAGCTGGTCAAATTTAAGACAGTAGAAGACAACTAACAATGTTGTAACTATTGAGGATTTCAAGCAAAAGAGAATGTGGGCAATTTCCTCCGTGTGAAAACATTGCCTTCAAACAAGAGAAAACTATCCAAGAGAGATTAATGGTGGGACAAACAAATTCTAGCAGCCACTCCAACACTGAGTGCTATGTTCAAAATACTTTGCTTACACGAGCTAGAACAAAGGATGATGATGTCAAGTCATTAGATGGAATTATCGACCTAGATCACAACATCTTGGTCAACATTGCATGAGCAACCCCCATAATATAGGGAGTTGAAGAAGAGTGATTACTTTGGTCAGATATGGTTGCAAGGAAGCCCTTTAATTTTTTTGATTGATGGCAATAGCATGAAGAACTTGATTTTCGTAGCAGTCATTAAGAGATTGAATTTGCCAACCATGTCACATCTTTGGCCTTGGAAATTGGGATGGTTTAGCTCTTGCAACACCCAAGGTATAAGCGATACTTTCTAGTGCTACTTTTCATATGCTATTCATCTGATTAAGGAGGAGATAGTTTGTGATGTTGTTGTACCAATGGAGGTTTGTAATGTATTCCTTGGATATCCCGGCGTGCATGGTCACAAGTGTGTGTACAACACCAATCATAGTTGTTTTAGTGGGTTGTAAGACATACTAGATTCTTGAAGTGAATTCAAATTGTGCTATATAGTTGTGCATCCTCAAATTTTTGCACTTCACTTCCATTTGACTCACAATCTATAGCAGCAAAGAAAGATTAGGTTTTTCGAAACTACTTTTACACATAATTGTTCTATTCTTTCATATAGAGTGGCTCTAGTGGTTAATGTTCCACGTCAAGCCAAATGATTTACCAAGCAATAATTAGAAGTCAAGGCTTTGTACTTGCTTCCTAGACTTATTGTAGGAGACTACTACTTTACGAGAAGGGGGGACTGATCCATGAGGATTTTGAAGTAAGGTACGTGCGATAACATCAAAACCATTCTCTTGGTTTGTGGTTTTGTGGTAACACAACTTATGGTTTGTAGCATAGTTGAAAAAATTCAACTCGACAGTAACTTGATGAGCCCAAAATTTCTGAAAACTCAAGATTTGATAAAAATGGGGCAATAACTCAGCACATTTTATTGAACATTTGAAAATAGAATTTTTAAAAAATAATTTCAAAAATAACTTTTCATAATAAATGACATAAGAGAAATAAACAAATGACAGTTAAAATTTCTCTAGCAGTGTTGAATTTCACTCATTACATTTTGGTGAACCCAGCATTCTAGATAACACTCTTAAAATCATAAAACTCAAGACAGCCTATTAGCTCCACTTTTTTGGATTTTGAGATTGTCTGTTGTCAAACTATTTATGAGTTTTACAACCTAATCCTCACATTTAGATAATATAGCTCGAAAGAGCCTTAGAAATTTAAACATGACTTCCCATGCAACAAACACTCCCTTATGAACTTGTTCTGATTTTGCACATTCTCTGTACGAACGTTTCACTACTGGAATGGCTTTTGTTTCTCAAATAAATGTGCAATTTGATTCTCACTCTTCAAGATTTGACAAAAAAAATGTTTTACTACAAGGCCACCTTGCAGGTCTTCAATACTCAATTGCATGATATCGATCAATATTTGATCAATTTTTAGAGGCAATTAGAAGTGAGACTATGTTTAGTGATGTCATGCCCTTGGTTGAAGGCATTTGCAATGTTTTACAAAATCATAATGTTTGTATTGAGTTCTTGTGGGGGCTAGCACATATTATGCACAATGACGTGTCTGCTTACACTATAGTTATTGCAAACCTAGGTGACACCAACTCTAATAGCATTGGTACTTTATTGTTGGTGTCTGTATTGGTTCCTATTCCTTTGGCATTTAGTCCAAGTATTGCCACTAGTACAGCTTAGTGGATGACAATTTTTTGTCACATGAGAAATATTGTTCATCCTTCCAAGTTTCCAACGAATATCAGACATTAGATGCAAAGAATGATAATAAATGTTATATGAGAAATATTGCTATTCAACAGAGTTGCCGGAAACTCCTTTGTCCCTCCCCGGGAACGCGCTTCCCCGTATCCGTTCCCGTTTCTGAAACGGATATGTATCCGATTCAGCCCAAATACACGTCGAATATTGTACCCACGCACGCCCAAAAATACTTGATTTCCAACCATGCTAAATACTAATGTGATTTGATTTTTAAACAAAATTGACGTAAATCTTCCTAAATTTAATTTTAAAAAACTTCATTAACGCATTTAAAAAAAAAATGGTATTAACAAAACCTACACCAAATGAGAAAGACAAATGAAATGTTTTTCTATTTCAGTGGCCCATTTTTTGGGTTATCTTCCAATGCAACTCTTCTATTTTTGCATATTGTAAAATGTTAAATTTACTTATCATTATTTCTGTAGCAATTATGTGTCTATATTGCTTTTGAAGTAATGAAAATCTCCTCGAATAACTTAGAAAATTGTGTTAAATATATGTGTATGTGTTTTTTATGAATGACATGTCCAGCCGTATCCATATTGGGGGTCTTAAAAAATAGCCGTATCCATATCGGATACCGTATCCGTGTCCATGCAACTTTGCTATTCAACCTTCCAAATATCAACCATCAAATGCAGAGTAACAAAATAAATGTCATGAAAAATATTGTTGTTCATCCTTCCAATGAATATCAACCATCAATCTACCACAAGCAAAGTATAGCCCTCAATCTAGTAACAAGAATAATATTGATTATTAATTATCTATGGCAAGTTTATCTGCAAGCACTAACAAAGCAATTTTCAGTGCTTGTGGATCGGCTAACCATACTCATGCAAGGGCCTAGCAAAATTCAAGCAAGTAATAGGCAAAAAAAAAAACTTTTTTTGTGTGCCCTAAGTTGCCACAATCGTGTGTCCTGAAAATGCTTGAAATTCACATTAACTTTTTTATGCTTGGAGGAAAAAAGTTTTGATACCATTTCAGCGAAATTTTGATCTGTTTTCATGCAATGATAGTGAGTTTTTGACAATTTTTTATGCCAAAATTGCTGTATTTTTTTTAAAAAACATGGCAAGAAGTTACTTGTTGCAGATTCTGGCTCACAAGTGCTTGTAGAGTTTAGCAACTATGGTTTGTACTACACCAAAGCACCTCCTAGATGCTCACAATAACACTGGGATTATCAATCTATCTCTAACAGATGTCGTAATTGTTGCAGTAGTGTTGCAAGGCGTTGCGCAAGATTGTGCTTAGCAGTAACCATACATTTGCCAAACTTTTTGCAATTTCCACCATGTCATCAACAGGGTCTAACAGACCTGCAGGCCACTTGCAAAGGCTAACTTGAATTGCTCATCATTGTGTTGTTTCAAGCGTCACACTTCAGCCATTGTTGTTCCAAGTGTCACACTTGGGACATCAAACAATGTTGTCATTGCAGTAAGCCAAGTGGTACTCTTGAGGGTTGTGCTTTGCCAGGTCATCCAATAACACATTGTATGACTATCAGATACACATACTGAAACAGTTCTACTTATAGGTATAGGTTAACTTTTGCAATGACTCTTGGGCTTGATGGCATGTAACTATATATACATTTGTAACTTTAGCAAATAGGGATAGAACAAACTAGATTAGAAGATAGCATCCGTACAACTTTCTCAAGAGTATGCCATATATATGAGAGGGACAAATAAATAAAAAATACATTTACCGTTTCAGTATCAGTGTGTGTGTGTGCATATATATGTATATGATATGTTTTTCGAAAGCCTTTGCACATGTACATAACCTCGTCTAGAGAGTTTCTAGCAGGTTTCAACTCAGGTCCTGGGTAATTATTAAAGATTTAATTTTAATTTAAGAAAGAGATGGTGTAGTGTACCAATTGTTTCCACTTCACATATATGTTTTCCTTTATATGCTGACCGGTTTATTTAATTTTTATTCTTGACTATTGAATAGAGCCTCTGCCATGCTGAAGCCAACTCAAGCATTTGTAAATTAGGCAAACCAACTCCAGATGATAGAGATGCCTTCTTTCCATTGCAAGATACATCTTTATTGCATATCTTCATCACTGTTCTATCTTCTTTGTCACTTTAGTCGCAAAATATTATGTTTTACGCTGTAATAAGTTACAGGAAAAGGTGATATTTAGCTTGTCCAACTCCCTTATCATTTCAGTCACAAAATATTTTGGTTTAAGCTGAAATAATTTATACAAAAAGGTGATATTTAGTTTGTTCAACTCCCAGAACTATTTGGGTGTCTAATAGTGGATAAAGGACAGCTTTGTTCTTACCTATAATGGATTTGAACCTGTCAAACACAGAAGCAATTGCCTTTTAGAATGTGAGCAAATGAGGGCTATTTAAATTTGAATAATGGTAGCACAACATGGTAGTATCTATTAAAAGAAGAATCAAATAGGAAATGAAATTGGGTATAAGCTATGGGTGCTATATTTTTCTGAAGTGGCTCAGTACTCTTTATTAAAGTTTTAGACCCAAAAACATTTAGGAATATTGAGTGCTGCCAGCTCTTTGCTTAGTTATTTATTGGTGGGTGTTTTACTTGTGAAGCTGATTTTAAAACTAATTATTGTATTTCAGAATTGTCTTGAGTTGGTTGGTTTGATTTGGAATTTAGTGTACTTTTTTGAGTGCCAGTCTAGCCCTTTCTTCTACTTGCTGTGTCATTCTTTAGTCAAATGCAATTCCGGAATATGGTACTGACAGGCTTCTGTTATCATGTGTGCATTTTGGAACAATTTGCTTGTGATTTGTGTTGTTCACATAAAGACATGTAAATTTTCCAAACGCTTTCACCTAGCTTGGCAGTAATCCTATATTTAATGCACATGGAATATACGTTATCCAAAGTTCCAACGAAGAAGTTTGTTATGCTTTTCAACAACTAACCCTACAACTTTTTGTGCTTTGTGTTTGTAAGAAATTCACAGACAAGCTTACAACATTTCCGATTGATATTGTTTGAGTAATAATTTTGACAACATTAAGCATCATATTTGAGAGCATTGGGCAGTATCCCCTTTTTCAGTGGCCTCATATATTATATTTGTTTCTTGAGGTTTAGGTTATTATTTTCAATCAAACAATTACTTATCGTTAAGAAATAAGGGCTTTCTGTTGAACATAACATTGATGTTTAAATCCATTGGTTTTGGGTGTCATTCTAACCAGTAACAGAGCACCTGTGTATAGTCCACACTTTTGTTGTGTGTGCTATGATGTATTAGAGTGTTATATGAAATATTGATGCTAAATTTTTTGACAGGTGTTAAATCCAGAAACATCATAAGCATTGATATGGACTATGGAAATATCATTAAGAAATAAGGGCTTTCTGTTGAACATAACAGTGATGTTTAAAGTCCGCTGGTTTTGGGTGTCATTCCAACAAGTAACAGAGCACCTGTCTGTAGTCCATACTTTTGTTATGTTTGCTGTGATGGATCACGGAGTAGTCTGATCCAAAATGTTGATGTTAAAAATCTTGACAGAGTTAAATCCAGAAACATTGTAAGCATTGCTATGGACTATTGAAATAAAAGGGTGTAATGTCCCTTATTAGATTACTATGACTTAGGGGCAATTTAGAATTACAGTATCGGACCCTTACAATAACTTGAGCAATTGAGAATAGAAATATTCTGATATACTATACAATAATAAGCAGCGTCACTTGCTATTTCTGATTTGTACAACAAAGGGTATGCTGGAGTGACTGGAAGAAAACTTGCAAGGGACACTCACTAAGATAATGATGACAAGTAAATATATACTGAGATATGAACAGCTATTGCCTATTGCAATCCATACTATTGTCCCCTTATAGGCACTTAAATCCTACTACATCTAAATTGTATTAATACCTGAGATGTAACTTACAGCAATGATGTAATCACCTGTTACAGTTCTGACAATATTATCTTGTCCCTTTCTGGTTAATTCTGATACACGATTGCTGGGAATATATGCCTGATTTAGGGTTTTCGACCTTTGCTCTTCACCGGCTGTCCAAGCTGGATTAAGGAATCAAATATATAAACTTAAATCCTTTTCCGTGCTATCCTCCTCATGGTCAGCTTGAATGACTTCTTATACATATTATACGAAGTGAAGAGTCATATGGTATAGATACGTCTCTTCCTTTATCCTTAGGGATTCCTTTGTTTAATATTGATTATCTTAATGACTATATTGCATAATAATTATTGATTGGCATTATTTAGCGCACCCTTCTATATGGTAATCGCTGATCTTTGTAAATGAATTACTAATATTTTAAGTGACATCGCAGCCTTTGATATGATTCTCAATAAACAATTTGTATTAATTATTGTCTCTTATTTAAGGTTTTGGTCAATAACTAATAATCGTCTTTCCTTAATAGTTCGATGCCCTTTCACCCGAAACAATTGAAGATTGCATGTAATCGCATCTACTAAGGGAGTTGCGTCCAGCATCTATAACCATAGTGACACCAATATTTAATATTCGGAAATCTTTACATAAGCTTGCGTCTATTGTAATGTTTGGCGTAAATGTTTTATTCCCATCAGCGGCTTAGGTACCACGATAGGCAATGGTAATTGACGTATAGCTTTAGAATGTTTGTTCTTCACCGTAGCCTTAAGCTACCACCCAGGCATCTCCCGATAACTTTTTTCTCATCCTTGGCTTCCCGTATTCAAAGTCTTATTTGTTTGTAGTTACAGAGTTGTATCTTATCGCACCATACTAAACGGTGATTAGTTCAACCTTTGTAAAGATATTAATGTCTCATGGCTATTTTATATATTTATGGTTATTTTATAGTAATGATTTCAATTGCATCAACTTATTATAAAGATAATACAAGGAGCTTTCTCGGGATCACAACATTTGATGAAGTTCAGTTTGGGGAACATCATAAAGGGCTATTAAACTTTCTTTTTATAAATGATGGTAGTGCAAAACCTCTCATATATGGTTGCTTTATATCGTGCTAAGTTACCGGTTCCGGTTCGGATTCGGGTACGGATTCGCGGATTTGGCAAAAAATTTTTTTTTTTTGGTACGGGTATGGGTTCGTCCGTACATATATATATATATTTTAATTTTTTTTAATATATATATATATATGTTCAAACTTCAAACATCAAAATTATATATGTTCACAGTTCAAACATACAAATGTCAAATATGAAACATACAATGTAACTTTCCCATACAATGATACATAAATGATAACAGATAAATCATAAATCATAAATGATAAATCCATAATTGCCAATGCCAATAAATATTCTGATATTGATATATCATAAATCATAAATGTAATATCATATTCATAATTTGCAAAAAAGATAATATTCAAGTTTCAAGTTTCAAAATGTGAAAATGTCATGACACAATAAAGTACAAAGTTAAACATTCAAATTACAAGCCATCTATGGGATTTAAATTCCATATTCATCTTCATCTGAAGCATCCAACCCAAGCCCACGGTCATCAAGTGGTTCAAATTCAGCATTAGTTGAACCAATATCAAATGGAATGCCACTCCCACTAGCTATGTCTCTCTCAAATTCCATAACTGCCTCGTCTATAGAGACTTGGCAAAGTTGTGCAACTGTAGCATCTAAATCAGCACACTCAGGGGCTAGATCCCAATTCCTTGTTACACCCTCACTATATCCAGGGTCCTTATGTGACAACAAACGAAGGTTGGAGTGTACGTAGACCAAATCCTCAGCTTTCTTTGCACCCAAACGATTACGTTTGACTGAGTGGATGAAGGAGTATGTACTCCAATTCCGCTCAGCTGAAGAAGAACTTGCAACCTGTTAAAAGTTAAAACATAATTAGAAATTTATAAATTAAAATTATAAAATAAAAATATGATAGCATCAAATGGAATTGGAAAACTATAAAAATAAAAAATAAAAAGATACATACTTGGGAGTTAAGTTTAATTGCAAGAGGCTGCAAGTAAATGGAGCCTTGACCATGTACATACCACCACTCATCAGCATCCATCCCATATCTAGCATTAAGAGCTACAACATCATGATTTTTTGCAGATACAAATTGGCCAAACTCCCTCATGACAATATTTCTTGTCTCCTCATCTTGATATATCTTTTTAAAGGCAGCCCTATAGCCAGAAGCAACCTCTGCATCTCTATATGGTGGCACCCTCCTTGGTGTTGCAAGCATCTCTGCACTATAAAATTTTGGCGTTAAAGCAAATGCTAAGAGATGCAAGGGGGTGGTCATCTTGTTCCAACGGTCAACAACAATTTTCTGCACAACTTTGAAAAATGTTTCCGTTGGGTCATTTTCTTTTCTATTTATTACTTCTTTTATTTTTTCCACCATGCAATCCATGCCATCATAAATCTCGCCCAAACATGGGCGATCAGTATCAGCATACCTGATCATGCTCATGATGGGCTCAGTGAAATTCAAAACATATTCCACATCATCCCACCATTTCTCACTATGGATCAATGCTCTTACTTTTAGAGCTCTTTCTGTGTGGGACTGCTTCCATACACTCCACAAGCTGTTGATGACCATAGAACTCAAGGCGTCTCGCACCTTCAGAAGTCGTCTTAAGACGAGCGTGTGAGATGCAAATCGTGTTTCAACAACCTAACATGACATAACAAAATACACAACATATATCAAATGCAAGTCTATAAAAAATACAAATTTAAAACTAAAAAATTAAAAAATAAAATTTAAAATTAGTAATTATAAATTACCTTCAACAACTCCAACTTGGAGAAGGTCCCGAGAATGGCTTGTGACATATGATGATTAGTCACAAACATTTGAATCTCCTCGCCCTCCACATATAGTTTTTTCACCCAATCAATTTGTGTGCCAAGCTTTTGCATGATTAAATTGAGTGAGTGTACTGCGCATGGTGTCCAAAAGATGTGACCATATGTAGCCTCCACTATAGTCCTTGCTGCCCTACAATTTTTAGCATTGTCAGTTACAACTTGGACAACATTTTGAGGCCCCACCATGTCAATGCATTCTATCAAGATATTGGCAATGAAACTTGCATCTTTCACTTGCCCCTCACAATCCATTGCTTTCAAAAACATTGCCCCTTTAGGACACACTGCTATAACATTGATCAATGGCCTATTTTTACAATCTTTCCATCCATCAGAAACAATGGTCACACCTGTTTCCTGCCATGTATCTTTGATGACCTTCAACTGTGACTCTACGGATGCTTTCTCCTTTGCCAATAAGGTGGTTCTCACCTTTTCATACCCTGGACAAACTTAATCAGAAGGTGTATTGTAAAGAGTATGCACCATGTCCCGAAAGTAAGGTGATCTAACAAGGTTGAAAGGAAGCCCATTGCCATAAAGGCAACGTCCAATTTTGGAATCTGCAATCTCTCTCAGTTCATTTTGAAGGCAAAATCCAATGGGCCTCTTTTCCGTGAAGCCACAACATTCTGATTCTCTACTGCATCAACTGGTGGGTTTTGCATGAAAGGATGTGAACCAGCTGGTCTTGTGGAGCCAATGCTACTAGAAGGCCTCTTAGACATTGAGCTTGGATGGACAAGAGGATGATCAGTCTTTGCTTTGCTACTTCTCCTATCAGCTTCCTCTTGTTCTCTAATATATTCCAAAACTAGAGCTTTTGACAGCCCCTTGCCATCTGATCCCTTACAAAATTTTATTCCACGCCCAGGGATGAAACAAAGGTGGCCTTTCACTCGAAAGTATGAGCTGGTTTACTCAGTGCCACAATGGTTGCATTGCCAAACAAAACCCCCACCACCAGACATTGGCTTGATCATTGTTGTATAATGCCAAAGTGGTGAATCTTGATCAATTTTAAAGGGGGTATTTTCAGTTCGGACATTTGCAACTGAACTAGAGCTTGCACTTGCACTTCCAGTTCCAGCCATTATGTATAATTTTATGAATAGTGCACCTAAAATGAAAAGAGAACGCACAACATTATTGAAAAAAATTATTAAAATTTCGCTATTATAACCCCACACTATGCATACAAAGTGTAAAAAAATATACAAGACTTCTTTAAAAAAAATTAAAAAAACTTTAAAAAACTTAAAAAAAAAATTTAAAAATTTGAAAAAAACTTGGAAAAATTCTTGAAAACTTGAAAAAAATTCAGATTCACTTACCTTTAATGGCTAAATCTTTCTTCTCTAGTGATTCCTATGCCTTTGATGCGTGTCTCACACCTTCGTAGTCGTCACCTTCGAAGAAAAATACAAAAACTAAGAAGCCTGATTGTAGAGAAAAAAATCTTCAAAAATGCAAGTAGAATAGGTTGAATGCATGTTTTGATGCATGAAATGCATCATAGAGGGGCGGATTAGGGTTTAGATGTAAAAATAAGATTAAAAAAATTGTTTTTTAATTGCTTTCTAACCCGTGGGCCCCGTTTTTGGGAACCCACGGGCTTGGGTTCACCCGGGTCCTCCTGGGTTCTCCTGGGTCCTCCTGGGTTCGCCCTGGGTCCCACTCGGGTCCTGCCCAGGCGGCTGGGTTCCCTGTGGGTCCTGCCATAACCAGGCTGGGACCAGGACCGGGCACGGACCAGGACCAGGACCCAGCCAAAATAGCAGGACCCACAGGGAACCCAGCCGCTTGGGCAGGACCCGGGTGGGACCCAGGGCGAACCAGGCTGGGACCAGGACCGGGCACGGACCAGGACCAGGACCCAGCCAAAATAGGCAAGAACCGGTATCATATCGTGGTTATCTAGAGATTCAAACCCTTACCCCCTGGTACTCATCTCCCATACGGGAAACTCATCCCTGTTTGGAAATCCGATATATGGGGATGCCTTGAGGTGTAGGTAGACATAAGATGAAGTTTCTTAGCATCTCTATACTTGTTCTGGAAGTGTCTAATGTTGATGTCTGGTTGACAAGAGCTATAAGCACTAAAGAAATACACAATTAGATTTGTAATATTTTTTTTGCTTTTTTGTTTTGCATGAAATTTTAAATTTTATGGGTTTCTCGCAATAGAATTTTTTCTTATCAAATCCCAAAGAGTTATGGTAAGAAGAGAAATAATAAAATTGGTTAAGATGTCTATGTGAAGTTGTGAACTGAAGTTTACTTGATCAATTGAAATGGGATAGTGGGGTACCCTATGATAGTAGTTTTTGTTAACAAACTATGTCTGGTTGACAAGAGCTATAAGCACTAAAGAAATACACAATTAGGATTTGTAATATTTTTTTCTTATCAAGTCCCAAAGAGTTATGGTAAGAAGAGAAATAATAAAATTGGTTAAGATGTCTATGTGAAGTTGTGAACTGAAGTTACTTGATCAATTGAAATGGGATAGTGGGGTACCCTATGATAGTAGTTTGTGTTAACAAACTATATAGTATATATGTAGCACTAAACTATATAGTATATATGTAGCACTAACACTGTTATAATTATACATATTTATATTTACGTGTGTACATAGATATATGGGTATACCTAAGGTATCCACACACCATGTTTTTCAAATAATGATATTCTTGTTGTGGTCCTTGTCTTCAATCTTGGTTACTATAGTTTATACTTTAACTATTTATGTGATGATGATGATTATGGAATATTAAATTAATTCATATTTGATTTTGTTGACATCTTGATCTATTTATGTAGTTTGGAATGTCAGTTTAAAACTTAAAATGTTTAGTCAATTATATTTTTAAAAGTTTAATAGCACCATTGTATTACATTTGTTTTAAAAGCTTTAAACATTTTTTTATTATTGCTGTCTCCAAGTACCTATCTTTCATTTTTGAAAAATGGCATATGGTTACCCGTCCCTGTTTCTTGGTAACTATGCTTTATACCTTGGATGACCATAAGTACGCAATGGGCAACTGTTGGTTCATGAGGAATGTTTCACATTGAAAGGATTTTGACATGATCAAGGAAAGCTTTCTAGAGACAGATCAATGTCCTATAGACACTCGCCAATCTAACATGCCAAATTGGGACTCTGTTCATGGTCTCTTGTCTGATGCTGAGTCCCTGGTTAAAGGCACCAGAGAACCCCTTAGTCATGCCAATAATGAAGTCATGTCTCTCTTTTTTTTGGGAGACTGGAGATAGAGCCTCAAGCTGAAGCATGAGAGATATATGGGGACAGGTTATTTGGCATGAATGATCAAACCTATAGTTTACTTTTGGAGCCTATCTCCATTTTGTTTATCTGGGTTATGCGCCTGTCCTCAGTTTTTTCAAAAAGGGTTCCCTACCCCTGCTGCTAAAGAAGTTCTATTCCACACTTCACATTTGTTTTTTAGTCTCTTCCTACGGTGTAAATCTTTGCATTCATTTCTTGTCTACATGTTTCATCTATTGGTAAAGAGTCTCTTTACCTGATAGATGAAAGTCAAGAAAGAAGAAGAGTAAATTTGGTAAAATGAAGAAAACCCTCTACAGAAACTCTCTTATTGCAAAGTAGAACCTCTTTATGGATTCAGTCCTCTCTGCAATGATGCATCAGTTTCATGGAAATTCATTCTTAATAGTTTTTCCACCTGCGTAAAATCCTTTCCTATTGAAACACAGTTCACTTAACTTGGCAAAATCACTAGTCATTTGCATTTCTTTTTGGTGACAAACTTTTTGTGTTTAAGAAAAATCTGTTGAAAAGTTAAAATATTTACATGAACTTGGAAAAGAGTTTCCCTCTCTCATGCGTTTGTAGATTGCTTTATACTTCTAAGTTGTTTAGGTAGTTGGTCTGGCTATGCAGGGGCTGTTCATCCTCTTTGTTTTGTTCATTAAGATTTATTCAATTTTCTTTTTTGTTTAGTGTCATAGTATCATCGGTCAGATGTGCATCATTCATATCATCGACATGTTGACAATTTTTTCCCAATACCTCTTGATTTTTTTGTGAGATGAGTGAAATCTCCTACAAGGGGAGATGCCTCAACTGTGCCACCCCCAGGAATACATTTCCTTGCAATATACAAGGCTGAAAATAGAACTTCTGTGTTGGCGTGGCTTGTTTTCTCGAAAGTATGTCATTATACAAAATAATTAGTCTATTTTTTTTTCATTGCTGCTATTGAGAAGTCCTTCATGCAAGTCCAGTTTGCTTCTACTTAAAATGACATTTTCATTTGATAGAGTTCATCTCAATGTAGTCAGCATTGTAGTATTCTTTTGTTTTTTATTTTTTATTTTTAGCGTTCTTGTTCTAGTTCAAATTATGATGCTGAAGTTTTAAAGTGCAAAGTAGTTATGGAATTGGAAAATGTTAACTAATGTATTGGAATCAGGCTACATGTCATGAGAGCATTTATGATGGTACTGAAATTTTAGAATGCAAATTTAGAAATGGAATTGGACAATGTAAACTAATGTATTGAAATTGGACTAAATGCTATGAGAGCATTTACTGTAGGTCTGACTCTATTATTTTATATTGTTGAATTGCTAGATGCTTATCTCTGTTGGTATTTTGTATATCACATTAATGAAGCCTTTATGCTGTTTTTTTGATTGAATGTAGATAACTCTGACGTTCAATTTTCGTCTAGAGCTAGACCATTTCAGTCACAGTTTCCTGGGCCAACTCGTGGTGACTACGACTCTTTTCGTAATTTGGGATCATCAGACAGGTCTTCTCATTTGTCCTTTCGAAGAGGCCTCAGTAATAACAGTGGGGGTAGTGAGCGTGTGAATTCTGATAAGGATCTCTTTTCAAATACACGTGCTTATGCTAGTTTTCGTCGCAGTTCCTCTTTTCGCTCTTCTGATTCTGCTGTAGAACGTGAGAAGATCTGGGATTGGGACAGACAACGGGAAGCACGGGATAAAGAAAAGTCCTTTGGGACAGGTGGGAATGATCGTAACATTGGCCGTGAAATACCTGATTCATCACGAAGGTGGTCGAGTTCTGGCCCTGATGTGAAGTTTGATGGTGAGTTAAGGCGTTCTCGATCTGTAATATCTAATAGAAAGGCAGAGGATGAGGCCAACAAATCAGGAAATGAGTTACAGAGCATTACAATGGCTCCTCCCATTCGGGGGGGTCTTGTAAGTAACATACAAAAAGCAGATTTTGAAAGAAATTTTCCTTCTCTTGGAGCTGAAGAGAGGCAAGGTATTCAATCGAACTTAGTGAATGTTGCGTTGCTGAACTCAAGTTCAATTTGGCAAGGGCAACGAGCAGCTGGAAGGCCAGATCCAGGAAGAACTTCTTCCCCTGGATTAAATATTTCTGGTGGTTCAGCTCCAGGTACAGCACTAAGTGGGGTACCTGCTATTGGAGCAGATGGATGGAAATCTGCTCTAGCAGATGTTCCAGTTCCAAATGGGGTGTTACAGAACAGTTGTCCCATTGTTTCAGACCAACAAGTAACTATAAATTCTATTGTATCCAAAGGTCATGGACTTGTTTCAGCTAGTGGACTTAACATGGCCGAGGCACTAGTGCAGAATCCTGCAAGGCCACGTACTCCTCAGGTATTTATAGTTATGTTTTTGATATTTAGAACTCCAAACTGTGTTCTTGGATTTATCTTTTGTATCTGCTGATTTCATGGAGCTCTTTGAGTTTTCTTTGTGCTGCAGTTATCTGTTGAGGTTCAAAGATTGGAGGAGCTAGCTCTGAAGCAGTCTCGGCAGCTAATACCTGTGACTCCTTCAATGCCCAAAACAATGGTATGTAGATTCAATGTTTTTCTTGTTTGATATAATTACAAAGTTGTACGGACATGGATACGGGTACAGATATGGGTATGGTATCAAATATGGATACAGCCATTTTTTGAGACCTCTTATTTGGTTATGGCAGGATATAGGATTCATGAAAAACAAATATTCATATATTTAACACAATATTATAAGACATTGGATGACCTGCAAAAAAATAATGGAATGAAAGTATAAAATATAAATAGTTATACGTAGAGTTTAAAAAACACAATTATAACTTATAAATTAATTTAAGACTGTAATTTAAATAATTTATAATATATGTTTAACATTTACTAGTTCAAATCTAATTCTACAAAATATACAATCTAAAAAGCTATAATTATATGCCTATTAACTTCTAAATTTAAATCTAAATTATTTATTAAGTTAAAATAAACTAGATATATTATTAAAAAATAAAATAAATATACTATATATAACTATTGTTTAATTTCAGCAAAATAAAATAAGTATATTATATATAACTATTATTTAATTTCATCAAATCATAAATTTTAATAATATATTATAAATTAATAAAGAAACAAAACTAAATGTAAATAACAATAATAAGAACTATTGAATATTTAATTTTTTTTTTTGATTGGCAAACTGTAGTATTATATTAATAATATAAAAGTTTATATGATATTCTTCTAGTAAAGCAAAAATGGGGTAAACCCCTGAAACAGTCACAGCCATGTGGGCCAACCAATACCTCACACCAACCACCCACATAGAAACTTCAATTAACTATTCCTACCCTGCCACCCCAAAATTTGGCAACCTACCAATTTCAAACTATTACCAACATAATCGATTAAACTAGTGGAAATTACATCAAAATCTTACAAAAATCACAAACATATCACAGTTTCATTTTCTTTCTACCTGGTCCATTAACCTCGAAATTCTCTCGGTCAAATTCGGCCTTCTTTGACATGTCCTTTTGCTTTTTTGCCTTCGCCATCCGCATTTCCACTTCCCTTTCTCGTATGTAGTCCTTCAAATTCTCCCAACCGAGCCTTGCTTCCTCTAACCTGGCATCACGGTCTGCTCCATCATTCCACAACACAAACGGCCTCACCTCTACATTGCTTTCCTCTGGCATAATACCTTCCCCAAAGGGGCGTCTCAAACCCCTACCCATCATCGCCCTCGTCAATAGAGAAGTCAGACCATAGAGGGAATGGTCTGGGATGCAGGCTTTAGCAACCTAGACCACATCCTCCTTTGTCCCAAACGTCAAGCCCCAAGTGATCACCATGGAGATGATATCCGTGTTTGTTCTGTATCTAAATTCTGATTGAATATTCTCTTTCCCTAGCAAAACCTCCATTAGCTGCAGAAAGGAGGGGTTGTCGAACTTGAAAATACTCCCCAATCTCTTCTCTAACACCTTCCCAAAGAAAGCAAGCTGTTGTTTGATGGAATTGAGTGAGAAGTTCACTTCCATTGTAGCTTGCTGTACACACCTCAAGCTTCCTCTTGTTGTCGTCTAAACCTTGCCACACACCACGCCACCTTGGAGAACAAAACACCACCCTTCTGTTGTTTTAAATTCCTCCACCTGACATTACGTCAAGTTAGAGTAATTGCTATTAATGCTACCCCCATCCTTGATTCCCAAAATCTCCGAGTCATCATTTTTAAAATGTGCCACACATGCCACCTTCCCTCTGTGATTAATCCTCTGCCATGCATTAAAGCTGGAGAGAAAAAGAGTCGCTAGAGTTTCCCACCCCTGATTAATTAAGGGAGTTTCCTTCTCTGCGAATATGCAAAATTTTAAAGTCTTGAAAGTTTTTTATTTTTTACTTAATAATATTAATAATTTTATTTATTTTCCAGCAATGGGAGACTCCTTTAGCAAAAGCCTCCGTTACAATTTTTGAGTAACCTTTGAAGTGCATCTTTGAAACTGAAAGTTTCTCTACAAGCAAGGCAGCCTGCGCCTCCGCTTCATTTGTTTGTCCCATCTTGCAAACGCTTAGCTCCCTTTGCCAAAACCATTCCATCCTCGTTTCTCACAACGCAACCCACACCCGAAATTCCAGGTTTACCTTGAGAGACTCCGTTAAAGTTGATCTTGATCCATCTCGACTTTGATTTTTCCCACACCACACTATCTTGGGTGGGATGAATCCTACTAGGCCCATTAACAGGCCGAATATTATAAAAATTTGTTTAGTGTAGCATATTTAAAATATTAATTTAGGTATCTTTAATTTCCTTTAATGTACTCAATATCTTTAATTTTTTTTGTTAAAATTCTTATTGCTACATTACAAATACTATGAAATTAGTGTAGCATATGTTACAGATTTATAATTTATTTTAAATTTAAAGTTTCTTAGATTCAAACATTACAAATATTATAGTTTATAAACAATAAACTTTATAAACCTAAAATGCACACAACCAAATCAAGACGATGACTAGCATATGAAGGAATTCCAAAAATCGCAGAAGATGAAGGAATTCCAAAAATCGTAGGTGATGAAGAACTTGCAGATGAAACTATCAGAACTCACAACGAATGAAATTGCTCCTCGCAGGAAAAAATCGCTGAATTAATTTTGAATGCCGTATTGAGGCATTCCTGTAGTGATATTTATAAGGATTTAACTACGGAAAATCAGTTTTGCTTTCATATTTTTAGAAATTTTACTGCGCCTATCTTCACCGGATTTTTTTTTGCCATGCTGAATTCGTACAAATCCAGCATGGCAAATATTTCTGCTATTTTTAAAGATGGGTTGGTACGTTTTTTAATCCGTATTTGTGCTGTACTGTATCTGTACTCATTTCTGTATGGCGGTACGTGTGCCAGTTGAGGGAGGCTGCCGTTTCCGTCAACTTTGTATTTTGACTCATAATTAGTAGTTGCTTGTATTGTACTTTAGTTTAAAATTTTTATTTTTTAAAGTCTGAATTTCTTTATGTTGGCTAACTGCAATTTGAATTACTTTACTAGTGTACCATTGAAAGGTGGGTGATAGTTTGAACTCTTGTTTTTCAAAGGTCCTAAGCTATTCCATGTTTCTTAAAATGATACTCTTGCATTAGAATTTCTTATTAGCAATTATTTTTTTTGCATTAGTTGGTCACATGTAGTAAAGCATAGTTGGAGAAACAGAAATTCATAGGTTGAATGGCCTTTGCTCCTTATATGATCTCAAAATGAAAGGAAAGTTAAATTCCCGCTTTTTAAAATAATCACCTGCCTGCCGTAAAAAGTTAAAATGCAAGATCAATTTAATGTATAGGAACTATGATAAATTTAAGATATTGGCTTGGGTTTAGATACAGGGGATTTGGGTTTGCAGGTATGCCAATTTTTTCGGGGAGGGGGGATGGGAATATGTTTTGTGCATGCCAGATAATTACAGAACTTGTATATAATAAACAAAACAACCATAAAATATTTATAATCCTGTGATTGTCTCATGTTGACACGTTCTTCTTTCCAACATCTTCTTTACACCTAATATTGACAGATAAATAAGTTTGAGGTAGTCTTTGGCAGTGGTTATATCACCAATTTCACAAGTTATAAATAAGGTTGTTTCATTAGATTTGTTTTCCATAATATGGGTTTAAAATTGAAAGTGTACATAGAATTTAATTATGGTGGGGTTTAAAGTGGGGAATACAATGGCAAATTTTAGCCTAAACCCTGAAAACATGATGAAGGGGCAAAAGCTTGGGTTATTCTATAATTTTGGTTTTCCCAAAAAGCACGGGCCCGACCAGGTCAAAGCTGTATCGGTTTGACCCAGCGCGCCCAGGTGCCAGGAGCCAATTAAATGCAATTATTCTCGTTTTATCTATGTTAACTAGTATTGCCTGAAATGCACTGGATCTGTGTTTCCGGTTTGGATCCTGATACGGAACAATGGGGGATGTAACCAGGGTTCTTTTTTTGCCTTGTGGTTTTGTCTTGGATTTTAAGGATTTTGCAGTGAACCTGCTGTAGTTTGGCTGTTTGTTTTAATTTTTGTTTTTTTAATTGATTCTTTGTCCTACCGTCTCGTGTTTGTTAAATCAACCTTCCCCAGCGTGCCATCTTATTTTGCATCATTGAACCAGCTTTTGGTATTTTGTTTTTCTTCTGATCTCTGTTTGGGCAGAATATTTTAATAGCTTAAAGCTATGCAAATTTCATTCTCAGAAATATTGTCTGGGGTGGTGTAATGCTCTCCAAGCTCTGTAAATTGAATTCGTACCTTCTATGTTCGGAAGTTTGCTCTATTGTGTTTATATTAATTTATAGTTATACTATGCTTGTGTTTAATCATGATGTTTAAACTTCAAAGATTATTAATTTAAACTTAAAAGTATTTTATATATTTGAAAATTCAAATAGAGATATACTATGTAATACTTTTAATACTATTATTGAGAAGTTTATCTCCTTTTGGAGCTTCGGCAGCTTCTATATAAAAGTATTATATATATTAAGATTTTAAATTATTAATGTCTTATTTAAAATAAAGGTTTATTAAGTAATCAAGTTTAAATATAAATGTATTAAACATAGATATGTTATTTATTTAATCAGGATGGTTTACAATTTCAAATATAAACATTTTAAGAATATAATGGGAATTTGGATTGAAGGAAAGCTATGTGTGTGTTTATGACTTTTATAACCCAAATTGAATCCAACCCTCATTTTCTTTGAATGAATCTGTGAACTAATCAGAATTGATAACATAGCATTTTATTCCTGTTTTTAGCATCTATCTGATTCTCATTGTTTATTAACTTAATGTTTTCTAAATTTTTTATTATTTTAATATTTTTGAGCATCATGTTTCTTTTTACTCTTTTATAATTCGCAAAAAATAATAATGATTTGAAGTTCAATGATTTGGATTGAAATCAACCTTATCAATTAACATGGACTACCAGTCTTCCAGCTTGAATTGGATTCCTGTTTTATTTAACAAAGGCTTAGTTACAAACTTACAAGTGAAAAAGAAGTGAAGCTGCAAATGCTGATTTCCTGGGAAACTATGAAAACATACTGCTGCTGAAATGTCAGAAACAATTTTTTTGCTGTGCACAAAAAATAAAACCATAAAAAACTGGGTGTTATTGTCTCCGCTTAAACAATTGGAAAATTTTGGAAATTTTTTCTCACAAATATCCTCAGGCTATTTTAATTAAATAAACTTGTAGCAGACGAACTACAATACATTTCTTAGCTGTGGGACCCTGTGCTACTCAGCAGCAAATTTCTCTCAGAGATTACTTTTAAACTCGGACAAATCTCTCGTAAAATTTATAAACAATGCTACTTTGAACTCAGCAGCACAACATCTAACTTTTATTTTTTGAGATGAATTTTTTAGTTTTAGTATTCTCCTCGTGTTTTGTTCATTGATTTTGGTTGAGTGTGGTTTGTGAGGGTGGTTAATGGTATGTTAGTTTAGGCTTTATGGTAGTGTTAGGATAGGATTGAGAAAGGGCAATAGTGGTAGGTTAGCTTATAGAAGCAAAAAAGAGTAATAAAATGAGATGAGCTGTGTTCATTGATACCTGGTGCTTGGGCTGTGCTGGGTCAAACTGTTGTGGCTTTGACCCAGTCAAATCCTAGTCAGATTTTGGTTTTGAAGGGTTTAGGGTTTTCCTTCGCTAAACCCATGCAATTAAATTCCATTTACACTTCCAGAAGATGACTTATTCCTTGAAGGATTTTCGTACTACGAAAGGAAATTATTGAGAATGAGATAGAAGAAGTTTCAAATAGCAGCCTTGAAGGAGGAGACAATCATATGGAAATGTTGAACGAAGAACTACAAATTATTACTAGCGAGCTCAAGTATGAAGAAAAATTTGAGGGGGCGCTCAAAGACATCATCACCTTCATACTATTTGAGGGGGTGCTGAAAGATCTCATGAAAGAAGTACAAATGGAATCACTGTCAAAATTTTTTCAAGACAAACAAGTTATTGCAAGTGATGTGACCCATCATTAACTCCGGCCTCCGAAGACATTGCTTGAGGATGAAATACTACCGAACATTGTATTTGATCAACTAGAGGAAACGTTTGAAGCTCAACCTATCAAGGAGTCCCTAATTTTTGAAGATATGCTCGTGGAATTTTATAAGGACGCATGGTTTATGCAAGATAGCGAACTTGTTGTCACCACGGAGTGAAGAATGTTGAGCTATTCGAAGGCGCGCTAAGTCTATTTCAAGAAGAGCTTGCGAGTGAGGATCAACATGCTGTGGATGCTCGTGGAATGATCCATCACCAGTGGTGGCCTCTGGAAGCAGTTGATGATCTCTCTTTTCCTGCGATGCATGGTTGGGTGGCGACCAAGAGTTTCTACTCAAGCTCGAAACATTCCAGGTTGTCTCTTTCCTTAATCCTAGCATTGAAAGTTATTATGATTTTGATTATAGGGGTTATGGGAAAACAACTTGCATTTGGATAGATCATGGACCTAATGAATTACCCCAATTGATCATTTTGAGTAAGACTTTGCCTGAATATGAGAGATGCATGGGGAGAGCTTGTTTCTTCGTATTTAAGGATGAATTGCTCTACTGCGAACTATCACTTTTGCCATGTTCATGTTGCATACCTTGAGAAATCATGTAAAATCATGTGTATACTTTGCTTCTTTGAGTCATATCAAGTCTAGGAGTCTTGCATATAGATTTAGAGTAGGTTTTCCTTTTGTGTGTTTTAATTAGAGGTCTTATTGAGCCTTGTTCTTAATTTGCCTTGAGTCATTTGACTCATGATTTTTGGTGGCTCAAGTAGTCTAGTTGATTGCTCGCTTTAGTTTAGTTTGCTTTGGAGTCAGTCGTTGCGTAGTTTAGGCATCCTAAGTGGAGCCTTCATTTGTGAGAAAGACGTTTGTGTTGTTTGCTCACACATGTTGGTACATTTTGGATCTTATGTTTTGTCCATTTCTTAGATATCTATTCGTGAAGTGCTTTTGAATCCAAGGTTATTCCTCTCTAGCTTTATCATTTGGTTAGGACTTGTACTTGACTTGGAAGAGAATCACTCTCTGTCTCTTGATACTGACATCTTTCGATTACTATATCTTTACACACTAATAAACTCCGAGTCATTATGGCTTTCCAGGCGTAGCTGTGATTAGTGAAAAATCCAAAGTCTTGCTTCGATGCCACCGTAATTGTTAAACCCAAGTAAGCTTCATTGCTTACAAGCCAAAGGAATTGACGGAATATGAGAAAAGAAAGCAATATCAAAAGATGAAATGGAAAAAAAAATCAAGAAAAAGAAAAATGAATGAAAATGAAATATCAAAATTGGCTATGGGAACATGCAAGTAACTCCATCGGGGCTATAGATGCCTAGCTGACAATGGAGCAATATTCGTGAGATTACAGGGATAACCTCGTCGGGCCTATAGAAGTACGATTGGCAACGAGGCTCTTTCTGGGATGCTTATGGAGTTTAGACAAACAACATAGCTAATCATGGTGGAACTTGGAAGTTATGATCGTCTTGTTGAGAAGGAATGAACGCGATTGCACACACATGGATGATCAAAGACAAAGTGCCTTGACTAGGTTTGGGATTATTCTTCTAGCTTGAGTATGTTTTCTAGTCTCGTGATAAGCTAGGTTGAATTTTCTAGAGATTCTAAGTGTGGATTGTGTATTTAAATTTGAAATGTTCAGGTACATTTATTCGAGGTGGCGCTAGATGTTGTGACATATTCACACATCACCCCATTGCAAATGGGGACCCCCATTTTTTTTGCCTTGCTTAGTGTTTAGCTTGGTAGGTCTTTATAGATGTTTGCCCTTTGCTTGTGAGAGGAGATGAGTTTAAGGATGTGGTTGTGTCAAACTCACAAAGTCACTAGGGTTGTCAAGATGCAAAAAGGTTACCAATTTGCAAGTTAGAGGGCATCAAGGGTTTGAGATGGCATGAGGTAGGGTTTTGATGTGAAACTTGACAAAGGCATGAGTTTACTCAAAAGATTGATTTTGATAAATGTTAGCTTAACAATTTCAGGTTTGTACAAATGAAGCTTTGATGAAGTCAAGACGCTACGAATGAAAGAGAATTGCAAAGCTATCTAATTTGGCTGATCAAGTCTCAAATTGCAATGCAAAGGTCTTCAATTGCAAAGGTCAAATGTTGCAAAGGTGCTTTAAAAAAAAATCCACCCAAAAGGCAATGCAAAGGTACTTCAAAAGCCGCCTCCAACCAAATCTTGCAAAGGTCTCTTGAAAATCCGTTCAAGTGGATGACTTGCAAAGGTATCCTAAAAAGCCGCCTCAATCATGACTTGCAAAGGTATCCTAAAAAGCCGCCTCAATCATAACTTGCAAAGGTGCCTTGAATTTCCGCCATGAAGCAAATATTGCAAAGGTCCTTCAAAATTCCGATCAAGTGTTGAGTTGCAAAGGTGTCAAGAAAGGCCACCTTGATGTTGAGTTGCAAAGGTCCCTTGGAAATCCACCTTGTTGATAAGTTGCAAAGGTACCCTAAAATGCTGCCTTCAAACTAATCTTGCAAAGGTGAGTTGAAAATCTGCCTTGATGCTATGTTGCAAAGGTCTCTCCAAAAACCGCCTCAATCATGACTTGCAAAGGTCTCACAAAATGCCGCCTAGAGCAAATCTTGCAAAGATCTCTCAAAATGCCGCCACAAGCAACATCTTGCAAAGGTCCTTCAAAAATCCTATCAAGTCTTGAATTGCAAAGCTATCTCCAAATGATGCCTCCAAACAAGATTGTAAAGGTGTTATGAAAATCTGCCTACGCCAAAAGTTGCGAAGGTATCCTAAAAAGCCGCCTAGATCAAATGATGAGGAGGTCGGCCTTCAAGTGTGGAGTGCCCAGCATAAGTTCAAATTAAATTTTTTTTTAAAGAGACAAGCTGCCTAAGGGAAGATAAAACGAAAAGACACATCTCTATGCCTCCAACGCCCATATAAGAAAGTGTTTTGTTCATTTCAAAAGCATCATTCAAAGCAATCATTAACAACTTCGATCTGCAAATTTGAAAGACCAGCGAACTACATCACCAAAGTGCAACTACATTCTGATTTGCATCTCAGAATCCACAATTTTGAAGAGTGAATTTTATCTACATAAGCGATTTTAACAAGAGATTTTGATCATCTCATTTATTAAAATGCATTCTCAAGGAAGGCGAGATTGATTTTCAGTTCAATTTGAAGACAACCTAGACAAAAGTTGGTGAAATTTTGTATATCATCAGACCTGATTTTGGTGAATTTCTTCAGCCAGGGCATGAGCATAATTTGATCAGATTACAAGTCAAGCAACATCAGTTCCAGCTTTGGGAGACTAATGACCAGATTTGAAAAGATTTTATGAAGCATAAGTTTTGTGTAATATTGTTTTCATTTCTGGTTTTTTGATTAAGATTATGTTCTTTTTTCAGGTCTAGTGCAAGGAGTGAATGTGAGGAATGATGGAAGAAGATTCAAAACATTGCAAAGATGAAGGACTTGGATTCAACAAGAAGACAATATCAAAACAAGTTCCGTGCTAAAAAGAGGTGCTTAAGTAAGGAATCAAAGACAGTTCAACATCAAGATCAAGTTCGAGACTTGCAATACAAAGATCAAAGTCAAGGCCTTAGAGCATGAAAGAAAGATAACTTACATGATGATGAAGGAAAGTTTTACAATTTTGAATTCTCTTTAGGAATCCAAGAATCAAAGTCAGTACATTGAGGAGCTAAAATTCAATCGGGTGTATCATCCATCAAAGGAGGATCAATCAAGGTCATCACATAGTCTACATCGAACATGGTCGAGGAAGCAAATAGTTTCAAAAGAGTTGATCAAAGTTTGTTTAAACATAATGATGCTTCCAATCATCATCACATTGAGCAAACTGAATAATGTTGAGTATCAAGAGATATTACCCAATACTCATTCATGACGATGAATCAAGTCTACTAGTGCAAATTGAGGTGGCGTCCTCATCTTCATTCCACCACTCAAGAAGTTCCACATCAGCATGTCCAAATGCAATGCACCTGACTCATTTTATAGAGACACAAACTTTGAGCTACCTACCCTCATTTTCTATTGGTTCACATTCAATATTGAACCCAAATGTAATTTTCTCATTGGTCATAGGAGTTTGTTGTAACAAACCCTAATTAGGGTTTCTATCATGTAATCTTGGCCATTGAGTGTGAATCAATCCAAGCCATTGAATTGTATTGAGAGCACTATATAAGGCTCGGTTTTCTCATTTGTAAGTGGTTAATAGGGAATAGCAAGACACTAAGAGTAGAAGAATAGATATATTAGAAGTTAGAAGTTAGTTTAGAATAGGAAAAGAAGAAATTGTTGCTAAGGCTTGTAAATTGAAGTACTCTTTTCATTGAAGATATGGTGAAATGCGTTATTTCAACAAGCTACATGGTTTCTACTTCTCATTTGCTCTCATTTTGATTAGTTGAATGATAGAGCGTTGTGTATGATTCGTGGTGAAACTCCTAATCTATATTATTAGCAGTTTGTTGATTGCAAATTTGCCTTGTGTGGTCAACTAGAGTACTTGAATGAGCTTAAGTTCAATTGTTATTCAAGTAGGGGCCATAGAATAGTAGGGGCAATGAAGGGTCGGAACCCTACCGCATCTTGATCTTCAGTTTGGCCCCAGCCCGACAGCACCCACCTGTATGAATGCCGGGAACTACTGAGAAGGGCGAGCTCAAATTCGTCAACTAAGGGACGAGGGACGAGGGACAAGTTGTCATTGATATGCATTCAATTAATGATGTCTATGCTTGATAATGATTTGAAAATCTTCGAATTTCCTTAGAAGATCGCACTAAGCTTTGTGGAGTTGTTGCTTCACATGTCAAAGCAAGGCTTAGTTGAGTTGCACCAAAGATTGTCCATTGTTCCTACATTCTTAAACTTCTTAAACCCTATGTCTTTTGCCCCTTTTTTTTTTAATTCTCCCAGCAAGTAATTAGAATTTAAGTTCCAACAATTCACGCATTCATGTATAACGTAAGGCCCCTTGAAGAAACAACAATCGCAACAACTAACTGTGCTTATCCACACATTGTGACCGGACATTGAATAACCTTGGAGTTATCTCAAGCGATCCTTATGCGAATCTTCAGCATTTGAGAAACTTTGTCCAAGAGAGGATAAGATACTTTTGGGTATTTTATTCTGTGTTAGATTGTGTCTAAAAAACACATCAACAAGAACTAATGCTGATTAAAATTTTGATAAAAGCTGTAATATTTTCCTACTTAATAGAAATAAGGGTATATTAATATTATACTAATAATTCACCATAATTAAGTTTTGTAAATTGTAATTTTTCAATAGGGGTATATTAAATAATAATGAAAGTATAGGTTGTGTGAGGTTGTTTTAACCATTTTGGTGATTTAACTCCTTACCTAGTTGACTTGGTAACTGAGATGTAATTGATAAACTATACCATTGAGTAAGCTCCACAAGCAGTGGAACACTATATTTTCCATATTTCTCTAGTATATATTTCTCTAATGTATTCTTTGGTTTACATTAGTGAATCCCCGGATGGTAAGTAATACAGCAATTTAAAGATGCAGGTCTAGTTCAAGATTTAACTGTAGCTGAGGATCAAGATCTTTGACAACCCGTGGAAAGGAAACAAGTGTATGCTCATGTAGTTTGCCAAGGAGGAAGGACAAGAGCACATGGCTTGAAATCCATTATAGGAATGCAAATGACTAGAGTTAGTTGCAAAACTAACTCGCTGAATATGTTTCAAGAAAATGAAGAAGTTTAGAGAATTAGGATGGATTTATATGTCAATTCAAGTATGCGTTAGCCAATGAGGAGATAAACCTGGCTTTTATGTTGGTTTGTGATCTAAGCTCTTATACAACCTTCGATTTTTAAAATGTTTGGGCAAGTATGAAAAAAAAGGGGTAAAAAAGAAAAAGTCTCTCATGGAGGACAATTTAGAAGTTCCTAATAAATTGAGAATTCTTGATATTAGAATGTTTTCAACTACTGTCAATTGAGGTACAAATTGAATCAATTTTTCAATCTATGCGTGAAGTTACTGAAATTGAACAGAAACAGGATAGGGAACACATTTAAGAGTCATGTTTGAAGTGGTTGGAGGGGGCTTAAAGTTGGAAGATGTGGTAACAAGCACAAGAAAGAAACTTGTGGAGAGGCATAGATTCTGTAGATTTAGTCCCTGCTCAGCACATCTCATTAGCTGGCCACCAAATTATTACCTTCCTTAACTCATGCCCAACATTAAACAATTATAAACCCACATTGGGATTGATATGCATAATTCAAAACCTTTCATCTGATGCACAAAAGTTTTTGTTCAAAATTCAAAAACAATTCTTGATGCACAAGCTTAACAAATAAGATTTGTTATTGTAGCGTAGAAATTAGGAATCATCACAAAATAAGTAAATCAAATCAAAACATTAAACATGATAGCTCAATCATAAGAAAACTCATTGAAATGAACCTAATTCTAAAACACATTCAATGGAGGTATGGAAACAAAGCATTCAAAGATGAAATATTATGCAAACCAGATTCAAGATTGAATACTCCTTCCATGCGGCTCCATTGTTGTTCTTTCCTCTTCAATAATTTTGTGGATCTCACCTACAAGTGCTCACACAATTGAAAGCAAAAAGGCTCAAGAGTACTAGAAACGAAAGTTCGGTAAAAATTCGAGATTCATGAAGGAATTGATTGAAGAAAACATCCAATTTATAGAGAAATTGGAGAAATGGACAAATTAGCATGATAATGATTCGAATAGAAATTCAAATCAATAATAGCAAAGTTATGACATGTTGCTATGCAAAGAGGCTTGTGACAATTTTATGACAAATTGCTATGACAAGAGTATGACGCATGAAGCACACAAATAGGGAGAACTAGAGACAAGATAATTAGGTGGAATTTGAATTAGAAAATTAGAAAATAGGTGGAAATTAGGAATTAATGAAAATAGGAAATTAGAAATTAGTGAATTAATCAATAATTTTTCATTTATTAATTAATTCACTCACAAAGAGGAATAATTAGCCAATTAAATGAATATTTAATTGTAATAAGAAGACTTAGGATTAACAAGTAATTTAGTAATCCTAGAGGAAGAAATGGCGAATTAGGTTAAATGACTAAATCATAAAACCCTAGAAGACGAATTAGAAATGCGAAAATGACAATTAGGTCTTGATTAAAGATAATTAATGTCATGATTTGATTTTGATAAATGACCAATGCGACAAAATGATTGAGAAAATGCGCCAATTAACGAGGAACAATGACAAATTGATCCAAATTGACACAATTGAGACAGACAACGATCGATGACAAATCGGTCGCAAAATGACAAAATTGACAAGTGGACAAGGATCGACAACAAAATGGATTGCAAGATGACAAGATTGAAAATAACCACGATCGATGACAAATCGATCGCAAAATGACAAGATTGAACATGACAACGATCGATGACAAATCGATCGTTAAAATGACAAGGTTGAAGGATTGATGATAAATCGACAAGATTGAAAAGAGGACAAAACCCTAATTAGGATTGACGATGTCCAAAATGATAAGATTGATGATAAGATTGATAAGAGGACAAAACCCTAATTAGGATTGACGATGTCCAAAATGATGACAAATAAGCATGCTCATTGATGCAATAAGATAAAATCGATCAAAATCATGACTGGATAATGTTGTTGACAAGACCAAATTCGAGGACGAGATGATTGAAGAATGTAGAAGAATGACTCGATGTTCGCAAATGATAAAAATCAAGTGCGTGACATAGGAGAAATGTTAATGCGACGCAAAAACCTAAAATGAGGCAATGCGCAAATGTTAAAGTATGACCTCGCAAGCGTTGACCATTTTTAAGTGTCTACAGTTATAAATCCCCATTGAATGCAAACAAAATAAATTATTTATTTAGGAATTGTGTTGCTCTTTCAATAAACTTGACCAGCTTGAAAAATGCATGCATCAGTTTGTTGGCATTGCTTTCAATAAAACTGAGGTCACGGTCTAATATAACTTTAAGATTGCTGTTTTGAGGTTTCAGTTTTCTACAAAGGAGATAATGATTGCTTGTAGATCTAGTTAATTGAGTCATCTTCTAGTTTGAAGCCTACCTTTCAATGATATCTTTGCAAGGGATATGCCTCTTTTAATCTTGTTTTGCTTGCCCTTAAAGGATACACCTTTTTATTGTAATCATTAAAACTAAGATTCTCTGTGGGCAAGAGATTTGGGGCTGTTGTTTGGGAACTATTTATTTGGGGTTGTATTTAGAGGGTCCAAACTCTCATGCTCACCTGTATGACCCATTGAAAAGAAATGACTCTAAAGTGCAAAGTCCAAGATAAGTTTGCTGTCTATCCACTTCACCCAAGAATATCTTTATGATCTTTTTATATGTTTACAGATTTAACTCCTTGGGAAATAAATAGTTTGGGTTTGTATTTAGAGGTCTCAAACTATCATGCTCCCCTATATGATTCATTGAAAATAAATGACTCTATAGTGTATTGTCCAAGACCAAGATAAGTTAGTGACCAACCACTTCGCCAAAGAGTATCTTTATGATCTTTTTATATATTTGCAGATTTAAGTCCTCAGACAATTCAACCTTAAGTTGTGAGAGACACCCATATTTGCTATATTGTTCTTTACAAAGGATTGCCTGATTCATGCTCATTAGGTGTCAAGTTGCTGTTACTTGAAACTAGTTTGTATTGATAACCTATTGGCATCTTTATGAAATGACTTACTCCATTTAGAAAGTCCCTGTTGTTCTCTCTTTGCGTTTTCTCCCTCAAAAATGAATTATATATAGAGTTGCTTTCTTTTATATGAATCGCTTTATTCATAACTTAAATTGCTGCTCTATAGTATATTATTCACTGTATTTTTACACATAAATTGATGCATTCTAAAAAGAATAAGCTCTGCTCTATTTTAAACTTAATTGCTACTCCAAATTAATCTCAATTGCTGCACATATTATTAATCAATGCTCTCTCATACTTGGGCATATATATATATACAAATGGTACCAAGAATAGAAACAAATTATTCCATCTGGAAGAGGATGGAAGCAACTTTCTAATACTTGTAAGAATCCAAAAAATGGATAACTAGGTCAAAAGATACAACCGTTTATGTGAGTGCTTTGTGAAGGTAAAAGGAGAGGAGGGCGATGATGTCATGTTGATCGTGTATCCATACAATGACGTGGTAACTGCTAATGTCAATATTGATTGGCAAAGTAAGTACAAAAGGTAGGTGCAAAGTTGCTCACAAAATTACGGTGTCCCCATCATTAATATATAGATATTTATGGGTTTTAAAATTTGAGATTTACCTACGTGGGTAAAGGCTAGAAAACAAAACTTCTAAATAATTTCTATGCGGGGCCCTCCTCATATTACCACCTTATATAATATTTTATCCCCTCTACCTATTCAAAAATTAATATGGCCACTTGAAAATAAATATTACCTCCACTTGAAATTCATGTATATATGCCAAAAAGCCACGAATAGGTAAACATCTACACTAAATATTTGTTGTTTAAAATAGTGGAAATGCAAGCTAAGATTTCACATCAAAGTCGTATCTACACCTCATTTGCTTCAATGTTACTAAGTGTCACTTTGTATGCGGCAAAGTACATGTAATTTCGCAAAGACTTTGAACTTTCTTGAACCAGCTTTATTTGCACCATTGCAATACTATATTGAATGTGTGGGCAATACATTGAATTATAGTCAAAGCAGCAAGAATGAGAGTAAAGGGTTCAACCCTTATTTTATTGCTTCCCTTTGTCAATGCTTGTACCATGTAGATGGAACTATGCTATGACTGATATAGCTTTTTGAATCTGTAATTGAATCATCAACAACCCAAAACAAGTCTTCCAAAACAAAATATCCCTCAAAATATTATACAATGTATAGTGCCTTTTTGCTACCAAGTTTGCCTTGATTTCATGAACCCTATCTCAACCTGTGTCTGGATAGTTACTAACAAATAGTTAAAGTAGGGCCCTTTTATTTCTTTTATAAAGATAGATCTATAGTGAAAATTAATTTCTTGGACCCCTTGAGTGGAATTGTATTGCTATAAATTGCCTAGGACACTCCAAATAAGTATCTCTAGAAATGGACTACCGTTATGACATACCATGTGGGAATTTGTTATGAACAAATCTACCCTAGACGAAATGCCTCAATCACAAAACTAGATGAATAGAATAAAGCTATTCAATATTATGGAGACACATTACAAAGAGTAACATACTATTATTTGGAAATGGTGTCTAACAACATTATCCAGATTTTCGGCTTTCCAGTGGATTCTCTTCCATCTTCGTACTTGGGCATTCCTTTCTTTATGGGAGCAGGGAACCTTCTTTTTGGAATTCTGTGATTGACATATTAAAAAGAAGAATTTCTGTGTGGAAAGCTAGATGGTTATCTCTGTCAGGCAGAATCCTTCTTGTCAAAACTGTTTTGGCTGCAATCCCAAACTACTACATTTTTGTCCTTCAAGCCCCGAAATCTATTGTTTCCCATATCGAGAAAATTATTCGAAATTTTATTTGGAAAAGCAATCTTTTAGAAGATAAAAAGATTCCTCTTGTGTCTCTTATCAAAATGACTCCCAGTAAAACTACGGGCGGGGTTGGTCTACACGATCTTTCAAAAAGGAATAAAGCCTTTGGGGCAAAGTTGGTTTGGAATATTTATGTAAAACCACATGCTTTGTGGTGTCAAATTATGCAAGCAAAGTATTTAGATACTCCTACCCCATCACGTATTTTTACTATCCTTGATCCTCCATCAGGGTCTACAGTTTGGAACTTCATGATGGCTTCTAGGAATGTGATTACTAGATATATATCTTGGCAAGTACATAATGGCAAAGATGTCAAATTTTGGCATGATTCATGGAGTGGTCTCCCCCCCCTTAATCTTGAGGAATCTCTAGTAGATGCAATCCCTATATTTATTACTATTGGGGATCTTACCTTTATGATTACATAGACGACCTTGAGAAGCCTTCAAACCGTGTCATTTAGAAGAATCCAACTTCACTCCCAATCTCCCCGAATCAAAAGGTAAAGTTTTCTTTGATTCTGAAGAACTGCATTGTATTTATTTCTAATGGTTTGGACAAATTGATATGGTGCCTTGCGAAGAATGGAAAGTACTCTATTAAGGAAGGGTATAAGGCAATTCATCAGATGTCTGTTCAATCCTATTCACAAAAAGCTTATAACTTTTGTTGGAACAACAGTATTCTTCCCAAGGCAGGGATGTTTGCTTGGCTTGCTTTACACAAAAGAATACTTACTAGTGAGAGACTTGATAAATTGAATATTGCATCTCCATTTGCTTGTGTACTTTGTGGTGAGCATAATGAAACGTTAGATCATCTTCTCCTCCAATGTGATTTGGCTCATTATTGTTGGATGCTTGTGCTTGCTAAACTTTCCTTTAGCATCCCTCTTCCAAATAATTTGTGGGATTTGTTCCAGTCTTGGCCAGTCTTATACTCATCCTCTCTTTTTGCATGCATTTGGAAAGTGATCCCATCCACAGTAGTATGGTCACTTTGGTGGGAAAGAAATAAGCGTATTTTTAGAAAGCATACATCTTCTCTTTCTGATGTTCTCAATTACATTGAAAAATCAGTGTTAGAACTGGTTAATGCTCATGTTTCAAATCATTTCAATCCAAATAGGGAATTTTCAATTTACTTCTTGGGATGGCCAAGTTATTAATTGTTGGAAGGGCATTTCTATTCCTGTATCACCTTGCTTTTTGAGAGTGAGAATTAGTAAAATTGATAGAAATAAAGTGAAATGGTGTCCTCCGGATTCAACGCATTTCAAATTGAATTTTGACGGCTCCTCTAAAGGGAACCCGGGTGATGCAAGAGTAGGAGTATGCATAAGGGACCACATGGGGTGTGTTTTTGCTTTAAAATCTGTTTCCATTCCACTGGGTACTAACAACTTCGTAGAGGCATATGCTTTGCTTGAAGGCATTCTACTAGTTAAAAAATTGAACATTTCTTATATTCACATCGAAGGTGACTCAACTATTATTATCAACGCTTGCATGAAGAGAAATATTGACAATTGGCAGATAAGATATTTGCTTGAACAAACATGGGCACTTATTGATACATTTGTAAACTTTACCATTTCACATGTGTATAGAGAAGGGAACCGGGTTGTAGATCATTTGGCAAATATGGGAAGTTCCAAGGTGGAGCTTGATATGATGGGTCCGAATTGTGATCTTGATTATTTTCCAACTCTTAGAAAACTAATTTTGGAGGACATGTGTACAGGATAATATTACACATGGCTGTGCAATTGTCCTTTTCATAATGATAAAAAGTTTGTATGTGAGGTATTATAATTGCAGGGTTCCGTGGTTTTGCTGTATCTGAATGATGTGAATGGATGTCGATTTGGTCATCTATGAAGCGTGTGGACTTCAAGCTGCATAAATGCTTAAGTTAGGCAGTCCGTGGGCTGCTGTGTAAATGTGTACAGCTTTTGTGATGTTTTGGTTTGGACTTCATCTTGCTGAACATACTCCAGGAAGCATTTGATAATTGGGGATGATTTGTGGCATTCGGTATTTTGGACATTATGAGTTATATTGTACCTTTTTGGCATATTAGGGATATAAGTTCTACAACCTTTCTATGTATTATCGAGCAAGGATCAGAGTTTTTCTTTCTGGTTCTTTTCTTCGGGAGCTCTTTGAATCAACTTTTTTAAAGAAATATATAAATAAAATATATTAAGTGGCACTGCCACCTTTTAAAAAAACAAAACAAAAAACATGCAACTATAGAGATCTCTTTGATGCATGAATCAAGGAGATGACATGTCTGAGAGGTATGAATTAATTTCTAATTCCTCTCAATCAAGAGGCGAGTTAACTCAATCTAACTAAGGGTGACCTTGACTAAATAGAGGTAGCACATAACTACCATCAATCAAGAGTTGAGGTAGTGGTGGCACTTGCGTACCCCAAATCAAGGTGTACACATGTCAGTTTTAGCCTACTTAGGTGAATAAATAAATACCCTTATTATCCCAAGTAAACTTATTAGTTATTAAACAGATGTTATATAACACTCAGGATAGAACATATCCAAGGTAAAAAAAATATTACACCAACAAGAGGGATGTAAATCCCCTTCTAATTCCATTCATCCTTGAAACCAACAAAAAACTATCTTGAACTTAACCAAAGAACAATCACTTTTTTCCTTTATCTTGACAAGAGGTCCTTGAACCTTTTTCTTTGATAGTTGGAGGCATTAAAGGCTTGTCAGATTCTGCCGATTCAGACATAGTATCTTGAATCTCTTCTATTAGAATTCAAGAATTAATAAATTTATGCAAATGTTTGCTACTGTTAATGCAAATGAAGTTTGCTTTAAGTGAGGGAAATACTGAGAAAAAAACAAAAAAAACTCCTAGACTCGCACAAAACACATTTTTTAATTCTAGAAACCCCTGATTTGAATAGAAACTGAGACTTTGGGAGTGGCAAGCCTTGCTACCTTTAATATTAACATGGGAAGATAATTACAAGAAGTGTGACTCAATTTTCTACTCTCTTCTTCTGCTGATCTCTAATGAACTGCTGAACTCTGCCAGAGTATTTGGACACACCTCTGCTCCTTCCCGGGTGTGGGTATCCTCATATTTGATAAGGATATGATATGGTGTGGATACACGTTGGATACCATATTCACACATGCCCAAAAAAGAAAACTTGATTTTCCAACTGTGCTGGATACACTGTGATTTGATTTTTTAAAAATTTGATGTAAATCTTTCTAAACTGAAATTAAAATACTTCAATCATGCATTTTTTTGGTATAAACAAAATCTACACCAAATGAGGAAGACAAATGAATTGTTTTTCTATTTCATTGATCCAGATTTTTGGGTTATCTTACAATGCAACTCTACTTTTTTTTTGCACATATTGTTAAATCAACTTATAATTATTTATGTAGCAATTATGTGCCTGTATTGCGTTTAAGTAATTAAGATATCCTCTAATAACTTAGAAAATTGTGTTAAATATATGTGTATGAGCTTATAATGAATGTTGTATCTAGTCGTACCCAAATTTGGGGGTCTTCTGTTGGAAATGTTGTCAATGATGTTATGTAGGTAAGAAGACAATGTCATAGACAAGCTGTCATTGATGTCAAAGGGATTCATGTCAAACAAGTATGTACAAGATTTGTCATTGATGTCAAAAGTATAAAGACAAATGCTAGTCATTGATGTCAAAGGAAATGCCCAAGATCCGGAAGGACTAGAAGTGAAATCTATTCTACGTTGTGTCATCAAATCAAGTGATTACACACTCTTGTACGGTTGAGGACAGAGGTAGAAGGCAACTTAATCACCTTTGCTAAAAGTGGGAACATTGTAATAAATATATTAGTGAAAGTGCAATGTTGATTAGAGAAATGTTTGGCCATGTAGAAGATCACCAACCATGCATCATATTTATGAATAAAATAGATACAATTGAGGGATGTTGTTTTGAATATGAATCAAATATAATGTTTATAACACTGGAAAGATCATACTGCAAGAGCTCAGAGAGGGTGCTGGTTTACAAAGTATTACATCCACAAAATATTGATAAACCAAAGAAATGCAAGGGTGTAGGGATCAATCACTATTGTCCAAAGTATTAAACATTCCATGATGTGTATTCTATAATGGTGACAAAGAAGTGATTGCATCAGCTAGTGATAGTAACACTTAGATTATAGAGCAGATTCTGAATTGATAAGCATAGATCAATATTTGTAAGCAGCAATTAAAGATCAGATTAAAGTCATCAGACAATGATTTGATCACAAGACAAAATAATTAAAAGGAAACTATTTAAGACGAAAAAAAAACACGAGAAAGGACAAAATAGCACAAATGACATATTATGGATAAGAGAAAGTAAATGAATAAAGACAAAAAAATAAAGTAGACAGCAATTACAAAAGCAATTTAAAGCAGAGATGCATTAAAAGAATCGCATATGGTAAAAGTGATTTTGAAAAGGTACGGTTTGTAAGGAATGAAGTGGTGTGATTTGTAATTTGTTTTTTTAAAAAGAATCAAACATACAATTTGATAAAAGGCAATGCTTTGATTAGTGAAAGGGTGCTATTTTTATGCATAAACAATACTAGTTAGGAAGAGATATAATCTAGTTTTAAAGATGTGTCTATTTGTGAAGAGACATGCCTCCCTTGGTAAAGGTATTGATGATACTGGAATTGGACAGAATTGGGTGTCTACAGGTATATATAGAGATTAAACTTGAAGAAGAGGAGTGTGTGTAGGAAATCTATAAATCAGATATACAGCAAGGCACTATATAAGAAAGTTGTCTCAGTTTGGTAAGAGGAATATGCGAAGACAAAAACCGATGTAGAGGATGTTAAGATCATTTGTGAGAGATCTATGATCAGAATTAAAATAGAATTGAGATGGAAGCTATAGTAGTTTGAAAATAAGACTATATCAAATTTGAGGAAGGAAATTATAACAAATTAAAAGAAGAGAATCAAGCACATATGCAAGTTGATGAGGAGTTATTAGTGAAGAGTTTTGAATAGGGTTCCAAGGAAAGTTAAAGAAGACTTTGAAGCAGAATTTGAAGCATATTGAAGAGAGTTGTGTGAGGAGTAGTATGGCAGATTTATAATGAGTTTCACGAGAGATTGTGATCAGTTGTGTGGCAAATTTCATCTATTGAAGACGCAACATTGATAAGGTGGAAATTTGAATGAGGGGTTGGTGCCTCTTGTGAGTTGGTGCTCATGAATAGAATGAGGGGTTGATGCCTCTAGTAGGTTGAGGCTACAAACTTTGTAAAAGAAGATTTTATATAAAAGCATTAATTTTCCTTGTTTTTCTCGCTCTAGGGTTTCCACTTATTTATTGTGTTCTATGATAGTTATATCTCATGTGAATGTTATTATCCAATGAATATGTTTTGAGATTAAGTTATATGCTTATGATATGAGTTAATGAAGGCAGGTGTGGAATTCATGTTTATGTTGCTATGAGTTAATGAAGGCCCTATTGTCATTGACCCTACATGTAAAGGCTGCTATAGTGTGACACATAGAGCTTGAAGTTCACCCTTACTGAAATTTTTCCCATTTAAGGTTTCTCTTGTGAATACTTGTGTTTGGTTACATTTTCATGCTTGTTTTTTCAATAGCTATATGCTAAGTTACCGGGTTTGCCCTCCTGGCTCCTTGGTGTGATCTGCCTGTGATCTAGACAGAGTTCGTGTTCCACAGGCGTGGTTTGTGCCAGGACGGACCTAGGCAGCCGACGGCCAAAAAAGCCATTTTATTTGCAATTTTTTTTTGAATTCCACCACTTAAAAAATGAAAATAAAACCCTAAAAGTGAGTTTCTAAACATAAACTTGGCTCATTTCTCCTCATTTGTGTTGCAAAGAAACGTTTTTTGCTAGTAGGTTGAAGAAAGGGTGAACAAAGTTTGGCTTCCAAAATCAAATAGGAGTTGAAGACTGATTTTTGAAGCTTCAACAAGTGTTGCAGCATCATTTCCACACATTTGCAAGCTCCCAGTGGCTGAAAGAGGTAGGTTTTTGAACATTTTTTTCAACTTATTTTGTTTCAGAAATTGTCAAAGATGAAACATTAATTGCTTTTCATTATTTTGTTTTTGTTTTGAATTTGTTCATATTATTTCTTTTCATAGGAACTAAAATGGTATCTACCTCTTCCTCCATTGGCACAAATGAACAATCAATCTCAAAACAAAAAAATGATCCAAATTCTCCCCTATGGAAGTATGTTGACATTATAAGACCGCGTCTAGGAGGTGGGGGATTTCGTTGGAGATGCCAAGGATGTGGTGTTGAACGTAATAGCTCATATTTTTGGGTGGCAGGCCATTTGTGTGGAATACCAGGAAGAGGTATCAAAAAATGCCTTGGAAAAGAGGGTAAACCTATACCAGATGAGACAGTGATGAAATATATTAGGAAGCATGAGGCAGCAGGAGAGAGGGAAGCCCGCAGATTGAATCAAACCGCACCAAAAAAACAAAGGGAATGCAACCTCTATCTAATCCCAATGCTGTAGTAGAAAACCACCCTTTCTTTTCCACATCTGAACCTCAAAGTGAAGCGCCCTTGACACACAAAAGAACAAAGGGGCCTTTAGAAACCACATTTCAAAATGAGAGTCGAGACATTGTTGACCAAGATGTAGCAAGGTGTATATAATGGGTTGGCTTTCAATGTTTTTCGCTACCCATATTGGAAGCAAATGTTGAGAAGTGTTAATGAAGCTCCAAGAGGGTATAAGGGCCCAGGTTATGAGAAGGTGCATGGAACTTTGTTGGAAAAAGAGGTGAAGGGGGTTGAAGATGCATTGAAACCCATAAGGGATTCATGGGTTGAAAGAGGAGTATCAATTGTTTTAGATGGGTGGAAAGATTTTTAAAATTGTCCCTTGATCAATGTCATAGCAATGTCCCCTAAAGGGGCAATGATTTTGAAAGCTGTGGATTGTGAGGGCCAAGTAAAAGATGGCCAATTTATCGCAGATATTCTCATCTCCGCCATTGAGTCAGTGGGACCCCGCAATGTTGTCCAAGTCATAACGTACAACGCAAAAAAATGTAGAGCTGCTGGTTTGTTGGTTGAGGAACGCTATGATCACATCTTTTGGACACCTTGTGCGGTTCGTTCACTCAATCTTATGCTACAAAAGATTGGGAATAAAATTAAATGGATCAAAGATGTGTATGCAGAGGTTGAGGACATCCAGATGTTCATCACAAACCATCACGTCTCAAGGGATTTTAGATCCTTTTCGAATTTGGAGCTATTGAAGGTAAGTGAAATGGTAATCTAATTTTACATTTTCTGATTTTTGAAATTTCAATGTTCATAATATCCTTGCGTAATTTATATTGTGTATTCTTCTCTAAAATTTGGCTTTATTTTTTAATCATTTTGGCATTAATTTGTGTTATGGGTTGTTGAGACTTGTTTTGCATCAAACACAATTGTCTTGAGACGACTTCTGAAAGTTAAAGTGACACTTTGCAATATGGTGATCAATACAAATTGGACTATATGGAAGCAAAGTAGCAGTGAGAGGGCAGCAAAAATTAGGGAACGAATATTGAATGAGTCATGGTGGGATCTTGTGACATATCTCCTTAGTTTCACTGAGCCCGTTATGAGCATGATTCGCTATATCGACATGGATAGGCCTTGCATTGGTGAGATTTAAGATGGCATTGACTCAATGCTTGAAAAAATGTAGTGCATTATAAATGCAAGAAAAAATGACCCCGAGGAGAAATTCTTCAAAGAAGTGGAAGCAATTGTTGTAGAAAGGTGCAATAAGATGACCACTCCTTTGCATCTTCTTGTCTATGCCTTGACACCAAAGTACTATAGCAATCAATTTCTTGATAAAACTAGGAAGGATTCCACCATGGAGAGATCTAGAAGTATCTGATGGGTACAAGGCAACATTCCTTAGACTCTATCCTGATGATGGTTTGCGAGATATTGTTACAAATGAGTTCATAAAATTTGCCAATCGAAATGGTCTAAGTGTTGATGCACTCTGTCATAGATCCAAGAAGGATGCTCATAGTTGGTGGTACTTCCATGGCACATGCTTCCAAAACCTACAATCCCTTGCTGTCAAAGTTTTATCACAAGTAAGTTTAATTAATTAAAATTTATCACAAATTTATTTATAGTTTACTTTTGTCTTCATAGGTTGCTAGTTCATCTGCTTGGAGCACATACTCTTTCATCCACTCAGTATAGCGCAATAGGTTGCTATCATAAAGAGTGGAGAATTTAGTATATGTGCATTCCAACTTGCTTCTTTTTTCACATAAGCAATGCGACTACAACCAAGGGGAAATGAAGATGTGGGATATAGAGCCAGAGCATACTGATTTGGATGCTTCCGCTTCTTAGCTTGTTGCATTTGATGACTCGAATAGCGAGAAAACTTATAGTGGAAGTGGAAGTGGAAGTGGCATTGGCATTGACATTGGCATTGGTTCATCTAATGTCAATGTCAATGATGAGGAGGATGAGGAGGAGGAGAATGAGGATGATGAATTAGAGAATCCATTTGATGATTAAACTTTAAATTGTTGAAAATTGAAACAATGATACTTGAATATTTTGTCATTTTGATATTAAGCTTGATGTATATGATGCTATTATGTTATGATCATGATGCTATGATTACAAGTTTATGTTGGTTTGGCTGTTTATATGATGCTATGTGACATGCTAATCTTAATTCATGCTTATAGGCTGCACACAAACACACACACACACACACACACACACACACACACACAACTTACATGTTTTTGTACTAACGAACCCAAACCCCTTTTCAAAATTGTCATACCGGTTCTTTGAACTCGAACCGACAACTTAGGTTATATGTGACTTTACTTGTATTCTTTTGAATTGTAGTGATTTCTTGAAGCATATTGCAAGCTTTTTTGGTTAGTGGAAAGGTTTTTTGAAGCCAGTAGAGGTAAACTACATGGCATAAAATGAAGTGGAATCTCCATTGCAGTTTATGTATCGATCAGTTTGATCAAACTGCTTTGGAGTTTTTGGTGGTTGTTCATTCCAACCTTCCATATAGGAATGCCATGCCTAGACATCAAGGCCTCAATGTCATTATCATTGTTGGAGATCAGCACTCGAAGATTCCAAAGGTTTTTTTTGATATCAAAGTTTCCTTGTTTACTCAATTAGTGCCATCACTTCTGCTATCATGAGGAAGATTGTCCACCTCATAGGCACATCAAAGGTAGAAAATAATGTTTATCCTAAAAGCGCAATTCATCTTTACAATCAAGATAAAGGACTAGAAGGATTGGATGTCTGCAGAGTGCAATGAGATTGTCTTGTCTAAAGGAGTACCTCTTGACTTTCAAGTCAAGTGCTCTATAGAATTCATTCTGGGATCTCACCAACTGCCCTTTGGAGAACCAAATTCCACAATTTATTTCATAATGCTAATTGTTTACAAATATTCTGCTCATATGAACATCGACATGAGATCAATACAAGCTCTTGTGAGCGGAACCATGAGACTAATATCAGCTCCTTTTGAGAAACTATGCTAAAAATGAAATCCATCCCAAATTATGTGAGCCCCAAGGGTGGTTTGGACGGATGTTTCTGAAACCTGGGCCCAATTATGGAGGTGGTGTCATCGTGCTGTAGACAAGTAAATCCCCATCCAAGATTGAGGATTAGAAAGGAAGTAAGAATTGGGTCTTGAATACAGCCACAATCAATTGTACTATGAATAAATATGGTTATCTAGTTTAATAAATTAATTTAATGCATGATAATATTAAGTAATGGGTGTTGATTTTTGGGAAATTGGCAGCCTCCTAGTAGGGGACATTACAATTGGCATCGGAGCTTTGATCCTGCCATCTTGTAGGGTAAACATGAATCAATGAATCATTCTAGTCAATGAGAAGGAATCTAACAATATGTGTATTCGCATGTATGCTTTTTGTTTGCATATATCCATATGTATGCTTCGTGTTTTTATGTGTATGCTCCATGTTTGGTTCATGTGTGATGTGTTTCTAGCATGTCTATTCCTTGTGTGTGTTTTACAAAGACATTTCATATTGGAAGTCATTTTGAACACTCTGTGATCATTATTGCTTGAGGACAATCAATCTTGGGTGGGGTGGACTGTATTGTCCACACTTTGAAATAGAATTTAATAATAAATAATAACAATAAAATTAAAATACAAAAGAATAAAATAATAAAAATTAAATTAATATATTAAAGTATAATTAATTATAATTAAAATTTATTTAAGTTAATGAGTGGTCAAAAGACATGGAATGAAATGTTGTGACTCCCTCAAACATGAGATTTAAAAGGGAGAAGAGAACCTCATTTGAGGGGTGGGGGGGGAGAATTTGGGAATGAGATGTGCAGATCTGATTTAAATAAGAAGTGTAGATCTGATTGTGAAAGGTTGGGTCCCTTTCAAAGGGCAGAAACAATGAAGAGTTAAACTCTTTCAAAGGGTGCCAATGGTGAAAGGGCCTGTCTCTTGCAAAGGGCATACATGATGAAGAGGTGTGACCTCTTCCTCACATTGAGAGATATAAAGGAAAGAAATCAAAAGCATTCAGTGACATCACCATTGATCAGATCAGATGAGAACTGTTATTAAGTTACAGGCAGTAACATCCTTGTTCTTGGTGGTATGCATGTGGATGTGCTTAATATGTATGCTTAATATATGATGCCTGATAATGTTCTTATGTAGTATTCAATAGTAATATCAATATAGACTGCAATATGTATGACTTTCATACGTAATTTCATATATATTCATAATACATAAAGAAGTTAATATATTAATGGTCTAGTCCTTAGTCTTTCGCCAATGCCTATGTAGGGATAGGGGTATTGTGTAGGGAGAGGCGGAGTAATTCTGTCACAAGACAGGTAAGGCCCAAGATGCTGTAAGCACATATACTCTGTTAGGGTTAGGGAATAATTAAGGGCAAACCCTTAAAAATAATTAGTATAAATTGTATTATGAAGAATCAGATGTTTTCTAATCTCAATAACTTAATTTAAGACATAATAATGTTTAATAGTTATTGGGAAATAGGTAGCCTTCCGGTAGGGAACATTACAAGAAACCACCTATGGAATACCAAGAGTCACAACTTAGAAATCCACTTATTTAGAAAGCACCTCCACGTTAGAAGCCAACTATGGAAGACCAAGAGTCACAAGTTAGAATTCCATGCTATATGTCCCTTTGGGATTTGAATTTGGGTATTCACAGTGAGAACTCAATGCTTTAACCAATTAAGCTCAACCCTAGGAATTGATGTAGGAAGCATTCAAATTTCAACTCATTTTTTCACCTTCTGGCAGGTCTGTTGTGCTACCACTAGATATGGATGACTTTGGCCTCTTCTACTAGCCTATCCAATCCCCCAAATTTAAGAATAGATGTTATGAAGTCTTTTATGTGTGGAGTGGATTCACTTGAAAAAAAAGGAGCTTTGGACTGCTTAGACATGAACTTTAGCATGGCTAACTCACCTGCAACAATCATGAGGATGTTGAACAACATTTTGCACCCCTAAAGACTTTATTTTGCTTTTGTCTATTTCATGACATACTGGGTTTGAACAAGACATGGGAAGTACACCCGAACCATGTTCAATAGATTTTGAAAACCTTGAACATAAGCTAAATGCCAATTTGGATAACTATTCATTTTCCATGGACCAGGTTTAGTACTTGGGATACATTTTTGATGGAGGAGTTTATTTGATATAGAGAATATTCAAGTGATCTGTGAACAGCTAATACCAGGGATGTTCAGAATGCTCAACAGTCCCAGTCCTAGGAACTTTCATTGTATGTTCATATTGCGTATCTCTTGAAGTGGATAGCCTCTGAACCAAGCATCTAAATTTGCCCCTAAATCAGTGGTTATCTTTGACTTTGTTAAGTTTTGATACATGCGTTAGCACACTTATACAACAATTTGATATAGTGACTGTTCTTTCAGTTTATGTTCTTGGTGTTGGCTACACTCAACATGGCCTCCCTGTTGTCTATCACGATGAGACATTGATAGGGTCAAAAGATATCCTACTTTTGATAGGTAGCTAGCTATATGCCATAGTCCAAGCATGCAAGCAATGAAAGTATTACATTCTGGGAAAGGAAACAATTATCCATATTTATCACAATCCTTGCATGTTCCTTAAAAGTTAAAACACAAAACATGTAAAAAATGAGCGCCATCAGAAATCGTCAGCATATTTGCAATAGTTTCACCTGAATCATCAAAGAATTAATGAGGTCCCAGTGTATTTGTTGTTTGCCTGTGTGGTCTACTGGATGCAATAGCATCTGAAATTAATGAGAAGGTAAAATCTGTAGTTGTGTGTCCTTACCTAAAATAGAAAGTTCCTCACTGTCAAAATTTTCAATAAATTTGAGTTAAAAAACAGTTATTACAAAATTAAAAATTCATTGGGGGAAAAAATGGAGTTTCTTATACACTATTTCATAGCATTTACAAGAAAACCATAGAAGGTATATATCAGCAAGGCTATTTGTTCACAGTTAGAATTGGCTTACATAAAAAGTATTGGAACAATTTGATCCCTCCAAATATGGATTAAACTATTTTACAAATCATGTCAAAATCTATATGAATGAAGATATTACTTATTTCTTGTAAAATTGAATAAAGTTTGATAAGCCGTTTATGGTAATAGCTTGAGGAGAATAAAAATATTCCCATAAAGTTTAGGTGGTATCATGAGTAAGCCAAATAAGACTGTTAAATGACGAGCATTGAGTACATAGTACAATCATTGCAAAGTCAATAACTCATAAGACAAATGTTTGATAAAGCTTCTGTCACTGTCAATCTTAGGAGACCTTTTGTCATGTCCCCTTTATCTGTAATCTATGTTGTGGTCCATAACACCCATTTCCTATCACCAACGTTCCACCCTGATCCAAAGATGTGTATGATTTCTTCCCCTTCACCTCCATGCATTTGCTTAAGTTCCCCAAATTTGTTAAGTATGTAGGTATGGTTGATTTTCTAAGTTAGTGTAAGTTTTCGGAGTTGTGGAGTTTACCTTCTTAGCATGAGTATCCTCTCGTGTCCACTCTCTTCTATACTTTCATCAAGGTTTCAGACTTCCCCATTTATGCATACCTCACAACCATCCCTTTTCTTCATTCCCTTCTCCTTTTGGGCAATCACTTGCTCATCCCATCAAACCTCTCTCTAAACCCTTTTACTTAACAAAATTTTGTTGGAGAGTTGAACTTCCTCTCACCAACACGCCTCCCTTTCAAACCTTGATCCTTGATTTTTGGTATAATTTGTTGGGTATTCTTGGCAGCCCAACTTAGACCATTCCAAGTATTTCTCAATATTCATTTCACCCACCACTTAACATGTTAGTGTGTTGTGATGTTTATTTACGACATGTGGCTTTAGTTGTGGCATTGTATTACTAGTGACATTATTTACTTGGAGGACATGGGTTCACATGTATTTTCAACTTTAGTAGCTAAGTAAATTGCCTAGTATCTTTTTGTGCATGTAGACTTGAATTTTGGACACAATTCAAATGAAAACGATGTCCATAAGTAGGGGTGCCCCTTTTTGTGTACCATTGTGGTCCGTGATGATCTCCATCGCTGTTTGGGCCTCTGTGGAGGTATGAAATAAACACCCTCTATTTTATTTTGAAATATTTCCAACTGAAAATAAGAAACAATGCAATGTTTTCAACATTGTTTGATCACTAAGATCCCAAAGTGGGCAAGGTGAGAGCATACAGTGCTTCCAACCACACAGCTAATGTATGTATAAACTGTATCCGGCCTAATTAACACATCTAGAAGACTGGATACAAAGCAGGCCATTGGCAGAATGTTTAAGTTTGACTTGAACCAAAATGGTCAATAATGCCAGTTTGTTCAATGCCAAAATGAGTTGTATCAACACCAAAATTGTGGATTATGAAATGCTATATGAATTGGCGGTAAGACATCCAGTTTTATAGCATGAAATGCATAGAAATGATAACTCTTCGGTGGTATAACCATCTGAAGTATTGCAAAGTTAGATCACATGCATTACAAAGGCTATATAAGAAGAATAACCGCTGATATAAAGTACTGATACCATATTAAACTGCTTTAACCATTCAGAAGTGAACTAACTTGCATAGATAAACAAGTATTTAAATACTCAACATGAGATATACCTCAAAGAGATGTCACAAAAGCTGATGCAAGTCTGAGGTTTCTTTAAATTGTTGGAAACACCACTAACATCTGAGCTGTAGCTCATTGGTGATGCACTGAAATCATTTCTAATTTTCCAGACATTGAAACTCCACTCCCACATGCAACCAAACAACCAATACACTGCCCCTTAACTGAAAAATGCAGCAAAATACTCTAAAAGCAGTTATTAACACCCAAGAATAGGTAAAATACATACTTTTATGAGTCCGATTATGTTGCTGCAGCCCTGAGAGAAATCTTACTACCTGCTTGTACTGTAGGTTCAGCAGAGGCAAACATTTAAAAACCACTAAAATTTGTCCAAATTCCAATGCTCTAGAGATCAAATCAATATTTTATGGACAAGGCACTACCATTGAATGGTATTTGAGCCCTCCAAAGAGGAGCGTTTCATCTGGAGCTTTCACACACCCCTAGAACAAGAACAAACTAGATTGTAATGCAGAAGGTTGTAAATGCCAACCAGAGCCTCCTTAGTCTATGATAGTTGCTGAAGCAACGTTTGTACAGTAATTCTCGTTTCTAGAATAGCACACCAGAATATGATTGTAGTAGTAGAAGTGTTTTCTTTGGAGGTGGCCATTGTGGTGATTAGGCACTATAACAAACTGGATTGTAGTGTAGAAGGTTGTAAATGCCAACGGGATCCTCCTTAGGCTATGAGAGCCCATGATTAGCAACGTTTGTAAAGTAATTCTAGTTTCTAGAATAGCACACAAGAACATGATTGTAGTAGTAGAGAAATTTATTCAAGAAGCGGCCATTGTAGTGGTTAGGCCCAAGAACATACTAGATTGTAGTTTAGAAGGTTGTAAATGCCAACCGGAGCCTCCTTAGGCCATGATAGTTGCTGAAGCAATGTTTGTAAAGTATTTTTAGTTTCTTGTAAATTCAATAATGGTTCCGTGAGGGCCATGAAAGGTGTAAATTAATATAAATTAGGTATTAGTCAATGCAAATTTATATTTGTCATTTTAATTTTGTCAATTTATAAAGTTATGAGTCGGGCTGTATATTCTTGGTTAGGGTTATTGTGGGAATGGAAGGCGACAATTTATTGATTAACAAAAAATAATTGATTAAAGAAGCATATTTTTATGTGGGGTGGGGTATTGCAAATATCTTGCTTGGTTTAAAACAGAAGTTCCAATTCAGTCCCCAGAAATATCCACAACAGGTCAAAACAGCTGCATTAAAATATTTAGATTTTATTAAGGCCAGATAATATAATATTTAACTGTCCAAAAACCATTTATATTAAATCTAAGCAGGGACATTACACCTCTACAAAGTAGATTAGTAAGAACAGCAGAAATATAATGAAATGAGATGTGAATTATTTTGTACTTGTTCAAAGCAAAACAAACAGCAAATCTATTCCCAAGATTAATTTCAAACTTGTATCATGTAGACTTTGGCATTTGGTTTATCAAATGCATATAGTTTACTTTTGAAAACTTTTCTAAATTCTATTTGAGTGATTTGAATTTTGAAAGAGAAGATGACTCATTTCTTAATATATTTTCAATGAGCTGATGACAGACATGGTTTGATTCTTAGGAATGGAAAGAAGGGATTTGAATATATTAACTACTTTGAAATAGCAAGAATGAGTATGAGTGGGGAGTGTTTTGTGGTTAGCACGAGGCATCAATTTGACATATTTTACACATGTAGCTATGAAGTGCAAGTTTAAGCATGGCGACTGTTTCATAATATGGAGGATGGAGTAAAATAAATCATAATAACCCATTGAACAAATTAATATTTTGCCAATGCTCTTCTGGGTAACCCGTGGATAAAAGTTTCTGCAGAGGCATCACAGAAAATCTTTTGCAAATGTACACACGAGTCTTCATTCTAAATTATCGAGCACTTCTAGTCTTTTTTTTGATTCCATATGTAAATCAGTGTTAACATAAAGCAGAAGTGATAAGAGTAGTGAACAAAAGTGTATAATGGTAATTTGTTTGATAGTAGGTGTATTTTTTGTATCGTGTTGGACTTGAATTTGGTATCAATACTGATGAAGCCACAAACAGAGCTGTGTTCATAGCTGAAACTTCGTTCTTTAAACACTTGAGCAAGTAGTTGTCAGGAAGTCTTCTTATCTCTTCCTGTGTTTAATTCTTGGCACTGCTGTTTTCCATGGGTTTTAAAGACCTTTGTTTTTATTGTTCAGATGTAGTGTATGCATTTTATTTTCTCTGATGGTTAGCAGTATCTGTTTTTTATGAATGATGATCTTGAATGGTGTTACTTTCTCCAATTGTCTTTCTGTTTCTAATTCACATTCTCAATTTGCAGGGGCTTAGTCCTTCTGAGAAGTCGAAGGCAAAATCATCACGTTCAATTGATACAAACGCATCCACTGTAAAGGCTACCCAGTCAATAGGGTCATCCCATCTTATAAACTCACCTAAATTAAGTCAAGGTGGCAAGCTTGTAGTTCTCAAGCAAGGCAGAGAGATGGGTTCTTCTGCTGTTAAAACTGACAGTGCCAGTCCTGGAAAGGGTGGAAATACCATTAGCAATTCATTTAACTCTTTGGCTGGAGGTGCTTCAGATTTAGGTGCAAATTTGATGGGTCCTAGGAAGCTTAAGCTTCCAGCTGACCACAGAGCAATTTCTTCAGTGCCTACTTCAAGTACAGTGGATGGGGGGCTAGTTGTGCGACACAAGGAGGGCAGCTTAGTTTTTGAGGAGAAAAAATCTGTGTTACAGGCACAAAAACGAAGTGATTTTTTTAATTCACTGAGGAAACAATCTGATAGTCACACGTCCACTGGAACTCCGGATAAGTCCAGTTCATCAAGAGCATATAAAGCTGATGATGGAAATGAGAAGGTGCCTTCAACTATTGAGAATAATGTGGAGCTAAAACATAATTCTTCTTTGGAAAATGAATTTGTAAAGCCCAATATTGCATCTTCTGTAGTTGAAAGAACAACCGCAGAGAAAGATAAAGGAATTTTGAATGGTTTTATTTCTGGACAATTTGAAACTACTAATAGGGATGCTGGCGAAAATGATACTTCAATATCTACTAATATGGTCTCTGTCAGAGTTGGTTCAGAGGAAGAAGAGGCAGCTTTTCTTCGTTCCCTTGGGTGGGAGGAAAATGCAGGTGGAGAAGAGGCATTGACAGAGGAGGAAATCAATTCTTTTTATCAAGAGGTTGCTATTCTTATCTGTTGATGCTTAATGCTGATTGAAATTTGACAATAATTTTTTGATGTTTCCTATTCTAACATCTTTTCTGACAGTTGCTTTTGTTTAACTGCTCTTTGGTCAGCTGGCAGCTAATGCTTTTCGTCAAGGAAACCATAGACTTTGGAATATGAATGTGGAAAGCATGTCCTCCTGAATAGGCTCTTCAGAATCAGCCTAACTATGGGGTGAAACTCAGCTTGGTGAAGCCTTAGATAAATTTGGAAAATTTTGGATTGACTGCAAAATCAAGAATAACTGACTATTACATATTTGGTGTTTACTGTTTCAGAAGGTGCAAATGTAAAGATTTTGGGTAACAAAGTTCCCTTGTGAGCTTCATATTGTCAACTTCACAAAATATATTAATGTCAACATTGGTTTACAACAAGTTTTTAGATGAATTCATGATTTTTGTAATTGTGCGTAGAAAATATTCATCGCGAGAGCAGCAGAGATATATGAAATGCACTGAAATGTGCTCATTAGTCGTTTATTTGGTTTTACTCTGGATTTTGTGGAGAAAGATGTATACCGATCTTTATTTCTGCTGTTCATGCAGAATTTGGCCTCTGTACATGTGTAGTCATGAAGTATCTTTTCCCAGGTAGTATTCTTTTCTGCCTTACAGCCAGTATGTAAATCTGTATTTCGGAATACAAAGATTGGATGATGCTGGGCTTTCATTCTGAAATGTAGTTGGCTGAAAATTGTCATTCTTGATCCCTTTTTTGTTGGGAGGAAAGCTCTGGTCTGATTATTAATATTCATTTTCCTTTCCTAAAAGGACTTCAAATATATGAGATGTACAAGATTGAGAGGATGTATGGAGAGGGATATCTGCTCCAGTCTTTCTGGACTGCGATTAGCTATATTTATCAAGAGAAGCCTTATTCTTTGCAGTAGCGAAATTACAATTTTAGCAAAGCTGAATTTTTTATTTTTATACACTAACGTAAGATCCTCAAATATGCACAGGAATGGTATTTTAACAGAGAACTCTGGAGATCCATTACTAGGTAACGCATCTAGTTGTAGAAAATTCTAATGGATATTCTAATTAGGAAATGAAGAACATGGAGACCAATAGCTAAATAGGTCATTACTAAATAGTGACCTTCCCATATGTGTGCCTGAAATCTGGATGCCTGCTGCAAGTAATATGCTTTCTTGCTATTGCTTGTGATTGTGTGCTATTTGTTTGTCATGCCCATTTATTTGGTGAAAAAGATGGCATTGCTTCTACTACAGGATTTCACGGAAATAGGTTGGTGATAAAGGCATCGATGAACATCATGAAACAGTATATTTGTGTGCAACAAAGCTACAACAGCTAATGCAAGGGATTAATGTATTGCATGAAATATTGCTGGAGAAATTCTTGCAAGCTCAATTTTGGTGTCCCGCCCTGGAATGGGGGAAGGAACATCCAACCCATGTGTTGCTATAAGTCTATTGTTATATGTAGATGTGTGTTTTGTAAAGTTTGTATTTGTATATTGTATTCCTATTAATGTTCTTTTTCAAGCATTGTTCTACCTTGATTTCTACAGGATGTTAATTTTTGAATCAATGGCTTGCGATAATGCTCTTTAGTTGCAAAGGTATTTTCTGGGTGGAAACGAGCTTCTCACTGTAATATTCATTTCACTAGAGAAATGCGGTTGTTGAATCTGAGATACATCTGTTACACAAACTTGCATTTTGGGCACAAGGCAGTAGCAGTTAAAATGACAAACAGATGCTGACATGCTTGGATTCATGATCCCTCTCCAATGTTTGGTAAGCTTTCTGTATGAGAATGCACAGCGACGTTTAGTCGATATTTTCAAAGGGATAATCTTGTGACCTGTAAATGTATTTGAGAGCAAGGTTAAATATTTAAGTTACGTGAGTTATGCCACAGTACAAATATTTATCAGACAAGACATTGGAGTATGCACAGGAATGAGACACCGTAAATTGCCAGTTGTATACGGTGGGAGCCACCCCCAACATGAAGAACTGGTCAATGTGCTGGCACTTTAAGCTTTTCCAGAATATGGGGTTTTCTGTATACTGTAAACATAATTTTCACATTTGCTTCATGATATGATATCCAATAGCAAGTGAAGCAAATTGTAGAAGGATCCCTCACCATAGTTAATCTACGTGGGTGGTGTTACTGTTGAAATGACATTTATAGTGTCAGTGGGTGGTCTTAAATTCTTGTTTGGCACTATGGAACTTTGCTTACAGTTAACTAGAATGCTTATCTGCAGTAGTGCTTTTTTGAGCAAATAGTCGATGGAATTTAGGGGTTCAAAGAAGAGAGTTATAGCCTTATCAATGTTTCATAGTTTTATGTATTGCCGTACATTGGCTTCATGAGAGTACTCGTTCAAATGAACTACATCCCATCTATTGTCTGTACACCTCCGTGTTATATTTTGTGCTGAATTTAGTCCTATTTGTTCACTTTCAAGTTTTACTTGTTTCAGGCCATTACTCAGCTTTCATGATTAGAAGTCTAGAAGCACCATCTGTTGCTTCTTATGGAATTAGCTGCATTTGAGGCCAATACTTAGCTTTCATTACTAGAAATCTAGAAGTACCGTCACTTGTTTCTTATCGAAATAGCTGCATTTCAGGCCAATACTTAGCTTTCATTACTAGAAGTATACCATCTTTTGCTTCTTATGGAAATAGCTGCAAGGCTCTAGTCCAGCTATATACTTTGTAGAGATTCTTCTTCATGTGCATTGACAAATTGGCCAAGTTTTTTCTTTCCTTGGCTACTTGTTTATACTACTGTAGGGTACATGAGCATTTTGGGCCTGTTTATTCAAGATTTTTACCCTGCATCTATATGAAACATCTTCTGAAGGATGCACATTCTAAGTGCATGCAAAATGAACTTTGACACGTGGGATTTCTCCATCTTCAACGTTGTTTCCAATTCAAAAAATATGTAGGTAGTGCATTATTGTTCAATTACCTTGATCGCTTTGTTGGTAACCCTATGTTCATATTTTTTCCTTTATTTGGAAGATGTTTTTTTGCACATGTTCCTCCATGCAAGGTTTCACGTTTGTTTGATATAACTTGCATTTTGTGAATCCATAATGTTATGACATGAAATTTCTAGTCCGTAATATATGCTTGGAAATATTTTTGGATTTGACTGTATAAAATCTTCTTTTGCTATCTCATTCAGATGATCGATTATTGAGTAAAACTGAAATCTTGACGAAGAAAAAAGTTTACATCATCAAATCCAGAAATTTTACAAAGCTTATATTATAGAATGTGGAAATATATGTCTTTAACAGTATAGATTCATAAATTGCAAGTTATAATCAGAGGAACGTGAACTGTTGCATGGAGAAACGTGTGCACAAAACCATCTTCCAAATAAAAGGAAAAAATATGAACATGGGTTTAAACGTGTGCACAAAACCATCTTCCAAATACAAGGAAAAAATATGAACATGGGTTTACCAACAAAGTGAATCCAGGTAATTGTAACAATAATGCAGTACTACGTTACCAAATCCCTCATGGTTTTAGCTCTCAAAAAACTTTAATATATGACGAGTTGTTAAGTTAGATATCATACTTAGCTTATATGGAATCAACATCTTCAGTAGTAACCAATACTAAAAAGATGACTGGATGATAATGTGCTTGCCTATATGTTCTGGTGTAGTCCTGAAGGACACGTGATGTCAATATCGATGTAATTAGTAATATTTACAAAATTTAGAAATATTACACTATACTCAGCCTATATGATACAATCTTGAAATCTTTAGGTGCACAACTCAAAGTGGTGTTGAAACGTGAAACCATGGTCAATATTTATATCGTCGACAAATCAAACCACCAAGTACACTATTTCCCATTTCTCTATTACAATGTTTATTGTACCCTAGTTATTTTATTTCATGTTGCTTTAGCCCCTGATTCACAAGAATTCACTCTTGCTGCTTGAGTAGATTCACCACATACTACCATATTCTTTGTTATTGTTCTTAAATTTTGCTGGATCCTCCTGTTGCTATATTCTGGAGCATATTCTTTCATAAAATATATCTCATCTTATAATCATTTGCCCAAAAATCAGGTTTTATCTTTTATTTTCCTTGTAGTCATAGACCATAATTTGTGGTGGCAACTCTATTTTCCATTTTACATATCTTCTGAATGCTTCCATTATTTGTCTTCTTTCTATATTTGTAATTTTCACATACACATTATTTTTTGCAATATTGATTTCGTATTTCACATAATTCTTGTCAGTCTGCAGTTACTATGTTCTTTGTTCTACTTATCTTCCATTCCATTGCATATTTTAAGATCTAATAATGTGTTACTCCCTTTTAAGTTTAGTATCTTTTAAAATTTCTTTACCATTATTTTCATTGTACTACAATGACATGTTTGTGTGCATCTTCTAACTTTTTCCTTTGATGACTATTTATCAACATGTGTAAGCTCTAACCAGAATGGCCCAAGTAGGCACATTAGGGGAAGAAGTTCCTTGTTCTATTACTATATTCTCACGAATTGCCTTCGTAGGAACTTCTTATTCTTGCTCTATAAATCATTTTCCTTTGTTATACTTTGGCATCCTTGGTCTATATCCATGTCAATATCCTATTTAGATTATTAATATTCTCTAGGGCATATTTCGTACTATTTCGTTAAGTTTAATTTTTAATTTTTTTACAATAACATGGACAAGGGAAATTATATATTTTTTCGATTGATATTATTGATAATCAATCAATTTTGTTCAAATTTTTTAAAGATAACAATTAGATAACTAAGCACAGAGGTGATTTTTTTTTGAAATGACTTGACAAAATGTGGATTTTTGTCCTCCAATTCTTGTCACGAGGGTTTTCATCCTTAGGTTAAAGGAGCAAAATTCTTCACATGGTGACTATTTTTTGTTTGGTGTTTCTTATATATCTTTTTCCTTTAATAATCACAATTCTTCATGTGCCACTTGACTTTTGAAATATTAATTTTTTATAATTATGTTATATTTTATTTTTTGATATTTTTATTTATTATTATCATTATAATCCCATTTCGAAAGGGTGATATTACAATGCATCCTTCCCAAGATTGCTTGTACTCAAGCAATCACATAACAAGATACTCTTAATTTTTTTTTTGTACTTAACCAAGTCTTTCTGAAGGTATTAGGACACCAAATCAATTTATAAAATTTGTAAATTCTCAATCCTTGGTCCAAAACTAAGGCATATACACCCAATTCAATAAATTTGAAAGATAATTTGGCATGATAATATGTTCATCATTTTGGACATCCATCTCTTTTAAACTTTTAAAGCAATTTGGCAATTAAGTCCTCAATATTCACACAATTTAATGTTGAAGATGATAATTTGTTGACTTTAGATGTAAGTGTACTATTCTAGGATTAATGCTTGCAATCTAATTTGTTGATTTTGCTTCCACTGTTTGTTAGGTTCCATTGCTTTTGAGGATTGACAAATTGTTGAGATTTGATGTTATAATGATAAGCCGTTGTAGAAGATATGCCCATAGAATATATTGATCTAGATTGGACACTTGAGGTTTCCTTATTGATAGATGATGACACATGTCCACCGTTTGAGACTTATCATTAGAAAATCCTTATTGATAGATGATGACACCCATCCATTGTTTGAGACTTATCATGCAAAAACAAATGTACTATTGTAGATGGATTACATTGCAATTAAGTTGAAACTTGTGTTTAATTTGATTTCAAAACATCATTTATAATGCTATTTCTATTAGCAATACTCTAACCTCCTACCAAAGCTTGAGCTTGTGTAGTGCATACACTCGATGATTTCATGGTAGGTATATAATAGCCCTAGTTTGTGTTAGGAACATTTTGTGATATTGTGGGAGGGTTGGTAGAGCTTTAACTTAACTTTGCTTACACCTTTTATATGTGAAATTTGTGAAAGAATGGCCTTTTGGATTTTAGTGGGAATATTTTTATAATCTACATACATGAAATGAATATCATCATGTAACTGGCTTTGTGATTTCCATACATAATGTTTTTTTCTCTAATTTATAGAAGCATTAATATTATTTTACTTATGTGGAGTACTTGACCCAACATGTCTTTGTACCAATCTTTTCAAAAAAAGTATCTATAAGAACTTTTCCAAAAAGAAAATTTCCCTCACTATTTGCCACACTCCTTTTGCCATTTAAATGAAATAGGTTCTCTTTGATAATATTTGTTGGCTCTATTATCAAAATGCATATGAAGCAAAATTCAAAAAATTAGGGTAAAGTGGTGAAAATTTCCCTCACTATTTGCCACACTCACTACGTAGGTGTAAAGTGGTGAAAAATTAGGGTTTCCACCACAAGGAGTAAAACCACTAATTTTTGCTTAGGGACCAATTACATTCAAAAGGGGTTGAATCCAATAGATTTAGTCACAAACCAACAAGGATAAGGACTACAAATACTAATTGGATTCAAGGTGTGAATTTGTTTGACCTCTTTTGTAAGTTGAATTGTTGAAATTAGGGTAAAGTGCTGAAAATCAAGGTTAAAACATAGGAACAACAAGCTACAGATGCGGGAATGCACCACCAACCTTGAACTAAGAATTATAAATAGATTCGGATCTGACCCCCAAAGGAGCTCTTGATTTGTCGGGACAGTGGTGGTGGTCGCCTTGGTCCTCCAAACCTTTCGCACACCAAAAGGGAATTGTTTCGTTACTATAAACAATGCTTATCTTGAATATCATAGCTCCATACTTGCACCTGCACACACTCGGGAAAGGAAAAACGTTGGGAATAGGGGTTTGTCTTAGATCAAACCCCAAATTTGGAATTAAGCATGAAATAGATAAAATGTAATTGAATTGTTGTAATGGAAGATTCTCCTTTCGAGGGAGATGCTGAATAATGACTGAAAACCAAATGATATACCTCTTTGTGAAGCTTTGTTTGTCTCCACATGAGATTAGGGTTTCATGAAGTCTTTTTCAAAATAGGATGTGAATGTCCACTTCAATGCTTGAATCTTGAATTTATTGCTTGAATCAAGCTTGAATGGTAGAGCCTCACTTTCTAGGTATTGTTGACTCATCCACTATTGAAGATTTTCAAATTGATTTAAAATCTTTGCCAATTGGTGAACAAAAACCCTAGTTAGTGCTTCATCCACATCATGAGGATTAGGGAAAGAATGAGGATAAACGAGATCATTTGTGGGATTGGAAGAACCACCAACATCCTCATGGAATACGTTATCCAAAATAGGCTCCATATCCTCGATTATTAAACCTTGGGAAACCTTAATTCCACAACTTCTCATGGGGATAATTATAGGTTGGACTAATAGTAGTAAAACTCATGCTCAAAGGAGGGAAATTTGAAATTTGGGATTTGAATTTTAAAATAATTAAACAATGCAAAATATTTGAAAAATGATTGTTCAATTAATTAAGCCAATTGATTTGTGAAAGATAAATGCAACCACTAGTAATTTTAAATTTAAAAATTAGGGTTTTGTGAAAATAATCTCTTAATTTTTAAAATTAATTTAAAATTGAATAAGATTTCAAATTTGAATTTGAATTGACATTAACAATCAGATCTGAAATAATTAATCCAAAATTAGACAACCCACCAGCTCAATTTTAATTTTCAAAATTAGGGTTTTTGAACTTTAACCTCTAAATTTTTGAAATTTGAGTGGAAATTAAACTTGTAACTGAAATTTTGAATTAAGAAATGGGAAAACACTCAGATATGAAATAATTAATCCAAATTAAGCTATTCACAAATTCCATTTGAAATTTAAAAATTAGGGTTTCTTTTTGAAATTAACCTCTAAATTTTTGCAATTTGATTGGAAATTAAACTTGTATATGAAATTTGAATTTTGAAATTGCATAAACACTTAGATATGAGAACATAAATTAGAATTAAAGGCATAAGGAGTCGAGTTCACCAAAATATAAAGTGGAGAAAAATTAGGGTTTCCACCACGAGGAGTAAAACCACTAATTTTTGCTTAGGGACCAATTACATTCAAAAGAGGGGTTGAATCCAATAGATTTAGTCACAAACTAACAAGGATAAGGACTGCAAATACTAATTGGATTCAAGGTGTGAGTTTATTTAACCTCTTTTGTAAGTCAAATTGTTGAAATTAGGGTAAAGTGCTGAAAATGAAGGTAGAAACATAGGAACAACAAGGTACAGATGCAGGAATGAGCCACCAACCCGGAACTAAGAAATATAAGGAGATTCAGATTTGATCCTCGAAGGAGCTCTTGATTTGTTGGGACCATGGTGGTGGTTGCCCTGGTCCTCTAAACTTTCCACACACTAAAGGGGGATTGATTCGTCACTGTAAATAATGCTTATATTGCAGATCGTAGCTTCGTACCTGCACCTGCACACACTTTGGGAAAGGAAAAGGGTTGGGAATGGGGGTTTGCCTTAGGTCAAATCTTGGGTTTGGAATTAACCATGAAATAGAGATAAAAGATAACTGAATTGTTGTAATGGAAGATTCTCCTTTTGACGGAGATGCTAAATAATGATTGAAAACCAAATGATACTCTTTGTGAAGCTTTGTTTGTCTCCACACAGATTAGGGTTTATGAAGTCTTTTTCAAAATAAGATGTGAATGTCCACTTCAATGCTTGAATCTTGACTTTATTGCTACTCCAAGGCTTGAAGGAAGACCGATTACTTGCTCACTTAAATTTGAATGCTTGATTGTTTGATGCCAAATTGAATTTCGTGTGTGTGGATAATTGCTAGATGTCAAAATGAGAGGGGAAAGCCTCCTTTTATACTCGCCCATCGAAAACATGATAATTTTCCGACATGAGTCGACACGAGGCTATGTTTCCCACTCAATTTTTGAAATGGCAAAAGGGTTCTAAGGGGGACCCAAATAGGGAGGACCAAGTAGGGAGGACCAAGGCGTGGCGCCATGGCCCTATTGAGGACTAGGGTGCCACACCATGGTCCTACCCATTTTTAGGGCTAGGATAAGGAGCTGAGTTGATGCATGAGGTCAAAATGAGGTCATATTTGCATGGTACGAGCATAATTAGGTCCCAGACAGTCTTATAGGTGCAAACGCTAAGGTAAGGATCCAAATGCGATCAAAATTGTAAGGAAGTACAATTTAGGACGTTACATTTAGCCTCCACTTTAGTGGGAGTATGAAGTCAATTATACTCTCGGTAAAGTACAAGTGTTCACATTGAAAATCTTTCACCAAGTTACCAAGGAGGCCAGATACACCAAGCCCACGGTGGAATTTAGGATCTTACAACTTCGATAATGAGATAAAAGGGACATCATGAAGAAAATAGAGAGAGAAAATCATGATTATAAGCCTAGTAAGGTTCTCTTACTACAAGTCATGAAAAGAAAATAACCAAAATTACAAACCAAAAGGCTAAGTTTTCTAAGTAATCTAAGTATCAAGATATGTGAAATAGAAATCATTGAGTGGAGTGTATGCCCCCACATTAAAGTGATTGCGTATGCCTCATTGGGAGCGATTGCTTTAAGATAGGATACACCCAAAAGGACAAGCACGTTATCGCAACAATATGCCCCCAAGAAAGGGCAAACCAAAGGATAATGATCACAAGACATAAAACATGGAGTGGTTTTACTTAACTCTGGGTAAAGTATGCTTTTTTATGATAAATAATGTATATTATGTGTATTTATTTGCATAGAATTATCCTCATCCCCCAGAGAAATAAAAACCACCATGGAAGAAGGGCACATGTGTCATTTGAGTCAACATGGGAGAGACCAAAAGAGATCTCAACACTTTGCATTGTCCTCAAGTAGACAACACTAGGGACTCCAAACACAAGAATTGAGAGACAAATAGAGGAAGGTAAAAAACAAACAAGAGAGGAGAGAGAGAGAGAATCTACGACATGAATGAAGCCACTTCCAACATGGTAGATGGAACTATCACAAGTTCCAAACAAGGACCATGCTCTAATGATGAGCCACTTTGTCTGTTACTAGGAGCTAGGATTAATGCTTTTGAAAATTGTTTAGATAAATCATTGTCAACATCAACATATTCATATTCATCATTTGAATTATTGATATCAACATTTTCATCATGAACAACATTCTCACCTATTTCATCATCAAGATTAACAAAAATAGGAACTCTAATAGGAATAAAAATTGAGCTGTCATTTGTCTTAATCATTTTACGTCTTGGAGGTTTAGGTTGAACCTCTTTGTTAGGAAAGAAATGGTTTGAGAAGCAATCTCATGAGCCCTAGCATAGCGTGTCTGCCAACATTCTCTTGCACAACAGTTTCATTTAGTTTTAGCTGAAGATTGCGAAGGTTTAGGTTCAACAGGCATAGACTTATTTTCTTTTTTTAATGAAGAATGCATAGGAGAAGGTCTCTTAGGTTGGACAATAGGAGATGTCAGGTGCTTTCCTTTGTAAGATGTAGGAGGTGGAAACACAACATATAAAGGAGGAATAGAAGGTGTAGGAAGGAGACCATGTCCATCATGAGGAGAAATAGGTCTATCCTTAGGAGGAATAATATGTTTATCCTTAGGAGGAAGAATAGGTTTAACTTTAGGAGGAAGAGGGAGATTATTCTTAGTAGAAGAAATATGGCCATCTCTAGGAGGAAGACTAAGTGTTGGATTTCCATGTTTACTCAAGGATAAGATCATGTTATTTTTCCGATTTTGATAAGATTTAAAAAGAGCATCACTTCTAGGTTGAAGGGGTTGGAATTGTTTGGACAAAAAATAATCAAGACAAGCATCTCCATGTGTCCCTATAGGTTGGTACATGCTATGATTCAGTTATAATTTTATCATTATGAGGAAATTTCAAACACTTATGAATGGTAGAAGCGATCGCTTTCATGGAAGAGAACCAAGGATGTCCCAACTTCACACAAAATTGATCCAATTTAGGAATGATAGCAAAGACAACATCTAAGCACTTAGTGCCAACCTCAATAAGAAGTGTAATAGAACCAATAGCATGACAAGATAAACCATCAAAGATTCTTACTATCACATTATATTTATCATGCCACTTGATGCAACTGTAAAGTAAAAAGGTAGTCTTTAGTTATAACATTAACCATATAAGTCGAATCAATGAGCACCCCTCATGAGGGTATGCCTTTGATTCTTGCAGTGATATATAATGGGCCATCGAGTGTTTTTATAGTATCACTAGGATCAAATGTAATGCATAAGTCCTTAGGAGGTTCAATTTTATCAATAAGGTTCACCACATTATTAGACTCAAGGCCAAGATTAGTAGGAGAGAAGGCAAGGCGATTAGTCTCAATCAGATTAGTGAAATGAGAAGGTAAAGGATTAGTGAAGATTTGAAGATTTTGATTTGGACGAGCTACAAATTTGTTTGCCTTTATCATTCACACCAACCATAGATATGGTCTTGTTATCAATCAAGTCTTGAATCTTACTTCTTAAAGAATAACACTTTTTAGTGTCATGACTGGGTTGATGATGATATTGGCAAAATTGAGAACGGTTTTGATGTATCAAGTGGTTTAATAGGAGGATGCTTCAACACATTCCTTTGTAACAATTGTGTCATAATACTATGAAAAGATTCATTTAGAGGAGTGAATTTTTTTCTAAAATATTTGGACAAAGGAGGCACACCTGTTGTTGCAGCTGCTACTTGAGTGTTGTTGTCATTGAACTTGATGGATCCCTTGTTCGGTTTAAACTTCGCAAAAGGTTGTCGAGCACTTCCACTTTTATCAGTCAGAGCCATTGAAGGAGATTGTTCCAATTGACTCATAGTAAGGTGATAATTGTGAAGTACTGCGCATAACTGCGTAAAGGAAGTAAACTCAGAAAAAAGATGTCTATCTCTAATGTCTTTTTGCAAATTAGAAATAAAAATTCTTTGTATGCCTTGATCAAGCACATGAAAATAAATTTGTGAATATAGATGCTTATATCTACCAATAAAATCAATCACTTTTTCTTTAACATCTTGCTTGTACAATGCATCAAATCAATCACTTTTTCTTTAACACCTTGCTTGTACAATGCATCAAATCAATCACTTTTTCTTTAACACCTTGCTTGTACAATGCATCAAATCAGTCAAAGTAACCTTAAGAACAATATTATTGTGAAATTGTTGAATGAAATCATTATCCAATTGTTGAAATGAAGTAATAGAATAAGGAGGCAAATAATAATACCATTGCAAAGCTTTATCCCTAATCATTCTAGTAAATAATTTAGCCAAAAGTCTTTGGTCATGAACAAAGTCACTATACAAAGTTTAAAATATTTTCACATGAGTTAAAGGATCACATGTTCCATTATAAATCTCCAATTGAGGAACTTCCACATGTTTAGGAGGGACAACATGAATAATGTCATTGGATAATGGACTTGCTACATCAAATGTGGGCACATTATACTTAGATTGATTCATGGAAGCTATTTGTTGTTGTAAGGAAGACACTATTTGGGCTAGACTATTGATGGTAGCTTCGGGTGGATGAATTGAAATTGGACATGTTGGATTGAGAAGGGGGAGTAACATTGTTGTATGAAGGTAGATGTTAAGAATAAAGAGGTGGAACATTATTGTAGGTAGATAGGGGAGATGATTGTGCAACAAATGGAAGACTCACAGGAGGAGGGATGAAAGAATTATGATTAAAGGATTTTCCCCCTTGATTACATGCGTGGGTATGATATTTTGTGTAGAGGTATCCATGATGTTAGATGTAAAGGTGGGAACACTAGCCATAGGAGTAGTCATAGGAATGAAATGATTAACTTGACTAGGAGGTTGTGTATAACCAAGGACTTCAACACAACTCTCTATAGACATAATATTAGTATCAACAATATGAGAAATACCATGCAATGAATCAACACCAATTTTATCACTTTGAACCATTTTTTTAATCCTTCAATCAATGGTAGAGCCTCACTTTTTGGGTATTGTTGACTCATCCACTGTTGAAGATTTTCAAATTGATTGTCAATCTTTGCCAATTGGTCAATAAAAATCCTAGTTAGTGATTCATCCACATCATGAAGATCAGGGAAAGAATGACGATAAACAAGATCATTTCTGGAATTGGAAGAATCACCAACATCCTCATGGAACAAGTTATCCAAATTAGGCTCCATATCCTCAGTAATTAAACCTTGGGAAGCCTTAATTCTATATCTTGTCATGGAGATGTTATAGGTTGGACTAATAGTAGTAAAACTCACGCACAAAGGAGAGAAATTTAAGATTTGAAATTTGGAAATTGAATTTTAAAATTAAACAAAGCAACATTTTGTAAAAATGATTGTTCAATTAATTAAGCCAATTGATTTGTGAAAGATAAATGCAACTCACTACTAATTTTAAATTTAAAAATTAAGGTTTTGTTAAAATAACGTCTTAATTTTTAAAAATTAATTTGAAATTGAATCTAGGATTTCAAATTTGAATTTGAATTAACATTAACAATTAGATCTGAAAAGATTAATCCAAAATTAGACAACCCACAAGCTCAATTTTAATTTTAAAAATTAGGGTTTTTGAAGTTAACCTCTAAATTTTTGAAATTTGATTGGAAATTAAACTTGTAAATAAAATTTTGAATTGTGAAATGGGAAAACACTCAGACTGAAATAATTAATCCAAATCAAGCAATTCACAAGCTTCTAGGGTTTTTTTTAATATAAAAACATTAACCTCTTAATTTTTGCAATTTGATTGGAAATTAAACTTTTAAATGAAATTTGAATTGTGAAATTGCATATACTTAGATTTGAGAACATAACTCATAATTAAAGGTGTAAGGAATCAGGTTCATCAGAATGTAAAGTGGTGAAAAATTAGGGTTTCCATCACAAGAAAGAGTAAAACCACTATTTTTTGCGTAGGGACCAATTACATTCAAAAGAGAGGTTGAATCCAATGGATTTAGTCACAAACCAACAAGGATACAAACTGCAAATACTAAAGTTGGATTCAAGGTATGAATTTGTTTAACCTCTTTTGTAAGTTGAATTGCTGAAATTGGGGTAAAGTGCTGAAAATGAAGGTAAGAACATAGGAACAAAAAGCTATAGATGCGGGAATGAGCCACCAACTTGGAACTGAGAAATATAATCAGATTCATATCTGATCCTTGAAGGAGCTCCTTATTTGTTAGGATTGTGGTGGTGGTTGCTTTGGTCCTCCGAACTTTCCGCACACTAAAGGGGGATTAATTTGTCACTGTAAATAATGCTTGTCCTGAAGATCGTAACTCCGTACCTGCAGGTACACACACTTTGGGAAAGGAAATGGGTTGGGAATAGAGGTTTGCTTTAGGTCAAACCCTAGTTTTGGAATTAGCCATGAAATATAGATAAAAGATAATTGAATTGCTGTAATAGAAGATTCTCATTTTGAGGAAGATGCTGAATAATAATTGAAAACCAAATGATATACCTCTTTGTGAAGCTTTGTTTGTCTGCACACAAGATTAGGGTTTCACGAAGTCTTTTTCAAAATAGGATGTGAATGTCCACTTAAATGCTTGAATCTTGATGTTATTGTTGCTCCAAGGCCTGAAGGAAGACTGATTGATTGCTCACTTGAACTTGAATGCTTGATTGCTTGATGACAACTTGAATTTTGTGTATGTGGATAATTGCTGGATGCCAAAATGAGAGGGGAAAACCTCCTTTTATACTTGCTCGTCGAAAAACATGATAATTTTTCGACATGAACCGATACGGGGCTAGGTTTCCCACTCAATTTTTGAATTGACAAAAGGGTTCAAAAGGGGGCCCAAATAGAAAGGATCAAATGATAATTATTATTTGTTTTGTGTCTCTTATATATCTTTTTCCTTTAATAATCATCTTATGTTCTTTGACTTTTGATAAAATTAAATTTTAAATTTATATTTTATATTTTTTGATATTTTAATTTATTATTATTATAATCCATTACAGATGTGTTCTATTATCACATCCCATAAATTATCATCTTAAGCATCTTAATATCTTTGGTATTCACCCATATTAGTATTTTCTCTATCTTGTATTAGATGTGCTCACCCCTTCTATAAACTGCACATCTTCTCTCTATCCAGGCTAACATTCTTATTCCTTAAGTGCAAAATTTTGATAAAGGTTTTGTCTTTATGAATATTGCCCATTCAACTTAGGATTTGGGAAAAAAAGGGATTTGTTTTTATAGATTAATGCGGGTCTTTTAGGGCTTACAACTAAAGAGGTGAGTAGATTATAATGTTAAGTTATGACAATAAATACATCTACAGAAGAGCATATCATACCAAAAAAACACCAAACCCACTAGACGTTGATACACAAAAACAAATAAATAAAAAATAAAATACGCCAAGCTGCTAACGACTAGAAATTTTCAAAAGTACCCTTCCTTGGGATAACACAATTTATCAACGTATGGTGTCAAATCTTGGCAAAAATGCATCATATTAAGGAGGGGCTTTTAAGCTTCTACAATTTCCTCCACACCAATAGCTTTTAAGATGATAACCACTACCACTATTAGTTATAATTAAACGCTATGGACAATTTAAATAATTGCAGAGGCAAATGAAAATTTAGGAGATGCTCCAAATTTAAAGTATGTGCTATAGTCTAAACATCCTGGACAATCCCACTCTTAGACATAGGAGAGTTTGATTTCAATAGCTTATCAGTCTCCCATCATTTGAAACAATGCTAATCTTCACACAAAACATTAGTTGTAATATTCTCTCATTTACCAACAGTTTGCCATGCAATCACATTCTTTTGCAACAATGAGTATATATAATATATATATTTTTTTCTAATAATTTCTTTTTTATTTTTCATTATATTTCAATTAAATATATCCAATTAATGACAAGACACCTTTTTTTAACATAAGTTTCATAAGATATGGTATATATTTATTTATATAAAATTTAAATTTAGAAATGTGTTAAATTTTTATGAGTTCATTTATGAAATATTTTTCTATTTTTTTAATATAACTATTAAGACATTTTTTCCTAAGACATCTAAGTGAATCTAGAATAGTCATTAAAATTATTACATATGAAATAGAGCTTAAGATTCACACATTAATCATTCTCCTAACTAACAACAAACTAATCTAATATGATGACGAATCACTTACATCATTCTCTACACCTTTTAAATATTTACACACTAATTAATAAATAATACGGTGGAGTCCTCACAAATTAACATTCAAACGTGACCATTAGTTCTCAACATTCACCCCCTTTATACTAACATGTGACGAGGAACTATATTTTTGCAATGCATAGTGGTTGATTTTACTCTCAAGATTCACTTATTTTATATTTGACCCCTTAAAGAAAATTTTCATTTTTATATTAATTTTGACTGATAATAAATTGATAATAAATAAATACTAACGTATAAATATTTTGAAAATTATTCATTTCTCTCTTTTTAAAACTTTTATCTATTTGATATATACTTACACCTTTATAACTTCAAATACATTGACAAATTTCTTTAATTTAAAAAAAAAACTATTTTAAAATTGACATGTATACAATTAGAGTTCCTTATAGATGCTCAAGCATTTGCTATATGAGATAATATGTGTTCACTATAATCATTATATGATGACTACACATATTATAAACACCCAAACTAGTATAACTCTGTTTTAAAATCAATTCGTTGCATTTAAACTATAAAATATATAGCTCTCTTAAATATTTTTTCGCACTTTGGAATCAAAATATATGCCACAATTGTAGACGCCTAAAATTAATTAAATTAATATTTAATTAATTTATGCTTTTCCACATAATTCATTTAATTATTTGTGTTAGTCCTCTTCCTCATAAAATTGATGCAATCTTATTTAATCATTATAATCTTATAATTAATTTATCAAAATTAATTATCCCCCCATTCTTCTAAAATCACATTTCATTTATTTCTTCTAAACCCTACTTAATTAATTTCAATTAACTAAGCTAATCATGTGATTCCTACAAATCACTTCTTCTAATCCTCACTTAGCCTAATCAATTCTTCTAGAAGCATGATTATCATTATTCCTCCAATTTTACATTCCTCCACTCATTATCTCTCCTCATGTCACATCCTCCTAACTTTCCCACTTGCACTCTAATCACTCATTAATATGCTTAATCAATCTACTTAATCATTTGCACATCCATAATCACCTTGATTTGGGATGAGTCGACTCTTTGCCATAATTCTACCCACTTTGATCCTTTCAAAAAAAAATTAAGCTCTTTAAATCTCCCCATGCCTCCTCTTCCCAAGGAATTTTTAATTCATTTTCTCATTTAGTTTTCCCACACATCTCTTATTTTAGGATTTTTAATTTCTCCTCCCTTCCCCCAAGGAATTTTATATTCCTTTTTCTCTTCCCAATGTACTTGGGAGCTTCTCCCCATGAATCTTGAGAAGTGTGGAGACAAGAAATCTCTTGGTTCTTCCACTTTTTCCTCTTAATCCTCTCCCACTCTTTCTTTTAATCCCAACCTTCTATTTTAAAATCAATCTCGACCCTCCATTTTTGTTGGCAACAATGCAACAAATTGAGAGGGGTGGGGGGTGAATCAGTTTGCACAAAAGTTTACACAATTCAAACTTAAATTCATATTTGATAATTAACAGTTGAAGCACAGTTAACACCACATCAACATCACACATGACACCAAGATTTTTGACATGGAAAACCCAGTTAAGGGAAAAACCACGGTGGAAACCTAACAATGAGATAAACAATGAGATAATACCCTATTAGGAGTAAGTGAAATATTACAATGGGTAATGCACATGCATTCAGACTCATTGTCTAAAGCTCACTGCTCAAATACAATAAGGGCTACAACCCTGAGGAAGACTTAGTCTTACAAAGATTCAAACAACAATCTGGATTACATGAACTGAGAAAATAACATCTCCTAATGCCTGATTATAGTTCCAGTTAAGCACATATACTCAAACTCTTCTCTTACACTTCTGCACACTCTTTCACACCTCTTCCCTCTTCTCTTCTACTAGTAAGTGATCAATACAATATTTGCACATGCAAATGCCTCTCACAAATCAATATTACATGAATATATACAAATCATCAACCTATATTTCAAGGTCAGATAAACCCTCAACACGAATTATAAAATAGTAACCTCACACGCTATAACAACATATGCAGACCAAAACAATGTCGGCAAAGACATAGTCTGGACCCAAATCATCACCATAATTATGAAACACCTCTAAGAATTAAGCCTCGATCATCCGCAACATGCTACAACTCCATAAATGTCGCATAACACGAAGAACACCACCAGATCAATAAAATGATCAACAACATGCACAACAATCAATGCAGACCAACAACACATATAGGACACGATCTAGGAACATTCACAAGCAACATGAATTGCACCACAACAACTGCAACAACTTGGATTACTAGAATCATCATCATCTCTTTACTAGAGCTCAAGAACACCAACACAATTGACTGTCAACTTGAAAGATTCACTTATGGAATTCCAAATCATAAACCACCAGAATTGAAGACACACTTGAATGCCCCAAATACTCTGCCAAATCCGCAAACCAAGATATTGCAATTTCAGAGAAATGCAAAGTACAAACTAGAACACCGAATAACACGAACATTGAATAACAAACTTCAATACCAGACCTCATAGCTCGATCAAATCATCATCCAGACCACTGAAACTTATACTAAATCAACTAGAGATAAGCATCTCTAAACCCATTAAACCACAATAGCTCAATTGCAACACACTAACCAAAATAACTCATTTAATCTGACTGCAACACTGGAACATAGAAGAATATATTGACATCAATGACAAAACACTGTTTCAGCAAACATCTCAACAATATCCAACAATCTCCCCCTTTGTCATTGATGACAACATATGCATGTGAAAAAAAATCAATGAAAAGAAAAAATTTAACAACAAAACTCGCAATAAACTCACCCTGTGTCATGTCCCCCTAATAAACATTAAAAGGAAAGTATAAAAATGTATTAATTATTTTGTATAAATTTTCCCCTTCATTTATATAAATAATTAATACTTACCATAATGTCTTTAATTTTAGTTAACACCGTAACTAGTCCTAACTAGTACGAGATTCCTAAACAAATTGTTGATAATAAAAGGATGGTAGCATTCGAGAGAGGGACATGCGATTTTATAAGACAATACTTGGAGATGAGAATTTCATCTTTTTGTTTGGCGGACTGCAAACCGACTTCAACCTCTTTTCGTCAGTGAAGACTGACCTATTGGTGGCATCGTGCACAAACGGTGGATGGCAACGTGGTGGAAGCCATGCGAGTACTTTACCGTGGAATGCCATGAGACCAGAATATAATCTACAAAATCCTTAAGACCGTATCGGGTGTGATTGCTAGACACGGAGACCAGAGCGCACTCTTCATATTCCTTATGAATGTATCGGGAGTGATTGACAATTGCAGAGAGTGTATTCTTCATATTCCCTATGATCGAATAAGAAGTGTTCAGAAACCAGTTGATTTCTTAATGCTCGTATCGGGGTGTCCATTCTGGATGTAGAGACAGACAATGTGATCAACCCGTAATAATTAGCAAGGAGGCTAATATTGGGAAACATGATCGAGTGAAGAGTAAAAATAACACACATCGACATTGTGTGAAGGGTGGCAAACAATACACAATGACTGTCGCGAGAGGATTATAAATATCTCGCAGTGACCGTGGACCAACCTTTGGCAGACTATTCTGTAAGGTTAAACAGAGTCAAATTGGGTGGAAGTAGTGGAACGTGGACGTAGAAGAGGTCTCACACGCTGTTAGCTAGGGAGTAAACGTTGACGTCACTGAAGGATCACGGCGGCAAGTCTGGCATTGTCGACATTGCAGATTAGAAGGTGCACCCTGAAATGCTTAATCAAATGATATTGAATTTGTATAAAGACTGTTCAATCTTACTATGTTGAATAGAAAGTACGAAGGTTAAATTGATACTGTAAGATTATACTATATAATTTCATAGGCATGTCAAGGATCAACTGGCTAAATTACATAATATTTCTCTGTATAAACTGAACATACACATTGTTTGAAGTCATTTTCTGCATAATCCGAATATATGCATTATGTGTAGTCAACTCTTAGCAAGGAATTTTACACTTTGAGATCAACACAAGATATAGCAGTTTTTCACATGCCTCTCTCCCAGTTTGGCAATAATGCCAAAGTCAAATGTCAACAATATCACAACTGAACATCTGAACCACCATACTGACTTCTCCCCCTGAGTAGCAACCACCACTCATTAATTCAGAGCACCAAATATCTTTGTAAGTTCACCGAACTGATGCAAATCCATGCATCTTAGTTCTTATTAGGAGGGGCAATTACCCCTAGCTTCCCTCTAAGATACTCAAGTATCTTTAGGCAACTACTTCATGAAGATATCTGCAATCTATTCCTTAGTAAGCACATACTCTAATCTGATTTCCGTCTCATTCACCTTCTCTCTCAAGAAATGAAACTTGATGGATATATGCTTAGTCTTAGAGTGCGACACTGGATTCTTGGAAATATTAATGGCACTTGAATTATCACAATATATTGCAGTAGGTTCATAATAGATAACTTTGATATCCTTCAACATTTGCTTCATCCAAATTTCTCGAGTACAACCGCTAGCAACAACAATGTATTTAAATTCTGCAGTAGATAAGGAAACAACATTCTGCTTTTTACTTGACCATGCAACTAGTCTCTTTCCAAGGAAAAACACACCACCACTAGTACTCTTCCGGTCATCCACATCGCCAACCCAATCATCATATGTAAAAGCACTCAAAGTAAAATTATCATCTTTAGGATAGCACAAACCAAAATCAAATGCCCCTTTCAAATATGTGAAAATTATCTTTACAGCTACAACATGCGATTCTTTAGGATTAGCTTGAAATCTAGCAACAAGACCAACAACATTCATAAATAAGGTCTAGTATGAGTCAAATACAAGAGTCCACCAATCATAGATCTATATCTAGTCTAATTTGCTTTTGGAATATCTAGTCTAATTTGTTAACTTACATCTAGTTACCATAGGAGTACCAACAGGCTTAGCATCATTAAGACTAAAATTTTTCAACAATTCCTTCACATACTTAGACTGAGATATAAAAATACCTTTACCTGAGTTTTAAATTTACCTTCCCAAGAAAAAATTCATCTCACCAATCATAGACATTTCAAATTCATTTTGTATATCATCAACAAACATCTTGCAGAAGCCATCATTTCCACTAAAAATAATGTCATCAACAAATACCTCAACAATTAAGATGTTATCATTATCAATCTTGAAATATAGATTACTATCAGTAGTACTTTTATTGAATTCAAGCTTCGTCAAATACCTATCCAATCTTGCATACCAGGCTTCCGGGGGTTGCTTTAATCCATACAATGCTTTCTTCAACTCACAAACGATATCCTTTTCCTCTGTCAACTGAAATCCATCCGGTTGCTCAATGTAAACTTTTTCTTCCAGTTCACCATTAAAAAAGGCTGACTTGACATCCATCTGATACACTTTGAAATCTTTGTAAGCAACATAAACAAGAAATAATCTAACAACTTCAATTCTAGCTACCAGAGCAAAAGTATCATCAAAATCAACACCTTCCATTTGTGAATAAACATTGCAAACAAGTCTATCTTTATTCCTAACAACCTCACCTTGTTCATTCAATTTATTCCGAAATACCCACTTAGTTCCAATTACATTTTTATCTTTAGGTCGGAGAACTAAAATCCATGTATTGTTCTTTTCAATTTGATTAAGCTCTTCTTCCATTGTTCAGACAGAATTTCATCTTTACAAGCTTCATCAACATACTTAGGTTCAATCTTAAAATTCAAACAATAATCTTCAACAATTCTTCTCCTAGTCATTATACCTTTGTTCTTATCTCCTATGATCTAATTTTCTAAATGATATAACTTTACATACTTGGGAGTCTTAGGAATAAATCTATTTTTTAAACTCTTGAACTCTCTCCTCTGCATTAGCATCTACACCTTCATTCTCAGGCTTTTTCGAAACATTTTGAATTTGATTCTAGGTTTGCACTTTCTTTCCTTTATCTATACTGACATCCTGATCATCTGAATCATATCCACAAGATCTAGGTTGATACGTATTTCCTTCATCAACTTTCACATTAACACTTTCAACTATCTTTCTTAGTCTTTTGTTATAACACAAGTAGGCCTTACTCTTAGTAGAATAACCAAGAAAAATTCCTTCATCACATCTAGCATCAAATTTTACTGTCTTCATCTCTTTTGATATAACATTTACTACCAATTTTTTTGAAATATCTAACAGTAGGAGCATGACCAAACCATAACTCATAAGGAGTATTTTTGGGTGCTTACTGATATAACCTTTGATATGAACTCGATTCAAAGTATATACTGCAATACTCACAACTTCTCTCTAGTAGATTTGCGACACATTTAATTCAATCATCATTGTCCTATTAGCTTCCCGAACTGTTCTATTATTTCTCTCTACAATACCATTCTAGTGAGCAATTCGTGGAGCAGATAACTGTCTCTTCACTCCATTCTCTTCACAAAAATAATTAAACTCACTGGAGGTAAATTATCCACCTTTGTTAGATCTCAGACACTTTTTCTTCAGTCCAGTCTTTGTCTCTACCATAACCTTGAAAATATTGAACTTCTCTAAATTTTTAGATTTGTTCCTTAAGAAGGTAACCCACATCATCTTTGAATAGTCATCAATTAGCAACATGAAGTACCTATCACCTTGTAAGATTCTCACTCTAGAAGGACCACACAGATCAGTATGCACAAGATCCAATATTCTGTTAGAAGTAAATTGTTTGCTTTTGAAAGAAATTCTTGTTTGCTTCCCTAACTAACATTCCTTACATACTGGATTAGAAGACTTTACAATCTTAAGAAAATATCTCACAACTTGAGTGGAACTTATCTTAACCATGCAATCAAAATTTACATGACACATCCTTCTATGCCACAACCAACTTTCATCAATCTGAGCAATTAATCAACTTTTACCACCATAATTTAAATGAAAGATATTACCTTTAGTCTGTGTACCTGATGCAATCTCAATTGTGGAGCTACTCAAGATCTTAGATTTTCCATTCTTGAATTGCAAGTCATATCCCTTATCAACCATCTTTCCAACACTCAAAATATTATGCTTTAGACCTTCAACATTCAAAACATCATCAAAGTTATGCTTACCATCAAGAGAAATAGAACCTCTACCACAGATTGTACCATCTTTATCATCTCCAAATCTCATTACACCACCATCCTACTTTTCCATACTCATAAATTTACTCTTATCACCTATCATGTGATGAGAGAAACCACTGTTAATAACACATTCATCTTTCTCTTCAACTTTAGTAGCCAAAGCTTTCTCCTCAACAATGTAGCTAGTAGAATCAACAGTTATTGGATCTTCTTCCTTGATAGAAATGAACACCCATTCATCTCTTGAATTTCCCTTCGTAGATTCATCATCTGTAACACCTTCATCAGCAACATAGTAACACTTCTTTTGATATTTAGGCTTGTAAGGCTTCAATGGCTTCTTAGGATTTCTATCTCTTTCTGAGCATCTAGAAGTAAAATGTCCAATCTTATTACATGAAAAGCAATTAAGAGGCAACTTACATTCATACTTACCGACACCCTTAGGAAATCTTCTAGCAATCAGGGCTTCAAGATCTTCAAGCTCTCTCTCTTCTTCTTCAAGCTCTTTCATCTCCTCATATCTAGATATTCTTGTAGAACTTTCTCCTGGATCATACTTTTGCTTCCCGGATACAGTAGCTTTGAATGTAGATTCAAATTTAGGAGGGTCTTCACCAAATTCGCTCAACTCAAAAGCAATAAGCTTTCCAATCAACATGTCTCTGGTCACATTTGTCATAGTCTGGATCTCTTGAATAGTAGCAACCTTGTGCTTACAGGCAGGAGGCAGGGATCTCAGCACTTTAGCTACTATCTCAGATTCTTCTAAAAATATGCCAACACATCTGATGTTCAACACAAACTAATCCACCCTTTGCATAAAGGAGGTAATGTTTTCATCTTCTCCCATCTTCATCATCTCATACTTATCTTTTAGGCTATGCAACTTAGCAACTTTCACATGAGTATCGCCTTCATATAAAGTCTCTAGCTTCTTCTAAATTTCATGCGCGGTATACAAATCCATTACATTAGTTTGTTAGATAGCTCAAATAACCAGAGGACAACCGAGAGGGGGGTGAATCAGTTGTCACCAGAAAATAGAACTTTAAGCATTCAAAAACTTATTACCAGAACACATAAACTCAATACCGGAATGCATAAACCAAATACCAGAATAACTGATATAGAAATTAAACATAAATATAAATCACATAATAGTTACCATCCATCATGAACACATGACACCAAGATTTGTACGTGGAAAACCCGGTGAAGGGAAAAACCATGATGGGAAGCCTATCCACAGTCAGATAATACTTCTGCAGTAAGTATGTGATTATAATATAAGGGACCTGCACATGCAGGAAGGCCAATAGCCTAGAGCACACTTCTCATCACAAAAAGGAGCCTCACTGGATCCAAAAACATCAGACTACAATCCAGAAAGAAGAGTGAATTGCAAAGATAATATCTCCTATGGCTGAGTATAGTTTTGATTAAGCTTAGTACTAGAGGCCTTAAAAATCTTACACAAACCCAATTTGATCACCTATGATCGACCAAACCTTCTGCATATGGTTACAACATTATTCACAAACAGATAATCCCATATGCCCATTACCATTACCATGATCTACAAAGAAATCTTACATCATATTTATACCAACCCGAGACCTAAACAATTAGGCCAACTACCTAAAAGATAATACAATAAGTTCATAACATAAACCCACAATCCAATGATCAACCGATTCAGCTTAGGCTGAAAACAATGTAAACCAATCCTTAAATCCTACCAGTAACATATTAGGAACATCCTCCAACACGTTACATAAACCGGTCCATAACCTAGATAACATCAGACCCAAAATAGGTCACCATAAACCAAATCCAACACCACTGATGAAATGGAACACGAACAAGATAACCAACAACATCCTGAAAGCCATCTAGAAGCCGCACCAACATCACTTATCATGTGCCTCAAAATATATTCAACAAAGCTCTGTTGGTAAAACCCTTACCGGTGACCAAAAGGATTACTAGAACAAATGATAGCTCTTGAGTCATCAAATCCCAAACCAACTGATCATGATACACATCTAAATAGCATGAATGGCAAATCCAAACCAATTCCACAAACCAAAGCATACCAGATCATACTGGATCAATATCATAAACCAACCACTCTACTAGAACCAACCGGAAACTGGTAAACAACCAAAACAACTGATGTTGCCATCAATGACAAAACATCAATGCAACACATAATCAATTCCTCCAAATTGAGAACATAGTCATCTTAGAATCTGTCATGGCACTCAACAATGCTTCCTTCACTCTAATATTGAATTTGGATTCCTTAACTTCATCCAAAGTAGTAGGACCATTCAAAGGAGCATTATACACATTCTTAGTGATCTTCCAATAGTCTTCACCAATGCACCTCAAATGACATTCCATCTAGTTCTTCCAAAGAGTATAATTTATTCCATCTAACCTCAGACTATCTTTCTTAAAAGAAAAGGTTGCCATCTTGGATCTCCTCAAGTGATGAAGATTCTTCCGGAGGATCTAGCTCTGATACCAATTTTTGGCAACAATGCAACAAATTGAGGGGGGGGATGAATCAGTTTGCACAAAACTTTACACAATTCAAACTTAAATTCAGATCTGATAATTAATAGTTAAAGCACAAATTAACACCACATCAACATCACACATAACATCAAGATTTTTAATGTGGAAAACTCAATTAAGGGAAAAACCACGGTGGGAACCTACCCACAATGAGATAATACCCTATTAGGAGTAAGTGAAATATAACAATGGGGAATGCACATGTATTCAGGCTCACTGTCTAAAGCTCACTACTCAAATACAATAAGGGCTACAACCTTGAGGAAGACTCACTGTCTTACAAAGATTCATACAACAGTCTGGATTATATGAACTAAGAAAATAACATCTCCTAATGCTTGATTATAGTTTCGGTTAAGCACATATACTCAAACTCTACTCTTACACTTCTACACACTCTTTCACACCTCTTCGCTCTTCTCTTTTGCTAGTAAATGATCAATTCAATATTCGTACATGCATATGCCTATCATAAATGAATATTACATGAATATATACAAAGCATCAACCTATATTTCAAGATCGACTAAACCCTCAGCACAAATTACAAAATAGTAACCTCACTTGCTACAACAATATATGTAGACCAAAACAATGTCGACAAAGACATAGTCTGGACCCAAATCATCACCGTAATTATCAAACTCCTCCAAGAATTATGCCTCAATCATCTGCAATAAGGTACAACTCCGTAAATGTCACATAGAATGAAGAACACCATTAGATAAGGAAAATGATCAATAACTTGAACAACGATCAATGTGGACCAGCAAAAAAAATATGGCATGATCTAGGAACAATCACAAGCAACGTGAATTATACCGCAACAACCACAACAACTCAGATTATTAGAATCATCATCATCTCTATATTGGAGCTCAAGAACACCAACACAATTAACTGTCAACCTGAAAGATTTGCTTGTGGAATTGCAAAACATGAACCACCAAAATTGAGGACACACCTGAATGTCCCAAATACTCTTCCAAATCCACAAACCAAGATATTACAATTCCAAAGCACAAACCAGAACACCGAATAAAACAAACACTAAATAACAAAATTCTATGCCAGACCTTGTAGTTATATCAAATCATCATGCAGACCACTCAAACTTATACTGAATCAACTAGAGATAAGCATCTATAAATCCATTAAACTACAACATCCCAACTGCAACACATTGACCAAAACAACTCATTTAATCTGACTGCAATACTGAAACACAGAAGAATATGTTGACATCAATGACAAAACACTGTTCCAACAAACATCTCAACAATATCCAATAATTTTGGCCTCCTCCAATCTATAAATTGGAGTCTCGTCTCCTCACAAATCATCCACTTCCATCATATTCTCATGCTGCTCATTTGGGTCTTGCAATCCATCAATCATATCCTCATAATGCCAAAATCATCCCACACAACCATTATCATCCAATCCATCCCTCTATCAAGCATTATCTAATCTTGTTGTATAGCAGAGAGCAATCAACAATCCTATCAAAGAGCCAATCCAATCAAGTGGAGAAGAGGCACATTCTTCACTTCACGTAAGGCTCAATCCGAGGGAGGAGAAGAAGGTATAATGTGTCATTTGCATATTTATGATTTTATTTGTATTTTTATGATTAATACATGCATATGAGAACTCTAAGCATTTTATCATCTTCATTTTTGCATGCCTGGTGGGACCCACATCCCTAGCTACAAATAATTTTTTGGATTTGTGAAGGATTTTTCATTTTAGGTTAGCAAAACGATGTCAACATCTGCATTTCAGCGTCTTCACTCTGCTATTTTGACATCTCTTCTTTAGTCGTTCAATGTCTCTGTTTAAATTTAAACTTTCTCGCTAACATTTTGTGCAAAAACTGAGAATTGACGTCTCTGTCTGCACATTAGTGTCTCTGCCCCTCTGTTTTGGAGTCTTTGCAGTAACAAATTAGCGTCTCCATTCAAAAAAAATAATCTTGCCTAACGTCAATCCATCCACGGATCAATGTTTGTGCATCAACGTCTACACAAATGTCAATCCATAGATCAATGTCTGTGGATACTTCAATGTCTCCACCTGGCTACTTTTCTCGCTTATTTTTAAAATTTAAAATTTGAATTTTTGCAGGATAATCTTATTTTTTTGTGCATAAACTCAATCAATATGTGCATAGACATTTCAACATCTATGCCTGCACTTTAGCATCTTCGCTTATTCCCGCCTACTCTCAATTTTTAAATTTTTAATTTGCACTCACTTTTTATGTGCAGGGCATCAATCAACGTCTGCGTAGATGAATCAATGTTTGCCCGCACTTCAACGTCTTCACTATAAGTGCTTATTTTCAAATTTTTGCTAACTTTGATCTATCCTTGCAGCTTTTTCGCGTGTCCAAGACATAAAATCTGACTACTAACACTCTTTTGTAGGACATTTTATTGAAGACCATCATCTTTTCCACTAGATTTAGTTTCTTTTCTTGCATTCTAGGGGAAGAGCACCAGTAGTTGACCACCCTAACTTCGCGCTTCTCAAAATCCTACGTGGAGTTTTTAAATCACTCCTAATTTTTTACAATAGCTTACTTGGCAAGTCCCCTTCTTATACCTAACCTTTCAACACCACATCATCAAGTATGGTGCCACATCAACATGTTTTTTGTCAAGGTGTCCAAAAAAAGTGAGATTAATAGGCGTGCAAAAGAGGCCCCAATAGTTGTGCAGCTGATATGGCATCACTTGATTGGTTACTTTTTACAATATTAGTATATTTCCTAAAAATTATTGGTACATTTCCCAACAACTATTGGTACATTTCCTAACAAAAAATTATATTTTATGTTTCAAAAAATAGGTTTTATTTGTTCAATTTTTGGAATGAAAGGTATCAACAACCCTCACAACAATTGGTACATGCTCAACTACTGGTGCTCTTCCCCTAGATTAGCAAAAATATTTCATTTGGGCCTAAAAAGAACATGCGTATCTTGTGTTTGGTTCACTTGTACATTGTGTAGGGTGGACCCACCATTGCACCAAGTATCCTCTCCCCTCACCTTCATGGAACTTGGGTGAAGAGAAAGGTGATCAACAACACCTGCCTTTTCTTTTTGTAGTGAGGGATATCCTTGATTGGGGATTTCATGACCCCACAAGGGTATGGGACAGGTTGGGGATATCAACTCTCCTAAAGCGATCTCGAGCGGGTTTTCTGAGCCACTATATAAATATACCGGTCAAGTGGCTGAAGTGCTGAGTGAATTTGATGTATGTGGAGGCCTTCTCTTCTCTAATAAGCTTAGTTAAAGCCTTATGTGGCTTGCTTCAAGAATCCATTGTTGGATTGGTGATCCATTGGAATTACACTAAGAACCTTGTTGTAGTGGCCCAAAATCCCACATTTATAGTGCAGGGGATGCATATCGTACCTCGAAGTTACCTCTCACGTACCTACTCAAGATGCAATAAGAATTCCCCATATAATAGATCTTCGGATCTTCAGGGTAAGAGAATTTGGTATGCCCAAGAAGTGAGTGCACCGTAAGGGGGAGCCGGTGCTAGTAGAATCTCTGTCCATTTTCTTGTTTGAGGTATCACTTGTGCGAGAGGCCTATTGAATAGTTTCCATGTTCCAGCCTAAGTTGTATGTCTGATGCGTGTCTTCATTTGTGCAAAACCAATGGAATTTTGTTTGGGCTAATCTAGTCCCCCTTGACTTAATGCTTGTCATAAAGCATTGCCTTGGCCAATGTGCTTGTTATTATTTGATTTCTATTGGCCAGAGTAGATAACATCCAAAACATTCCTAAATTTGACCAAACATTTGACCAAACCCTTCAATCTTCACTTTATCACTATCAAACCCCTATTTTTCTACCCCTGCTCGAGTCAAACCTCTAATCAGTTTTCATCAATTCAAACAATTGTCAATCCCAACTAGTATCTATGGCCAACCCTCCATCCAATCTTGGGTAACCTCCCCCTTCTTCTGCCTATCATCAATCCATTCTTCTATAATAATTTTCATTCCATCCTCAAGGACTTAGCACATTGAATTAATCATGCTTCCAATCCAATCATCAATCAATCAACCTCATGATAATCCAAGGTCAACACTTTGCAAAAGTTTGATTTAGATATTTATCTTTAATCAATCAAAAATTGACTCTTGTTCTTGGGAAAAAATATCCCTCAAGTACCTTTTCTTAATCATTTTGGGTTGATCAAAACCCAATCCTTTTACCCTCTTTTGTTTAGGAATGTAAGGCTATCCTAAGTAGAAGAAGGCTTGATCAATTGCATCTTAATCTAAAGGTGTAAATTTTATCTAGCTTAGTTGTCACCTTGCTTTGTTGTTAATATCACCAATTCCCATCTAAGTCCTAGTATAGGGGCTAAGGTTTCATCTTAATCCAAATTAATCTTGTCCTAATTGAAGGACCAATCCAATCCATTCAAATCAAACCCAATCCACTCCAATCAAATCAAACCCAATCCAATCCAATCCAATAAAACTAAATCAAACCCAATCCAATCCAATCCAATCAAGCCCAATCCAATGAAAGAAAATCAAATTAAATCCAATCAATCCTCAATCAAATCCAAAGTTGCTAAGTCCTAGTCCTCATATTCATCTAACATCATCCCATCACTTTTCTTGTCCAAGTCACATTCATCCAAGTCCAACTTGTCACCCCATTCTCAACATTTTGAGGTTACCCTTGCATGGTCTACATGCGCTCACAAAAGAAAATGATGGCTGCCCAAAGAGCTGAAATTCTCAATCACAATCCTTATCAAAGACCTACAACCTAAGTCTAAAATCCAAACATCAAAGCTTGGCATGAGAAAATGGTCATGGAAGTTCATGGATCACCTTATCAATTATGCTCACCCCAACCCGCTTACCAAGTTAATCCCATAACCTCTCATCTATCTACCATATCTTCATCCATTCCACCTCAACATATTATATCCAATCCCTGTCCATCTCATATCCCTTATCCTTCCCCTACCTTTGACAAGGGAAATCCATCATATTTCCCATCCATGTCTTCATATTATCCTTTATCCACATACCTCTCCTATCCAACATCTATACCTCCATCTTCTCCCCCATCCATATCCCAATCCAACCTTCCATCTAATCCTAAACCTCCATATAATCCTTATCCTCCAAAATCCACATCATCCCTATCCTCCAAGTCCTTTTTTCATAATCTTATCCAAGGAGTACTAGCAAAGGAGACAAAATCCCCACCTCAAAACAAAGTTTCCCAATCTCCCCAACTTCTCCATCCACCTCCATACCCTCCAATTCAAGACAACCCTCAAATCCCTAAGCTTCACGATACCACCATCCACCCCATCTATCCAAGTTAAAGAATTCATATCCTCTGACATCACACCATCCCCACAACCCTAAACATGTCAAGTGGTTGTTCTTGAGCATGCTACCATAGATTCCTTTCCACCTCAAGATCAAAAAATCCCTTCATCTCATGATCCCCTTCCATGTCAAACTCCATGTATCCCATCCACTCCATCGCACAATCCCCTTCCATTTAATGATCACATACCCTTCACTCCATCCCCCAAAAATAATAATCCCTCCATCCAATTCTCTCCTTCCATCTCAGGATCCAATCATCCCTTCCACTCTACCACATGTTCCCATCCCAAGTCAAGATCAAGGTGTCCCCTCCTCTCTATGTCATGATAGAAATCCATCTCAAGATCCTCATATTCATCTTAATACCACACATGATCCTAATCCTCCACATGATCCTAGTCCTCCAAAAGATCCCATCACCCCTATCCAAGCCATCCATGGATCCCATACCTATCAACTTGGTTCTCCCACCTTCATCCACTCTAGTTTCCTCCAAGAGCTGACAATTACTTCCATTTTGTATCCCCTTTAAAATGGAATCGCACCTCGTTTCCAAAATAATAAGTATCCTATTGAAAAAATAATTTGTGAAAAATGAATTATCAAGGCAAGGGATAGGCCAACAAGAACAAGGAATATTATAATCCCTTCAAGTTAAAGAAAACACGAGTTCATATGTCCTTGGATACAAAGCTCATTCTCAAGATGTTGGTGTATCTTCCATCCCTCCCAAATGCAAAATCCATTCTTATAAATCAAAATCATACCATCCCCCATCCTCCACATCAATTTTGGGCCCCTATGTTCCAAAGCTAAACCCTCCATCCTTTCCATCCACTACTCCATCACCTCAAATGATCCATAAGAAATATCAACAAAGGCACACATCTTTGAAGTCCTTGCAACATTCTCCCTCCATCATCCCATCCATAAAATATCTAAGTCATTTGTCCTCATGCACCCACATCATTGCTATTGCAAGCAATTTGGATGCCAAATATAAAATGCATAAAGCTATAAATCCACAAAAATCCAAGGATCAACATGTCCTGTCAAAAAGACATGCCAAAGAAAAGAAAAATATGATCGAAAAGAAAGAAAAATAAAAAAGACCGCAAAGGTCCATAAATAAAAAATAAAAAACTATGTGGATTCCCAAAATACTCATAGAAGGAATTCATCTCAAAGAAAAATCCAAATTGGCATCCAAACTTGCTAATCCAAAAGCTCCCTCCACTCATAAATCCTCCAATCCTCCATCTTTCAAAATCCATTTTGGGTCTTTATGTCCCAAAATCCACTATCTTAAGCGCATCATACCCTTCATCTATTTTGGGCCCTCATGTCCCAAAATCCACATTTGATCCTCCATCTAACTTAAAATCCTCTCCTCTCCAACTTGACCACCCTTCGAGGTTTATGCCAATGTTGATCTTCCCAACATCCCCATCCATTTATCCACAAGTCTTCCAACACCCCATCCATCAACCAACATCCATTTTCCATAACCCCATCCCTTTAATTTAATATTTTTCATAAATCCTTATCCCCCCCATCTTCCCTCTATTCCATCTCCCCATCTACTTATACCAACATCTATGGGCATACCTCTAGTCATCTTGGTTCAATATAGCACATATTTAAAGGATAGTATCCATTGAAGTAGATTCTTGAGTCCTCCCCCCATATCCATTTAATGCATCTACTATATTCCACATCCACTTATCCTCATCCTTATCCATCCAAACTATTCCAAAAAATTCAAAAAAAAAAGAAAAAAAGAAAAGAAAAGAAAAAAGTAAAGAGAAAAAAATTCATCCAATGGTGAAAACCACATCTTGTGGTGCCTTGGGTATATACCATGATGAAAAATTGGTAAAAAATCATCATTCATAATCCCCTCATCCTCTTGAAATATACCCTCTTGCACTCTACACTTGAGGGAAAGTTTCATCCATGCTATTGTACCATCCATATCCTCTAGCTTATCCTCTATCCACACCCTATCTAATTGCATCCTCCTATCCTATCTTTGATCTTGATTATCCTATCCATATCCTCCATCTCATATTCCTCATCATATCTAAGTACATCCTCCTTTCACATCTTTGATATTTTCTATCCTATCCATATCCTCCATATCATATTCCACATCCTATCCAAATTCATCCTCCATTCCTACCTTTGATCTTGATCAAGCTAGTGAGAAAAATAATAATAATGTCCATGCATGCTTTGGAAAATTAAAGCCTTAATTCCTCCACAATCCATATCCATTACACACTATTTTTCCATCCCATTCATCCTTTATCCACCATCCCTTCTATCCTTCATTTCACTACCTCTACTGGGGAATTTTGCTCATTTGCAACATAGTTATTGGATCCCCATTCCACCTATCTTTCACGATTTAGCTTCCATATCCTATCACTATCCATCTCCTTAATCCATCCATCTCCTATTCAGGAATCTATTCCTCCATTCCATCTTTTTACCAAGCCTCAGTTCTCCCTTGTCATTGGTCTCACTCCCTTTATCTTATATCCATAATCCAATCCTATCATATCCAATCATTTATGCTGCTCTCATCCAAACATTTATACTCCTCTCATCCAATCCAATCCAATCATATTCCCCATCCCATCCAATCCTATTCAATCATTAATCCCCCTCCCATATTATCCAATCCATTTATGTTCCTCATCATACCACTCTTCCCATGACACTAAGCTTTTACCATCTATCTAAGCTTATATTTACTTGCACATAATCCAAACGCCCATCCGCAACATGTTAACCAAATCCAAGTAGAAATCCTCCCATCTGCAGACCTCACACAACCAACTCATCTATTGCCTCCCATGAATCTATCCACACCCTGCCCATCGAGATGCATCCTTCCCATGTCTGGCAGTTCATGCAAATCCATCACCTACCCATCGGGATGTATCCTTCCCATGTTTAAGAGTCTATTTAGATCCATGTCTTACTCATGGAAAGAGATATCTGTTGGTCATGTGCACATTGTTTGCATTGTTGAGCTTTTCACTTTGATTTTTATCTGATATCCCAAGGCTGCCTTGATCATCCTATATCTCGATATGTCTTTATTGGTGTATAATGGGGCATAGTTTTTGTGGTATAGCATGTTTGATGGTTTCTCTTGTACGATCCTACAATCTCGCATCTACACCATCATCGATGTTTGTGAACATGTGTGCATTGAGATACCTATTGTCTGAGAGTCTAGTCCACGCCTTGGATATTCACAACATCTTGATTCCTATAATAAGTGGTGTAGATAATACTTGGCAATATAAAAAATAGGTTTTCTCTCCACATCTACACAAAAATAAATCTCATCCACTTCATTTAGTTCATTCATCTCATTTAATCCATTTATTTTGGAGACTCCAATTCATTCATTCCCCCTTCATCATCCTTATCCTTTTTGCATCCTTTCATCCTCAATATTCTAGTCCTCTAATCCATTTCAAGAGAACACCTGTGTTCTTAGAACCCACATGTCCTCTCTAGGGGGCATACCACTACCTCCTCGTCATCCTTCCTCACCCACCTATGACTAGGGCATCATGCTACTAGTCCTCATCCTTTCCATCCACTATGTTTTATTCTTCTTTGATATAACATCACTTCATGATGCTATATCAAATAGGGGCAAAATGTAGATGCTTAAAATTAATTAAATTAATATTTAATTAATTTATCCCTTTCCACATAATTAATTTAATTAATTGTGTTAGTCGTCTTCCTCTTAAAATTGATTAAATATTATTTAATCAATTTTATCATTATAACCTTAAAATTTATTTATCAAAATTAATTATTCCCCTATTCTTCTAAAATAAAATATCATTTATTTCTTCTAAACCCTACTTAGTTAATTAATTTCAATTAACTAAGCTAATCATGTGATTCCTACAAATCACTTCTTCTAATCTTAACTTAGCCTAATTAATTCTTCTAGAAGTATGATTATCATTATTCCTCCACTCATTATCTCTCCTCATGTCACATCCTCCTAACTTTCCCACTTGCACTCTAATCACTCATTTATCCACCTAATCAATCTCCTTAATCATTTGCACATCCATAATCACCTTGATTAGGGATGAGTCAACTCTTTGCCATAATTCTACCCACTTTGATCCTTTCAAGGAAATTCAAATTCTTTGAATCTCCCCATGCCTCCTCTTCCCAAGGAATTTTTAATTCCTTTTCTCATTTAGTCTTCCAATACATCTCTTATTTTTGGATTTTTAATTCCTCCTCCCTTCCCCCAAGGAATTTCATATTCCTTTTTCTCTTCCCAATGTATTTGGGAGCTATTCGCCATGAATCCTGAGAAGTTTGGAGACAAGAAATCTATTGGTTCTCCCACTCTAGTGTAGGAGCACCCAAAGACACAAATGAAGACACAAATGAAGCCTAAAATATCCTAATATCACCCATGAGGTGAAAATGATCATATTTAATAGGTTGATAGAATCATGAGTCAATAAGACCCAATTGATGTAAGGCAAGTCCATGGTTGCATTTTATAAGCCACCATGGACAAATGACCATGTGGGTTAGTAGGAGTCTAAGAATGAGTCAAAAAAATAAATATTGGTCTTAGAAACATTAGACCAATCCTTGGAATAGGTCGAATACACCTTGGAGTCACCAAATTTGAAAAGTGCAAGCTGACAACTTTTGTTGTCATTGCAAAATATTGTAAAAAGGGATAACTAATCCTCCAACAGTTCCAAAGTTTGAAAAGAGGTTGGAAAAAATTAGGGAGGATATATCATGCCCACTTGGATAGATTTCAGGGTTTTTGTTGGCCTTGTTGTTGAATTTATTGAAATTGATGATGTTTTGGAGTTTGGAGCAATATAATATATTTGGAGTTTTTTGAAATTCTGCGTTTTTGCTATTTATTTCTAATCAGTACAAATTGGTGGATACTTGAAACCAATTGGATGATTTAGGTAACTCTATTACCTTTCATTTGAATCAATTTTGAGGTCTTTTAACAATTGGGTTGTAGAGATCCATCAAAAACTAACCAGACTAGTCACAAACCCTGTCAGTACCTAGGGTTTCACTGTAAAGATACCCTTGATCTAACATTTTCACCAGAGGAACAAACAACCTATGGGAAGATGTTAGAGGGGAAATTGTACCATAGTATTTTTGTGTTTTTTTGCAAGGAGGATCCAAGCCCGAAGAGATTTAATTGACCCTAGACATGCATCTCTATGTGTCCGCCTTAACAGAAGAAGTGGAAATCACGTGCAGAAGACAAAGAAGATGGGATCAAGTACTGAAACCTTGGATTTAGTGGTTTAACACCTTACCCCACCTTTCATAAGTGTTTTTTTAGTCGGGGGACTAATACAAGGGGTACTTGCTTTGTAAATTAGGCCTAATTGGCTTAATTAGGTCTGGAAGGATAGTAAGGGTATAGACCTTTAAACTTGTGGTTAGAGTCTAAGCCTTTGGGGACTTGTGTAACTTGATAAAGGGTATCTGAATCTTCCATTATTTTGTTTTTTCCTTTGGAATTTTGTTTTATTGTGTTTGGAGAACTCAACCAGTAGGGCTACTAGACAAATGACAGTTGTGAGACAAGTATCCCATAATACATTTGATAGTCAAATCTTATGGGTGTTTTGTGTTGGTTGGACCACCAATAGACAAAATCCAATAGGTTTCCATCCCACCAGTACCAGAAGATTTTTTGCCATTCACACAAGGGTAGAGTGTTTTCATCCTACCGGTACGAGAAGATGCAAAGACGATATGGATCCGGCCACACAAATTGTTGTGTGAGTTGAGTATTTGGTAGGTGTGTTGTTACACATTTAAAAAACAAAAGAATTTGTTTTGGACATAGTAGTTGTGGGTGAGAGAAGGTTTTCACCTAGTTTGTTGCCTGGCTCTGCATCACACTCTTTCTTTCAATCCTAACCTTCTATTTCAAAATCAATCTTGGCCCTCCATTTTGGATTCCTCCAATCTATAAATGTGAGTCTCATGTCCTCACAAATCATCCACTTCCATCATATTCTCATGCTTCTCATTTGAGTCTTGCAATCGATCAATCATACCCTCATAATGCAAAAACCATCCCCCACTTAGCCATTATCATCCAATCCATCCCTCTATCAAGCATTATCCAATATTGTTGTATAGTGGAGAGAAATCCACAATCCTATCAAAGATCCAATAAAATCAAGTGGAGAAGAGGCGTATTCTTCACTTATTCTTCACTTCACCTAAGGCTCAATCCGAGGGAAGAGAAGAAGGTGTAAAGTGTCATTTGCATATTTATGATTTTATTTGTGTTTTTATGATTAATAAATGCATGTGAGTACTCTTACCATTTTCTCATCTTCAACAATATTTAGAGAAGAATGAATGCAAATCCATTAAAGTCTTGCATGCAAAAATCTAAAACATGGCATATTTCATGCATTTACCTGTCATTTGCATGTCAAATTGTTTCAAAAATGGATTTTTGTTTATAGAAATTTTTATGTCATTGTAGATGCATCTCAACATAATAAATTACTCACATGGAATGGAATTGATATCCATGGAGAATTTTAGGAATTAGGGTTCTCTTTGTATTTCCTTCAGGCGTTGATATATACTACACTCATGCTGCAATTAGACTTCAGATGATTCGATTACATCATTATTACTTTTGTTTTCTTTGTCCTCTATAAAAGTTTAAAGCAACCAAAGCATTTGAATACAATTGAAACAAACAAACTTGTAGATGTACTCCAATATATAGCAAATAATAGATGAGCATTTAGGCATTAGCAGAGAGAAGCAACGTTTTGCAATTCAAAACTGATTTAATTGTATTGCTAACCATTGTGGTTTTTGATCAATGTCTTGAAATGGGTTCTAGAAAATTCAAATTGGTGACTCTATAAAAGAAAACCTCACTCGATGTATGGATAAGCAATATTTCGTCATTGTTTGTTTTGATTAGATAAAGTGGGACAAGTCTTCTTTTGAAACAAAAATAGTTAGTGAGATAAGAAGTGTTAGCACATAACTAGCTTTTTCCAGCTTTTCCTCCATCTTTTATGGGATTTTTCGCTAGATGATGATCATAGTTTTTTTGTTTTATTCCTATGAGTCAGATAATACCACTGAATTAGTTAAATTTTTTTTTGCTCAGGCTTGCAAGCCAAACCAAGGAAGGATTCGTATGATTTTTCTAAATCTGCCCTTATGTTTCTCTCTCTTTTTTAACGGAGACATTATGTATTGTAGTTTTATATCCAGTTTTGTTAATAGAAAACAATTAATTTTCCTGCTCTAAATTTTTTTCCTGCTCTACTTTAAAGTTTTGTTAAAATTTTACATGGTATCAGAGCACTGGGAGCTAGGAAGGAGGATAACATTTTTTGCAGGTATTGAAAAGATTAGAGAAATTAAGAATGGAATTTTGAGCCTCTACAAATCTCACACCATATAATTATTTCGATTGGAAGCCAAAGATTCTACTTTAACTCAGAAGAAGAGGCTTGTATCAGATTGTAATGGCAATAAAGGTTGAACCTAATTCTGTAGTTGAAAAATCCAAATATTTTAACCGGATGGACGTGGCTTACGATCTCCTTTGCTTATCCATTTTTGTAGAGTTATTTCATGTTGAAGCATGCACCACACCAAACCAGGTTTGGACTATGTTGGAGACTCTTTTTGGGAAGCAAGATGATATGTGAGGTCACATCCTGGAGAATGAGCTCAACTTATTAGATCTAAAAAGTTTTGAGAATATTCAAGACTTCTTCACAAAGTTCAAAGCATTGTTACTCCAGCTAAAAGATTGTGGAATTGACAAAGCCAAAGCAAAAAACAAGTTAATTCTTACAATTTTGTCAAAATTGGGTTCAAAATATGCTGTTTTTGTCTCTTCTTTTCACATAATCAAGCTTACAACCAGAGCAACTTGGAAGATGCCCAAACTCAATTCTTTTATCGAGTCTTTGATACATGAGCAGGATAAGCTCATAAATATGGGTACCTTGAAAAAATCCAAAGCTCATGCACTTGCTATGCATGCAAGTGGGAAGAACAATTCAAAATCCAATCAACAATCCAAAGGCAAAGGGAAGAAGGATCCTGATCCTAAAAAGGGAGCTAATTTCAAACCTCTAGATGAATCTTCTAGTTCGAAGGAAAAGAAGGACAAAAAAGGCAAATCAAAGTGTAGCTATTGCAATCGTGGTTACCATCCAGAATCATCATGCATAAAGAAGACCATTTATCTCATGGTGTAGACACTTTAGTAGAATAATCTTGGTAACTTTATTCCAGAAAGTGCCAAGAAGAAGCAGAAAGAAAAAGCACCAGAAACAAGAGGTAATTCACATACATTAATTGGTATACATTCTTCTCCAGATGCATGGATCATAGACTCTGGTGCTTCACACCACATGACAACCACAAAATATTCTCTTTCATCTTTAAAACCATATGAAGGTCCTCCCATTCTCATGGGAGATAACTCTCTACTAGAGGCAATTGGACAAGGACGGGTAGAAATTGGTATTGGTAGTTTTGAGAATGTTCTTCATATTCCAAAACTTTCTACCAATATTCTCTCTGCTTACCAAATGACACATACTAGCACTGGAAGTAGAGTTGAATTCGCCCCAAATTCAGTGAACATATTTGACATGCAAGGCAACTCTATAATTGTTGTTGGTAAGGCAAATCATCAATACTTTTTTTTGACTTTGTTGCAAAATTATGTTCTTCTTTACTTCTAACTCATGCAAATGATGAAAGTAGAATTTGGCATGAAAGATATGGTGATTTAAATTTTAGATACATGCAACAACTCAGTAAATAGGAGATGGTAAAAGGCTTGTCTGCCATAGAATTTTTTGATGGCTTTTGTGAAGGTTGTGCTCTTGGTAAGCATCCTCAAGAAAATTTTCCAAAAGGGAATGCATGGAGAGCTTCTTCTTTGTTAGAGCTTGTTCATAGTGATATTATGGGTCCATTTCTAAAACCTTCCATTAGTAAAGACAAATATATGCTTACATTCATTGATGATTGGACACAATACACATGGGTGTATTTTCTCAAATTCAAGTTTGAAGTTTTTGAGAATCTCAAGATTTTTAAAGATTATGCAGAGAATCCATTCGAGAAAATGATCAAGATCCTCTGCATAGATAATGGGGGAGGAGTATATTAACAATGATGTTCAACATCTTTGTGATGAAGCTGGAATACATTTGCAGAACACAGTTCCTTACACTCCACAACAAAATGGGGTAGCTAAGAGGAAGAATCAATCTCTGAAGGAGATGGCTAGTTACATGCTAAATGCAAGATCTCTTCCTTCCAAATTGTGGTCTGAAGCAATCAACTATGCTTCACACATATAAAATAGATCTCCTCACAAATATATTATAGGAATAATACCTATTGAAGCTTGGAATGACATGAAACCTAAAGTCACCCATTTTCAGAACTTTGGATCACATGCATGGGCCCATATTCCTACAAAAAAGAGGAAGGCTTTGGAGCCTCAAAGCAAAGAATGAATCTTTGTTGGCTATCTAGATGGTGTCAAGAGATATAGATTGTTAGATCTTTCCACTGAAATGGTCTTTATTAAGATGAATGTCTACTTTGATGAAAGTTTGTATCATGCATCTTAGGAACTTCAAACTACCACTTCTGTGCTACCTTCTCACACAAACCTCAAAGATGATACATGCAGTCATTCTGATATTATTTATGATATATCTGAATGTGATTCAGATGAAATTGAGCATGCAAATGAAGATCCACATCTAGATCATAATTGGGATTCCAATGATGATTCAATATTCCCCAAGAGAAATCAAATAACAAGGAGATTAGATAAAATATACAAAGCTCCTCATGCAATATCAGTTACAAAACCTTTCATGCTAATGCATGCCTATGTGGTTCAAGAATATGTACCTCTAGCTTATGCAGAAGTTGTAGGGAATCCTCTTTGGGAAGCTGCCACAGATGAGGAGTACAACTCCCTCATTGCAAACCAAACTTGGGAACTGGTTCCTCTTCCTTCTAATCACAAGATTGTTAGATGCAAGTGGGTCTATAGGACAAGTAAAGTAGTGGATGGATGTGTAAGGTAGATACAAAGCAAGGTTGGTAGCTGAAGGATTTCAGCAAGTTCATGGTATCGACTATGATGAGAATTTTTGCACCAGTGGCAAAAGTGGACTCCATTCGGTTGTCTCTTGCCATTGCAACATCAAGAAGGTGAGAGGTTAACCACATGGATGTGAAGAATTTATTTCTTAATGGTGATCTTGAAGAATAAATATACATGAAGCAACCATAAGGGTATGTACAAAATTCATCTTTGGTATGCCGACTTAAGAAGTCACTCCATGGCCTCAAGCAGGCACCTCGGGCATGGTATGCTAAAATGGATTCATATCTTCTATCTCAAATTTTAACACATTGAAAATCTGATCCAAATGTTTATATGATGAGAACATTTGATTCTTTGTTCATCATAGTGCTTCATGTAGATGATCTACTCATAACAGGCAGTTCAGCTACAACCATTGCTGCAATTAAAACTGCTTTGCATAACAGATTCTCTATGATAGACATGGGTCTCCTACACTTTTTCCTTGGACTTGAAATTAACTAGAATGAATTAGGAATATGTTGGCATTGACAAAACCGGTTAATCCAGAGAACTGATATATTAGCTGAGATTTGTTATTGATGTCAAACACTGACTGGTGAAGTGGTACTAGTGTATCTCAGTAGCAAAGGTGATGACTTGTAAACAACATGGAAGCAACATAAGAGACACATGATCAAGGTTCAATCAAGTCAAGGGAAGACAAACTAAGCTAACTAGTTTGTCACTCAAGAAGATCGGTGTTGAGGTCAAATCTTCATGTTGGTCATTCTGATGATGATGAAGTCACAAAAGGTGACTTAGGAAAGAAGGCTTGAGGTTGTATTCAAACCAAAACCTTATTGGAAAACAAGAGAAGAGTCTTGATGGAAGCACTGCAAACTGACATCAAAGGATGAATTGGTAATGAAGAGCGTAGTGGTATACCGGTAGACTGGTGAAGTAGAAGGAAGATAGGTGGTCACCATAAAGCTCAGAGCAGTGATCGGTTACACAGTTGTGATGACAAAAGGTGAGTTGGTGAGTTTGTGTCAACGCCAAACTAAAGGTTGGTGAAGTCAACTTTAGTTATCATGTAGTTAAGCCATGATTACTTGTGGATTTTTTGATTTGTATTTAAAAGACCAAACTCGACGCAGAAGTCACTATTTTTGGGGGATGCAGTGACAGATTTGGTTGAGCAGTTGGAAGAATTGTTGTAGGGTGTGCAGAGCAAGAGCGGGAAGATTTGAATTCAAAATCTACCTAGATTTGTGATTGCATTGATTAAGGAAACACCTTAAGGTGATGATAGCGAGTGTATAAAGTGTTTTGAGTTCATACAAAACCTTTTTGATCAAAAAAATTGTAAACTACAAATCCTATGAGAGGCGATCCGAAGTGCAGAGTGAAGAGTGAAGAAGTGCTAAATGATTTAGAAGAGCATAGTGTGTGTGAAGTAGACTACTAGAGTGCAGAGCTGAGGGTATGAGCAGAGGATCGGTGTCGTGCAGAGCAGACACAATCGATGAAGACAGAGTATGATTTTCATTATGATTTGATCAAGCTATCAGTAGCTATTCCAGTAGATCAACTTCCTATTGCTTTCTAAACATTGCAACCCAAAATCCCTTAATCGGGTGGACTTTAACAGGTCCCTTTGTAAAATCCCTTAACCAAGTGGACTTTAATAGGTCCCTTTGTAAAATCCCTTAACTGGGTGACATATTAATAGATGATCCTAAGACCTTTAAAAAGGTTACCTCTAACAGGGTAAAGGCACTAACAAACCTTAAATAAAATCCCTTGACCAGGTGGCACCTAACAGTGTCTTAGTAATATCCTAACAGGGATGGCTCCTCATCGGGCGTACTCTAGAAGAGTGCAAATTTTGTGAGTTTCTACTCACACCTTGGTTTTCTCCCATTTGGGTTTCTAGGAGATAAATCTTGGTGTTACTATGTATCTTTTCATGCATACATTTTCTTGTGCAATAACTGTTTATACTGATGAATATTAAGTTAGTGCAATCTTGAGTTAAAAGATTTTAATTTTGTAAAACTCGTAAAGTGCCAATTTGCGCCACCCCTCTCAGCACCAGTTGGGACTAACAATTGGTATCAAAGCTCTGGTCCTTAGATTCATAAGATCTTAAAAAATTAAGGAAAGATCCAAGATGATGCGAAAGGAGAGTCCTAAGTTCTCTAAGGGGAATTAAACCTTATGGTGTGGTAGAATGAAGCTCTACCTAAGAACCCCAAGATATCAATACTGGAATCATGTAATCATAGAGTACAATGATCCTATAGGGGTTCTCACTGCAGATCAGATAAAAGAAAGGCAAGACACCACTGCTACTATGGATCTGATTTCTAGCACTCTATATGAAAATGAGTATGCTGAGGTTCAAGATCTGAAAATAGCCTATGAAATGTGGAATAAGCTAAAGACTATTTATGGAGGAGATCCTCATATTTCAAAAGGATAAAGTGGACAACTTGAGAAGAAAATTTGATGAGATGAGGATGCAAGAAGGAGAAAATATAGAACAATATAGTAAAAGAATAAAGGATGTGGTAACTTCCATCAGAAGTGCTAGAGGAAAGCTTTAAGAAGATGATGTGGTTAGCAAAATCTTGAGAACCTTTCTACCACCATATTCCATAAGGGTTTGTGCAATTCAAGAACTCAAATCCTTGGGAACAGTTAGTGTTTCACTTGACTCACTAATCGGTAAGTTGATTGCCTTTGAACTGATCAACTATGATAATAGTGTACCAAATATTGATGCTAACTTCAAAGCTTCCATGATATCTGCACCAACAAGGAGAAGAAAAGAAACTTGAAATATCTCTACTACAAGAACCGATCATTCTCATGAATGTGATAACCTGTTATTTGAAGAACATGAACATGATGAGATTGAAGCTCTATTGGCAAGAAGACTGCTAAGAGGAAAAGGAAAGTATAAAGGTAAACTTCCCTTGAAGTGTTTCTCTTGTAATACAATAGGTCATATTGCATCTAGATGTCCTGAAAATGATAGGAAGGATAATTTTAGAAGCTAGAAGGACAAGAGAAAGAAGGAGTGCTATCTTGCAGAAGAAGGAGTTACCGATGAAGAATCAAAAGGATCCAATGGAGAAGGAATTGCATTTGTAGTGGTAAAGGAAGATAACATAGAGGAAAGTGAAATAGCATTAATCTCTAGTTCAAACCGGTGTGGAGACTGGGTAATTGACAGTTGTTGCACTCACCACATGACCGGTGATAGAAACAAATTCCTTAGCATGGACTGCAATGGAGGAATGATGAGATTTGACAATGATGCTCCTTGTGCAATAAAAGGTAAGGGATCTATAGCCCTAAATGATAAAACAAATTGTGAAGATATTTATTGGGTAGAAGGGATAAAATATAGTCTCTCAAGTGTTGCACAACTTAACAATAAGGGTTACTAGTTAGAATTCAATGAAGGAATATGCAAAATAAATGACAAATTAGGAAGTCTGATTGCTACCGGTAGACAATCTAGAGGTAATATGTTTCACCTAGAAACCACCATAGGTAGTTGTCTAATGGAAAAGGTAGAAGACAATTGGTTGTAGCATAAAAGACCGTGTCAGGTTAAATTTCATAGCATAGAAAAAGTTAGTAAAATGAAGTCAGTCAGAGGTATGCCTGATATTATGAAACCTAAAAATGCTATGTGTAAAGAATGCCAACTAGGAAAGTTAACCGGGTCTAGTTTCAACAACAAATCTTATTCATCTAAGGATGTGCTGGACTTAGTTCATACAAACTTGTGTGGTCCTATGAGGACCAAGAGTTTCTATGGAGACCAGTATTTCATGTTGTTAGTAGATGACTTCTCAAGAATGATGTGGGCTATATTCTTGAAAGAAAAATCTGAAGCCTTTCACATGTTTAAAGTCTTCAAGGCTCGAGTAGAGAGGAACCGGTAAGAATCTGAAATGTCTAAGATCAGATAGAGGAGGAGAGTTCACCTCTCAAGAGTTCATGAATTACTATGAAGAACATGGGATTATGAGATAGATGTCTGCACCTAGAACACCTCAGCAGAATGGGGTTGCTGAAAGAAGGAATATAACTTTGATTGATTGTGCGCGGACTCTGATGATATAGAAGGATATTCCACATATCTTATGGAGAGAAGTAGTAAGAATTTCTATGTATACCTTGAACTCGATATAGGTAAAGAAAGGGGTAAATAAAACTCCATATAAATTATGGTGTGGATACTCACCCAATGTGAGCTATTTCAAAGTATTTGGAAGCAGGTGCTATATCAAGAGGGATGAGTACTCTGGAAAGTTCAATCTCAAGAGTGATGAAGGAACCTTCCTAGGTTACTCCACAAAGAGAAAAGCATATCGGTGATTGAACAAAAGGACCGGTAAGATTATGGAGAGTGCCAATGTCAAAGTAGATGAGTTCTCTGATAAAAATGAACAAGATAGCAAGAGTGAACCAGAGGATTATCAAGGATTAGAGTACACTGTACCGGTCAAACCTATTGAAGAGAATCCTGTAGTAGTGGTAAATGAGGAAGCATGTGAAGTAGAACCTACACGACTGGTAGAAGAAGCTCCAAGAAATGAACTAGTACTAGCAAGGTAAGTCAGAAATAATCACTCCATTGAAAATATCATTGGTGACAAAGATGCAAGAGTATTGACTAAAAGAAAAGAAAGAGAGAATGTCTACCTGCGCTCCAAAATTGATCCCAAAATAGGAAAGGAGGCTCTAAAAGTTGAAGACTAGATCAAAGCCATGGAGGAGGAACTGGAGAAGATTGAGAAAAATGAAACTTGGACTCTAGTGCCCAGATCGGAGAACAAAAATGTGATAGGCACCAAATGGGTGTTTAGAAACAAGATGGATGAAATTAGTCGAGTAGTAAGAAACAAAGAAATGCTAGTAAGCAAAGGATATGCTCAAGAAGAAGGTTTGGATTATGGAGAAACCTTTGCATCGATGGCCAGACTGGAAGGGGTTAGAATATTGCTTGCCTATGATTCTTACAAGAAGTTCAAAGTTTAACAAATGGATGTCAAATCAACATTCTTGAATGGTGTTTTAGAGGAAGAAGTGTACATAGAGCAACCAGAAGGGTTTGTATCAGAAGATGGAAGATATATGGTATGCAGGCTAAAGAAGGCTCTATATGGGATAAAAAAAGAACCAAGAGCTTAGTATGAGAGGCTGCACTCATATCTGTTAAGCATAGGGTTCATAAGAACCAATGATAACAGTAACTTGTATCTGAAGACTAGAGAAAGAGTAAAACATCTGATTGCAGAAATTTTTGTTGATGACATTATCTTTGGAGGAGATGATGAGATGAGTAGAGGTTTTGCTAAACAAATGAAGCAAGAGTTTGAAATGTCCATGATTGGTGAAATAAAATTCTTCATTGGTCTACAAGTATCACAACTAAAGAATGGTATATTCATTAGCTAGACCAAGTACATAAGGGAAATTTTGAAGACTTTTGGAATGGAAGATTGAAAACCTATTGGAACTCCAATGGTTATAGGTTGCAAGCTCTCCAAAAAAGATGAGGCTCATGAAGTGAATGAGACACTTTACCGATCCATGATCGGTAAGTTGCAGCATACAGTACACAATAGACCAGATATAGCACAAGCTGTTGGCTTGGTTGCCAGATTTGCTGCAAATCTGAAAGAGATTCATATGGTGGCAGCCAAGAGAATATTTAGATACCTTAAGGGGACTGATGAGTATGGTCTCTAGTATCCACATAAGGGAGATTTCAGCTTAAGTGTCTTCACCGATGCAGATTGGGCAGGGAACATTGATGATAGAAAGAGCACTAGTGGAGGCACATTCTTTCTTGGAGATAGGATTGTGTCATGGAAAAGCAGGAAACATAATTTCATCTCTCAATCCATAGTTGAGGCTAAGTATGTGGCTACTACAATCAATTGTACACAGATAATATGGATCAAGCAATTATTGGAAGGTATCCAAGAAAAGGTGACTGAACCTGTGGTGTTTCACTGTGACAACACGAGTGCTATCGACATATCAAAGAATCCAGTGATGCATTCCAAGACAAAGCATATAGCTATCAAATATCACTACCTCAGGGAATGGGTTGAAGACAAGGAAGTGAGGTTGGAGTATATACCAACAAAAGAATAGGTGGCTGATATATTCACCAAACCACTATAGAAGGACACCTTTGAATACCTCAGAGGTAAGATAGGGGTGATGCCCCTACCTGCATTAAAGTAAGTAAAAAGGTCTCTACATCAATCTGGTATGATTTCTTTATGAAAAATCTCTAAGACTAGATTGATAAGTGTGGACTACTCTGGTTAGGGGGAGTAGTCTTTTAAGTGTACTAAAATACATCTTTGGCATTATGGTCAAAGGGGGAGATATGATTATAGTATTTGAGTATTAGTAAGTAGTGTTGAGCTGAATTTGCTGAAACAGAGTATTGCTAGTGTTAGGGGGAGATATTCATTACTTAGAGAAGAAGTAATGACCAGTACAAAAATAAAGAAATAAATGAAAAGAGTACATGCACGAGCAACTGATAAGACACATTAGATCTAAAGTGTTGCCATCAATGCAAAAGGGGGAGATTGTTGGCATTGACAAAACTGGTTAATCTAGAGAACCATTATATTAGCTGAGATTTGTCATTGATGTCTAACACTGACTGGTGGAGTGGTGTATCTCAGTAGCAAAGGTGATGACTGTTGACAAATGCACACTCCAATGAGACATTGTAGGTGATTGAAGGTTTTGTCATTGATGGCAACCTTACAATCCTATTACACTAGCAAGGCAATCCACCGACACCAGCAAAGTCAGATTCTACACCGACACACAGACCACCGGCACCGACAGTGAAAGGAAGCATATCGGCACAGAAGCCGACAAGAATTTTGATTGTAATTTATTTTGTTTATTTTTGTAAAATCATTGTAAGCTGACTTGGAAAATTGTAAAATGACTCATATATATAAGAGATTAGTGTAGAACAATTAGGTATGCATGGAGGAATGTAATTAGGCGAAATAAGGTAGACCTATTATGCAAATTATAGGTTAAGGGTTTATGTAAGAAGCAGAGCTATAAACCGGTACTGGATCTGGCATAGTAGATGCTATTTTGAAGTAGTACAAGACATTGGATTTATATAATCCATTTTGTAAGTCAGTGAGACTTCCCATTTTGTAATTGAGTAGTGAGCTCTAGGCACTTGGCCTTCCTGCATGTGCAGGCCCCTCTTGTAGTAGTAATATTCTCTTATTGGCTAGTAAGTGAATATTGTAGGTCACAAATCCCACCAAGGTTTTTCCCACACCGGGTTTCCTCGTTAAACTATTGTGTTATGGTGTGTTTCTTAAGTGGTTTCTATTATATTTGTTCATTGCATTATTTCTTGTTTATTGGTATACAATATTAATATGGTTTACATGTTTTAAGTCAAGAAAATCAATACACTGGTTAGATACTGATTCACCCCCCCTCTCAGTATCTGTGGGAATCCTAGCAATGACTTGTAAACAACATGAAAGAAACATAAGAGACAGATAATCAAGGTTCGATCAGCTCAAGGGAAGAAAGACTAAGATAACCGGTCAGTCAGTCAAGATGATCGATGTTGAGGTCAGATCTTCAAGTTGTTCATTCTGATGATGATAAAGTCACAAAAGTTGACTTAGGCAAGAAGGCTTGAGGTTGTATGCAAATTGGAACTATATTGGAAAACAAGAGAAGAGGCTTGATGGAAGCATTGCAAACCGACATCAAAGGATGAACAGATAATGAAGAGCACAATAATATAATGGTAGACTAGTGAAGCAGAAGGAAGATAGGTGGTCACCGTAAATCTCAAAGTAGTGATTGGTTACATAGTTGCGATGGAAAAAGGTGAGTTGGTGAGTTTGTATCAACACCAAACTAAAGGTTGGTGAAATCAACTTCAGTTATTATGTAGTTAAGCCATGATTACTTGCAGATTTTTTGGTTCGCATTTAAAAGACTGAACTCGACCCAGAAGTCACTATTTTTCGGGGATGTGGTGGTAGATTTGGTTGAGTAGTTGGCAAAATTGTTGCAGGGAATGTAGAGCAAGAGCAAGAAGATTTGAATTCAAAATCTACCGAGATCTGTGATTGCATTTATTAAGGAAACACCTGAAGGTGACAATAAAGAGTTTATAAAGTGCTTTGAGTTCATACAAAACCTTTTTGATCAAAAAATTTGTAAAGTACGAATCTTGTGAGAGGTGATCCAAAGTGTAGAGTGAAGAGAGAGGAAGTGCTAAATGATTTAGCAGATCAGAGTGTGTGTGAAGTAGACTGACAGAGTGCAGAGCTGAGGGTATGAGCAGAGGACCAATGTAGTGCATAGTAGACACAACCGGTGGAGACAATATGATTTTCATTGTGATCTGTTCAAGCTATCTATAGCTATTCCAATAGATCAACTTCCTGTTGCTTTCTAACCATTGCAACTCAAAATCCCTTTACCGAGTGGACTTTAGCAGGTCCCTTTGTAAAATCCCTTAACTAGTTGACATCTTAATTGATGATCCTAAGACCTTTAGAAAGGCTACCTCTAACAGGGTAAAGGCACTAACATGCCTTAAATAAAATCCCTTAACCGGGTAGCACCTAACAATGTCTTTTTAATCTCCTAATAGGGATGGCTCCTCACCGGGTGTACTCTAGAAGAGTGCAAATTTTGTGAGTTTCTACTCACACCATGATTTTCTCCCATTTGGGTTTCCACGAGATAAATCTTGGTGTTACCATGTATCTTTTCATGCATGCATGTTCTTCTGCAATAGCTGTTTATATTGATGAATATTAAGTTAGTGCAGTCTTGAGTTAAAAGATTTTAATTTTGTAAAATTGGTAAAGTGTTGATTCACCCCTCCCCTCTCAACACCTATTGGGATAACATAATCAACACAACTCAATCCAAGTATGCTAGAGATCTCGTAGTTTTCTTTCACATGACTGACTACAAGCCATCTACCACACCTTTTCTTTCTAGGGTAAAGCTTGAAGATGGAAAAGATATATTGTATACACATAAAATTGGCTATGAGTAATTAAATTAATATTTTATATTTATTCAATAATCATTCTTCTATTAAATAGTTAATTTGAAAAGATTAGTTTAATTAATTCATTTCATGTCCTATTAATTAATTTAATTGAAACCTTTTATTAATTAATTCGTTATATGCTTTTGTTCTAATCAATTAATTAAATATCTAATATTTAATTATTTCTCTATCTACTATCCTATAGTCTCATTAATTAAATAATTTCACAATTATTTAATCCCTTTTCCAACTCACCTTTCCATCTCCACTTCATCTTTCCTTTGTCAACTCATCCATCAAGTGGCTAAATTAATTCAACAAAATAAAATAAAATAAAATAATTAATTAGCTACTTATCTCCAACTTCCAAAATAAATAAAATATTTTGTACGTACACATATTTCCTTTCTTTTATATTCTCTCCAACATCCCTATATCTTAGGAGGACTTGAGTCCACTTGTCATCTCATTCCTACATCTTCTCCAACTATCTTATAATCTCTCAAGTCTTCAACTCAGTCAAGGTGAGAGGAGTGACACTTGTCTTCTCCTTCCCCCTTTCTCCCAACCTTCAACCTCTTTCTCATAGCCATCCAATTTCCAAGATTCGATCATGACCATTGATCTATGCCACCTAAGATAATGCACTTAAAAATATATAAAAAGAGGTCTCCTAAGCCATTTTGAAACTAATAGCTAATCTTATAGTCATTCTAGGAGTCTTTATCTTGCATACATGAGTTTGAGTTTGAAGCAATTAGCAATTTTAGAATTTATTTCATAGCTTAATATCATGTTAGCTTTAATCATTTGCATATGCATATCTTAGTATCACTTAACTATTAGTCCATTCTTCATATGCCATCTTGGAAGCTACTTGTGCTTGTCTGAGAGAAAAATCATCTGCAACCAAGAACAATGGAGTTAGGACACAATGAGACATAAATCATGAAGGTATAATCTCTTTTATTTACTTTTATTTCATGTTGTTTCGTTGGTTGAAGATAAGTTTTCTTGTAGCTTTCTTTTATATTACATGATGGACTAACAAGTTGAAGGTCAATTTATTTGAAGTTCAACTTTAGCCTCAACATACACCATTAGTTGATTGCCCTTAGTACCGACAACTAGTGGGGAGTCTTCTGTATCTCACTCACTCTCATCCTGATCTCTCATATGAAATAGGGTTAGTTTTCAAATACATGCAAGAGCCATGCGAGCTACATTGGAAATATGCCAAGCACATCCTTCACTATGTTCAGAGAACCATCAACTATGGGATTCATTATTCTGCAGGATGTACTTTGTATCTTCTTGGCTACACTGATTTTGATTGGGCTGGTGATAGCATTGACCGCAAGTCTACTTTAGGATATGTTCTTAGTTTGGGATCTGGTCCCATTTGTTGGTCAAGCAAGAAGCAATCTACCTTTTCTTTATCATTTGCAAAGGTTGAATATAGAGGTGCAATCAATGTTACAGTTCAAGCCATTTGGTTGCAGAACTTCCTAACTAAGATCAATATTCTTTTCAATTGTTTGACAGTCATTTGGTGTGACAATCAAAGTACACTGAAGTTTTGCAAAGATCCTGTACAATGATAATGAACCAAACACATTGAGATCCACATGCGCTACATCTGAGAATTGATCCATGATGGGGTCATTGATTTGAAGTATTGTCCCACTTTTGAACAAATTGCTGACATCTTCACGAAGACTTTCACTGAGCAGAAGTTTCAAATTCTGCGAGATCTTCTTGAGGTTAAAGACACTACACCATAGTGTTGTCATGTATTGTTTGTGTCTATTTTTGAGGGGGGGTTTTGTTCGCACTGGGTTTTCCCTCTTTCTTCTTCCATTTATTAGTTTTTAGTCTCTTTTATTAGACTTAAGGGGGGGTGTTAGCGCATAACCAACTTTTTCCATCTTTTCCTCCATCTTTTATGGGATTTTTTGCTGGATGATGATCACAATTTTTTTGTTTTATTCCTATGAGCTGGATAATATTGTAGACTCAGTTAAACCTGCTATTTCTTAGGTTTGTAATCCAAACAAAGAAAGGATTCATATGATTTTTCTAAATTTTCCCTTCTTTTTCTCCCATTTTTTCTAACGGAGACATTATGTATTGTAATTTTGTATTCAGTTTTGTTAATAGAATATAGTTAATTTTGCTGCACTAATTTTTTTCCTCTATGCACCTGCAAGTTCTGTTCTATCTTTTCTAGTTAGATTCATCTTGTGTAGGTTTTGAGAAAATTTTACAAAAAGGACTGATTTAACTAATAATGAGAATGAAAAAATCAAAGAAACAAAACTTTTGACCAAAGCTAATACCTCATCGTTTCTAGTTATTCAATGAACAACTCTAAAAATGTTGTGGCTTCTTTGGAAGTAGCAAAGAAAGAGGGTGCGATACCAAAATTTTAGGTTGAACTTCACACAAAACTTTAGTGCAACAGTAGTAGAATTTGCAAGCATGAGATTCTCCAAATCAAGCCTCATAAAATCTAAATCTAGGCCTTGAATATGACCAAACACAAAATTCTAAAAGGTCATATCATTGCCATTAAATATGCTCAACTTTACATAAATTTAAACAAAAAAAAAATTGGTGTACAAAAATAATGAACAAAATGTAGAGGAAAATAATGATAGAATAAACAAGATGGAAAAAAAGAGAAATACAAACACAAATCGATGATGATTTTCATTACCATTATATTAAAATTATTACATATAAAGGAGAAAGCCTTTTTTATTAAAATTATTACTATTTATTACTAAAATTCACCATTGTTAACTAGAATCAAATAGGAAATCACAAATCCTATCTACTTAACATATTCTAATAAATATCAATGAAAGTAAGCATTCTAAAGAACAAGGTTGTAAAATAAATCAATTTAAACCCCTTGTTGCGTAGATGCAAGTCACTTCCATTGTCTTCTCTTCCTTGAGTAATGCTGGCTCTTAGATATTGTGTTGCTAACTTGCAAAATGACACAGAGATTCGAAGTTCATGATTGTTGAAAAATGGAGAATTGATGTTGAATTTATAGATTTTTGGAGAAGATTGATTAAGAGGTGGAGCTGAAGTGAGCTCACACACTGATTAATAGTTGAATTGAATACATTGGGAGGTGGAACTCAATAGATTCAATTGATGACTAGATAGATTAATTAGTTAATTGAATTAACTGATTTGATTGCATTGTTAGAAAAAGCTGATTTGGAGTTGAAAAAAGTGATTGAAGAGTTAATTGAATTAACTGGGGAGATAATTGAATTGATTAGTCAGTTATAATTTTGGCATGTGCTGTAGGATTTTTGATTTGGAATTCAATTTGATTTTGCATTTGATTTTCAAAAGTGAAATTGAAATGCACATGTATTGAAATTAGTTGAAATTATATTTTGGGGAATTTTATTTGAATTTAGAAGAAATTAGAATTTTGGGATTTGGATTAGAAGAATCAATTAGTTAATTAAATAATTCAAAGAAATTATTTAACAATTAGAAATAGAATTTAATTAAATAATAAACATTATTTAATTAAAGGAATTAAATCATAATTAACTAAATAATAAATATCTAATTAATATAAAGAGGAGGTTACATGATTAAATGATGAAAATAGATTTGGAAATTGAATAATTAGTAATATGATGAAGAGTGATGAATAAATTAATTTAGAAGAAAAATAATTAGCTTAATTAAATAATTATTTAATTAATTAGGATGAATAATTAGCATGCAATCAATGAGACATTTTTATGTGTCTACAATTACATATTGAGTCAATTATTAAAATATATTAATTATTCAATCATTTTCAATTTTTTTCCTTTTCGTTTTATCATAGAAGTCTATATTTATATTAATAGCATTTAAAAAATACATAATCAACATATATTATATATCTAAAATATCACTTTAGGATTTTGTTCCAAATTACATCTTCCCCTTCAAAAATGGATTCTTGACTAGATACCTAGTATAGAAAAAACCTATATATCTATTACAATACCAAAATCATTAATGATTAAACCCTAAAATCTATTACAATACCAAAATCATTAATAATTAAACCCTAAAATCTAAGTCTCTCTTCATTTTTGTCAAACCATTAGAGAAAAAATTCTTACTGATTCTACTCTTTGTCACTCAACATCTCGCAACTGATCCAGTAGTCTTCCTTACATAAGGTAGCTTTTTGTTTCACCTTCTTGGGATCCTCCCCACCTAAAGCCTACTCCATTTGTTTTTATTTTTAGAGATACTCCTTGATGAGGTTCCAACCTCCTTGTTCTTCCATTTGACACGTTTCTCTGTCACTGTCCACACCCATATTAGGAACAACCTCAGTGGTGGCATAATCTTTGCATCTTAGACCCATTCCCCACTTTTGGCGATAAAACCTCACCCAACCACACCATTTCTATCAAAGTCTCCATCCCAAACTTCCATTCTTCCCTTACACATTCTCAGATAACCAATCACCAAGGACCAAGCACCAAGCAAAAAGAATAGAGGCAATGTCCACATTCATATGATATCTAAATTTTGAGATCATGTATTCCTCACTCAAGAACATGTCAACAATCCTAAAAAATTATGGATCTTCAATCTTAAAAATATTTCTCATTCTCTCTTCTAAAATATTCCCCATAAAATCAAGCTGTTTCTTTTCTGTCAGGAGTGAAAAGTTCATTTCCATGGTCGATATAAAAGTACCTATCAATCCCTAGCTCTCTCTACAAATATCACCACCTACTGTTTCTACACCACCTTCTAAAAATAATTGCTTCAAATACCTTTATTTACGATCCTTTGAAACAATATCATCATTGTTTGGATAAATTCTTCTTCTCCACACAAAAATGTCACCTCCATTTGTAAATGCCCTTGCTTGATCATAAACAATCTTCCCAATAATGATGTACTTGCATGTTGTTGTTTCACCACACATTATTCTCCTCACTTGCCTTCACACACTTGGGGAAATACCTGTCCTATCAATCTTTTCTCCAATCTATCAATACTTGTTCAAGAAGTTGCGAATCTCTAAAATCCTCCCACCATTCGATCAAATGAAATCTCTATTTAGACAACACTAGTTTGATAATTTATCTGCCTCCTTATTGCCTTCTCGTTTTATGTGAGAAATTTTAAAATCTTGAAATCAATTCAATTTGGACTTAATAACCTTTATAAACTTGTTTAATTTCTAATTTTGTGCTTCTCCCTTCAGAGTTGAATTTATTATCACCTAAGAATCACCCTCGTGTTGAAGTTTTGAGATTGAAAGTTGATATACTAAATTAATTGCAAGAATTTCTGCTTGCGCTTCCACGTCATTGTTAGTTTCTTCTTCCAATTTTTGGACACTAATTGCAAGAATATTTCTATCTTCATCTTGGAAACACATCCAACACCCAAAGGACCAGGATTTCCTTTTGATGCCCCATCAAAATTGATTTTAATCCACCCTTTCTCTAGTTTTTTCATAAGACTTTTGCCTCTATTTGATAAAGTGGATCAACCCAAAGAGACCCATTAATAGGACAATCATCTTAAATATTCATTATAATAATAGAAATTATATATATAAGATTTATCTTTTAATGCCTTCTTCTAATTAACAACCAACAACTTATTTATCTAATGTGATTATATTAATGACTTTCATTACTCTATCTATATATTATTTACCTACATACATCAATTAATAAATAATATGGTGGAATCTTAATATACTAATGTCCCCATGAGAAGATTAATTCTCAATGTTAAAGATGTCATGTTTCAATATAAATTCTTAACTAGATTCTCATGTAATGGTGAAATTTGCATACCTATGTAAATTTTCATTTTGTTATTGGTTCATTTTGATGGATTGTCTTAATACAGTTACATATTGACATTCATAAAACCTCCTCTAATACCATATTGAAAATAATACATATGAAGTAAAGCCAAAGACTAAAACACATTCATTATTCAATCATCTTCAACACTTGTCATAATAACATGAATTACATATTTGTAGAATCTATATCCTATAACAATTCCTCTAACTAATAACTAACAACTTGCTAATCTAATGTGATAATAATCACTTTTTATTATTCACTTGACATATTATTTATCTACACACTAATCAATAAATGATAATGTTGAGCTTTAACATACTAATATCTACCTTGATGACATATGGGTTTGGGCCCTTCCCACGCTTATCTAATCAAGACATACTAACATTTATATTTGAAGATTAATAATATTAATATTGGAGAATAATTAAAAAAACTTGATGTTTTAACAATTCGTAGTCTTATATTGCGTGGAATGGAGGGAACAACGCAAGCAGAGGGGGGAAATTTGAATTCTAGAAATGGAGGGAACAATGAGGCTGGGTCATCTGGTTCTACTACTCTGCAACTTAAGGACAAGCGATGGATGATGAGGATGGGAGACCGGATGGGGACCCACGACAACGAGACCCTCCTCTCGACCGCAAAAAGATGATAGATTCTCCAAAATCAGGTACCGAGGCTGTGAAAGTTGACTCAGAAAAGATCATGGAGGTGAAAGCCCTCAAACCCTGGAGTAGTCTTTTTGCAAATAAACCAACTGGAAAACCAACTAGAAAATCATCATTTCCCTTTGTGGAAGACATCTCTGATAGAAAAACCGGTAAACTTGCTATTGCGGTTCCAGATTTGGTTATCGATCATAGCATTTCTTTAATGGCTTTCTCTCTGGTGGGGAAGTTTGTTGGACCATGACCCAATATTGAGGATGTTAGGTCTTTTTTTAAGAGAAAATGGAGGATGAAAGGTTAGGTTGATGTTTCTGCCATGTCCAGAGGTTTTTTCATTTTTTCCTTCTCTTGTGGGGAAGATATGGAAGCAACATTAAGTGGTGGTCCTTAGATGTTTGGTAAATCTTCGCTATCTATGAGAAAATGGTCTCCTAATATGGAACTCAATGACTCTTTCTTTGAATCTGCTCTGGTCTAGGTAAGGCTTCCTGGCTTGCCGCTGGAATTCTGGGTTGAGGATGTTTTCTTAGGAATTGCAAATTCCTTTGGGGAGCTTGTTGCGATAGATCCAATGACTGCAGCTTGAAAGAGGCTAGTTTATGTGTGCATTTGTGTCAATATTTCACAGAAGATGGATCTTCCTAGTTCCATTGATATAAGTTCCAAACTTGGATTATGGGAATAGACAATAGAGTTCGAGTCCCTCCCCTTTGTGTTCTTTTCTTGTAAAAAAGTTGTTCACTGGGCTAAGGCTTGCACTAGTAACCCTAAAAAACTTGTGATGGTTAACAATCCCCATAAACAAGTTTGGAAAGAAAAGAATAATAATAAGGAAGTTAGTAAAGTGGAAGGAAGAAGTGGAATTCCTGGTAACATACTAGACTTATTAGAAGGAGATAGAAATGACCCTCTTAAGACTCCCCCATTGAAGGAAGATAAAAAGAATGAAATCAGTGAGTTTGAGATCAAAACAATCAATACTTTTGAGGCTCTACAGGCTCAGGAGGAAGAGAATGCTATCAGTGAAGAGATTCTTGAAGAAGGTGAGATTGAGAATGTCACTGAATCTCATCATGAGGCCCCTTAAGTTTCAGCAACAAAAGGAGATGAAGAGTGCCTAAATGAATTTGAAGGACATAAAATTAAACTTGGAAGGAAGAACAAGTTTTGATCGCCTAAGGTTAATCTAAATGCATTATTCCAGAATATTGGAGTTGATATGCCCACATCATCCCAGAAAAGAGGAGAACTATGGAGTAACATGCAAGATGAGTCCAAAGATGAGCATGAGGGAGAAATAATAGGGAATGGAAAAAAGAAAAACAAGAAGGCAGGATGCCCTAATGGGGTGAAAACTAGGACTAGGTCCAAGGCTGATATTGGTGTCTCCAAATCTTCGCAGGGACATAAAACCATGAAATGGCACAAGGATCAGGAGAGCAAGCAAAACATAGCTGATGGAAGACATCAAACCATACAGGAATCCTGCCCCCAGGTTTCCAAATGAAGGTAATATCATGGAACATCAGAGGCCTAAATGGTCTCAATAAACATGATATATTACAGAATCTCATTCGAGACCATAAAACAGATATTATCCTAGTTCAGGAAACCAAAACGAGTAAGGAGAAAGTGGAGACTTTAAACTTCTTTAAAAATGGAGGGGTCTGTGGTAGCAACTCGAACGGGGCATCTGGTGGGGTGGCTATTTTATGGAACAAGAAAACTATTTTAGGAGAAATGATTGATGAAGATGGTAACATTATATCCATGAAAGTTAAAAGCATCTATGAAGGAAAGGAATGGGTGGTCACAAATATCTATGCCCCTAATTCCAAATCTGCTAGGAGCAAATTTTGGGATAAAATCCAGTAGAAAAGAAGATCTTTCCCTAAGAAAAGTTGGTTGTTGATGGGAGATTTCAATAATCCTCTGCAAGGTACTGATAAATCTGGAGGAACTCAAGCCCAACTGGATAGCAGATCTGATTTGATGGACTTCATCAATGTCAATGCTCTTATTGATATGGATCTAACTGGAGCTTCTTACTCCTGGTCTAATCGCAGGGATGGTGAAGACCTCATTCAAGTAAGACTTGATATATCCCTTGTTACTAATGATTGGATTCTTTCTCATAGATGCTCCCTATCAGTTGTCAATAGAATTGGTTTGGATCATTATCCCATTGCCTTTGTTGCTGAGTCCATTAAGAGTAAATAGAGTTTCCCTTTCCGGTTTGAGAAAATGTGGATTTCTCACCCCTCTCTTGAAAAATCCATTGCCAACTGGTGGAATATTGATGTGAATGGAACAACCATGTATAAAGTTGCTAAAAAACTTAGAAACATCAAAGATAACATTAAGATATGGAATAAGAAGGTCTTTGGTGATATTTTTGACTCAAAGAAAAAACTAAAGGAGGAATTAGAACAGATCCAAAACTCTATACAGAAAGATGGCTATAAAAAGTATCCCAAAGCTAAGGAAGATGATGTATTAGTCAAACTTCACAACATCATCTCTAGGGAGGAAATCTATTGGAGGCAGAGATCTAGGACTATTTGGCTGGAGGCTGGGGACAGAAACACTAAATTTTTTCACATGATCTCTTTGAAACATAAAGTTGCGAACACAATTTCCAGATTAATTGCCAAGGACAAAATTCTTCTTAATGAGGATGATATTAGGGATGAAGCTATTAGTTTCTTTTCTCAGCTCCTCACCGGTAGCAAGGATATTGATTATACCCAACAACAAGATCTGGTTGACATCATCCCCAAGATTATTAATCCTAATCAGAATAAGGCCCTTTCTGCTATCCCCTCTGCTGGGGAAATTAAAAAAGTTGTCTTGTCCTTTCAAGGGAATAAGTCTCTAGGACCTGATGACTTCCCTATGTTTTTCTTCCAGGAATTTTGGCATATTGTGGGAAAAGACACGGTCAATGCGGTAAAAGAATTTTTTGGTTCAAGAAGAATCCTTAAGGAAATCAACTCCACTTTTATTGCCTTAATTCCCAAGGTGGCTGGGGTGGATTCAATGGGAAAATTTAGGCCAATAAGTCTATGTAAATCCTTCTATAAGATCATATCTAAAGTTTTGACTTCTAGAATTTTGGCTGTCCTCCCCTTCATCATCTCTGAGGAGAAAAAAAGTTTTGTTCCTGGCAGGCAGATTTTGGATTCTATCATTCTTGTGCATGAGAATATTCACTCCCTCAATGCTGCCAATAAAGAAGGATTTTTGATAAAGTTGGATCTGGCGAAAGCTTATGATAGAGTGGATTGGCAAGTTCTTTTCAGAATCATGGAGGCTTTTGGATTTGATGAGAAGATAATCAAAATTATCAGAGAGTTGATCTCCACTCCTATGTTTTCAATTCTCATTAATGGATCTCCTACTAAATTCTTTAAATTTTTGAGGGGGCTCAGACAAGGAGATCCCATATCTCCTATTCTTTTCACCATCTTGGTGGAGAGCATGAGCATAATGATCGAAAAAATGAAAGTGAATAAAATTATCAAAGGTCTTCAACCTTCCTCTACTAATGTTTTTTGTTCTCACCAATAGTTTGTTGATGATACTATCTTAATGGGATATTCTTCTATTGGGGAGGCTGCTGCCTTTAAAGGTGCTCTTAATTCTTATTCTTTGGCTACTGGCCAGCAAGTCAATTGGGACAAATCGGCTATATACTTCATGAACACTCCTATCATAAGACAACAAAGAATTGCTAAAATTATTGGTTGCAAGGTGGAAATTCTCCCCTCCACTTATTCGGGTCTCCCCTTGGGATTAGCTCCCCCAAACTCCTTCTAGAATATGCTAATTGACAATCTCAACAAAAAACTTGCTAGCTGGAAAGGATCCATTTTATCTTAGGCTAGAAAGTTGTAGCTTCTTCAAGCTACTCTCTAGAATCTCCTTGTATATGCTCTCAGTCTATTTGGTATCCCGGCTAAATTTTGCTGAAGCATTAGAAAGAATCCAGAAGAGATTTCTCTGGTCAGAGGTTGAAGAAAAAAAGAGACTATCCTTGGTTGCTTGGGACAAAGTGTGTAAACCAAAGAGAAAAGGAGGGCTTGGTATTAAAGCTCTAAAAACTTTTAATAAATCTCTCCTTGCTAAACAAATATGGAGAGCTTATGACATTAAGAAAGATTGGAACCGGATCTGGTTTGAAAAATATATTTAGAATCAGCCTCTCTAGGATCTCCTCAACTCTGAAGACATCCCCGTTGGGTCTTTCATTTGGAATAGTATTATCAAATCCATAAAAGTGGCCAAAGCTGGAGTTGGATGGGTCCTTGGAAAAGGTGACAAAATAAGATTCTGGGAGGATCCTTGGATGAACAATGAACCTCTCTTTGATCAAGGCGGCAGTCAATTTATTGAGGAATGTAAAAGGAGGTTTGGGCCTATGGTGTGTGACTACTGGAAGGAGAACAAATGGGTTAGGCTTGATGTTATATATGCTGGATTTTCCCTGCTCTAGCAAGAGCTGCTGTCCTTTTCTATTAACAAAGATTATGATGATGTTTTCCTCTAGAATAGTAATCCAAGAGGTGACTTTACGGTTGCTTTTGCCTACAAAAACACTTTCACTCAGATCAGTAACCCTATATGGGGAAAATTTTGGAACATAATTCTTATCCCTAAAGTCAATATGTTCCTTTGGCTTGCTACTCACAATAAGATCCTTACTATTGACAACTTGGTCCAAAGAGGTTTTATGTTCCCTAATAGGTGTGAGCTATGCTAGAAAGAGGAAGAATCAGTTGATCATCTATTTTCCATTGCTCCTTCACTTGGGAAATCTGGAGTAAGTTTTGGGTGATTGGAAAGTTGATTGGGTCATGGACAAGAGTCTCAAGGAAATTATTTGGCAATGGACCTTCCCCATCAAATTTCCTCTTATCAAGAACCTTTTGTCCTTGATCCTCCCCATGACTTGCTAGGGAATCTGGAAAGAGATAAATAACAGAATATTTAGGGAAGCTAAGTGCACCTCTCAGGTGGTCTTTGAAAAAGTTTGCAGGGCTATAAAAGAAAACATAAATATTCCTCACAAGAACAATAAACAATGGTTTTTTACTGATATGAATGAAATTGAAAAAGGCATCCTTACTGAATGGAACTTAATCCACAAAGTTTGTAGATCTAACAATAAGAATAGGATATATAATATTTTTTGGCGATTTCCTGATCATGAATGGATAAAGGTGAATTTTGATGGGGTGGCTAAAGGCAACCCTGGGAAGTCCGGTGGTGGAGGAGTCATAAAAAATGCTCAAGGTGTCTGTATTTCTGCTATTGCTTCTCCTTTTGGGGTCCAAAATAATCATGTGGCTGAAGCTCAGGCTATGCTAAAAAGCCTCCAGCTTGCTCAGGGATTCAAATTTAAAAAAATTTGGCTGGAAGGGGACTCCTTTAACATCATGCAGGCTCTTAAAGGTACTAGTTCTATATCTTGGAATATTACTAATTTAGTTGAAAGTGCTAAAAAGTTATTAAATGACTATGTTAGTATTCTCATAACTCACACTCTAAGGGAAGGCAATAAGGTTGCAGACCTCTTAGCTAATGAAGGGGTCAATTTAGAGGTGGAGGTTAAATATATCGGAGAGACCAATTGTAAAAGGGATGTTAGAGAGAAATTATTATTTGATTACATCAATGGGTCAATTTAAAATCATGATTATCTTTTGGGGTCCGTATATCAAAGAAAGAGTTTGGGGGCATATGAACTATCAGTTAATGATTTCTTTTAGGCATCAGTTTTATGATCATATGTGTGATGGGGATTATAATAATAAGTGCCGGTTTTGTGCGGCCATTATTATTATCTTTAAAACTACGGATGAGACTCTGTTTTGTTATTCTAGAATTTTACACAAGAACTTGTGGTTAAATCTGTAGATTGTGAGATACACCTTTGGGTACTTCAACTTGCTGTTCAATATGGGAGGTAACTTAAACAGGAATGAGCCCTTTGGTTATGAAAATTGGAAGAGTGAGCGGAAAGTGTGGAGGAGGCTTCATAGATATGGATTCACCGACTATATGGAAAAGCTGCATGGAAGTAGAAATTCGGTGTCTCATGGCTTTGCTAGGGGCTGGAACAACAATAGAGTCACCTTGTTTGGGGAGACCTGGAATATTGATGAGGATCTGGTTGCGGAGGTCATGGGTCTTCAGAAGGAGGGCACTAAATTCTATAGAGACTGGAAGTATGCTACTGAAGTGATTAAAAACTTCCCAAAATCTGAGGATGAGAAGGCTCAGCTTGCCAAGAAAGACAACATCTCCTACTACCTAACCTAGCAGGTAAAGTCTTTTTGGTAGAAAGTGTTATGGGTTTTGATGTAATTCCTTACTGATGATGGTAGATTTACTAGAATCTATAACTATCATTTTGCAATTCTTAATCATTTCCGCCATGGGGTTAAGATTTCCCTACCCTTTTACTTAGCTTCTTCTCTGAATGAGAGTTTGGCTGACCATGCCAAAAAGCCCAATTCTTACCCCATAGCCCATCAGGGGCTTATTTTTCTCATTTACGAATACCTAAAGGAAAAAGCTAGGGCTAGCAAGGTTGATTACCTGGTAACTAATGCACATGTTTCTGAGAGCTGTAATGATTCAGAGTCTGATGATGACCAGTCTAATGCCCCTACCCATAAAAAATGGAGAACTAATATTGATAATGTGGAAATGAAGGTGCATTATGATTTGGAGGAGGAAAAGGGGAAGGATATTGAGACAAAAATGGAGAGTGAGAAGGAAGAGAACGCTGGAGAAGAGGAGGAAGGGAAAAAAGATGTTAATTTTGAAAACCCTTATTCTAACCCTATGGGTTCAGATAGTAGGAATGTCACCCCGAACTCTATGGAGGAAGACAACCCTAAATCCATGAGCACTGAGCAAGGTAGGGCATTCAGCGAATACTATTTTGAATACTGCCCAAAATTGCACACTGGAGTCTTTCAATCTCCAGAAGTGGGTTATTGACAACATAACAAGCATTCAGAGCAAATAGGGGGACCTGGAAAATAAGATACACAATTTGATTAAGGAAACAAATTCAGGGAAAAAGAGTGAGGAGATGGAAACCAGTGAAGTTGAGGAGGAAATTGAGATGCAGGACTGGTCGGAAAAATACCTGATAAAAGGGGATTTGAAACATCTGGAGGATGTTATCAGAATTGTAAAAGAAAAGGCTGAGGCAAATAAAGATAACATCATCACTCAGGTTGCTCAAACTAAGAAGGCTTTGAAAAGCTTCATGAACCACAGTCTTGAGGTCTTAAGAGTTTTGTCACATAATATGAATGCCTTGGTGGATCACTTAGAGAGGAAAAATTAGGATAAGAACTTGGTAATCATTGAAGATGTACCGACCTCCAGCTCCACCCATCAAATCTCCAGGTGAAGGACCAGGCAGACCACCACTGATATGGAGACCAAAATGAAAGACATCCAACTGAAATAGAAGAGAAATGATTTGAGAGAAGCCGCTAAGGCCATGATGCTTTTGGTTCAGAACGTTGAGGAGTCTATTAAAGTTTTCATTTGAAATGTAATGCTGGGTTTTGGATGCCAATTTCTTGTTGGCTCCTTGCTGTCCTTTTGTCCTAGCTGCTGGTTTTTGTGTTGGTCTTTTGCAGCTGTTTTGTCTTGGTCTTATCTTCTCTTGTTTCTTTCTTTCTCATCTTTCATATTGTAAGCAGGTTTCGGGTCCCTTAAAACCTAATTTTCCTTAAAAAACATTGGAGATTTCATGATTCATGTATTACCAATTTATTTAATTATAATAAAATGGTGATAATTATATGTTCTAATTAACTACTTCACAAAAACATGCCAATAGAAACCCTTAATTAGGTTATCATAAATGTGTAATGATAAAATTTGCATACTCATGCTAGTTTTCATTTAGCTTTGGGCTCATTTTGATGTAACTTTTTAATACAACTACATATTGAGAAGTGACACAATCTTGTTCTTAGTTTGGTTCATGCCTCAAACTCTATCTATTTACTTTTTCTCTCATTTACACAAATTACCACATATTTATCTTTTATTATCCATTTATTGTACCCATTTTGGCATGGATTTCCATGCATTCAATCTTTGCCTCAAAAAGATTATTTTTTCAACTTGGTTTATTTTTATGTGGTGTAGGATTGACTTGGTTCAAACTCAAGGAGTTTAAAATTAAAACCTTAATTTAGACAATCTTAATTTAGAGTCCAACTCTCTTACCTCTTTTCACTAATTATTATCAATTGACTCAATACATGATTGTGAAACTTATTTGTATATGAATACGTAATTAGATTTATTTATGCAATTAGTTCACATGTCGATCTACAAGATCAATCATTCTAGATTCAAAACTTAAAAAAACACATCTAGGGTATTTGCATATTTGCATGTGTCAATTCACTCTACTAAATGTATTTATCTTTATGTTTTATGAAAATAAATAGGGGTTGTTTTATTGAAAGACTAACTTGAAGATTTTATAACTTATACATTCAGTTTCTTAGACTGTAAATCTAAAATACTCAACTAAATGGATTATGGCTCTCTAAGCTAGAGTGCTATTAAAAAGTGGTACTGTAATATGAAACCTTCAATGATAGGTTTTTTCTTTCTAGAGATTATTGTTAAAATACTAATTGAAGTTGAGTTAGGTTTTATAATCTTTAAACAAAAGAAATATTTGCCATGATATTTCATTAAAAATTTATGAAACTTTTAGTTTTCATATGGGTAAATGCTTTGGTGTCCATGTGATTATGTCTTAAGCTATCTTGACTTGCTTTCACCAAGTGGTTGAGTTGTTGACTATTTCAAATCAATTAAACCATATTATATTTCAAAGTAACTATAATGTTTTTTAAATGTTGACAAGCCTTTCAACCTTGTTTTTGTTGTAAAAGAAGAAGCATAAACCAAGAAAATTAAATATTGCAGGACAAATTAGTTGCAAAGAAATAATAAAGAGAATAAAATGGAATAATAGAACAACACATTATTATTGCTCAGGAGAAAATTAATTATAAATTTCACAGCTGCTACTCTCTTGTAGTCTGAATTTGCAAAACACAACAATAATTATTACATCATCTTTGCCTTCATAGGAAACATAGATATATAAAGAAATTATTCTAAATGCAACTTCCACCAACATAGTTCAATATCCCACTCAACTCCTTAAAAGAAAGTAGGAACTTTCCCACAAAGAAGAACTCCTTAAAAGAAAGTAGAAACTTTTTCACAAAGAAGTGCTATTCTGAAGGTGAGAAGAAATTGGGAATTTCTCATTTCTATTGTTTTCATGTTTCTAATTGTTGTCACTATCCAACAATCTCCACCTTGACAATAATTTACCTGATACTTTCCCAAAACCACCATCACCCCTTTTGCAAGCCTAGAGAATCTACAGTCCATTTTAGCTTCTCTACCAGTACTGGTTTAGTAAACACGTTTGCACAATTTTTTAGGTGTATGAAATTTCTCAAGGATTACTCCACCTCCATCAATAACCTATCTTACAAAATGGTACTTAATTTCAATATGCTTGGTTCTACTGTGACAAGCTGGATTTTTAGCCAAATGAATATCACTTTGACTATCACAAAATACAATCACTTTGTCCTTCACCTTTCCAAGCTCACCCAGAAAATCCTTCAACCAAATTGCCTCTTTACATGCATGCGAGACAACCATATACTCTACCTCAATTGTGGATAAAGCAACTGTTTCTTGAAGCTTTGACATCCAAGAAATATGTCCACCTGCAAGAGTAAAAACAAAACTTGATGTAGACCTCCTTTTGTCCAAATCACCTGCAAAATGAGAATCAACATAACTACACACTGAACTATTGCAACCATCATAGGTGATACAATAATCACTTGTGCCTATGAGATACTAAAGCACCCATTTCACTGCTGCTCAATGCTCCTTACCTAGATTCTCCATGTATCTACTGACAACACCAACTGCATGTGAAATGTCTAGTCTTGTACATACCATCGCATACATTAAATTTCCTACTGCATTAGTGTACGATACACAAGACATATAATCCTTTTCTTCCTTAGTACTAGAACATAAAATTGAAGAAAGCTTAAAATGCGAAGCTAAAGGGATATTTACAAGTTTCACATTTTGCATACCGAATCTTATGAGAATCTTCTCCACATATTTCTGCTGTGATAACCAAATCTTACCATGTTCCCTGTCTCTATGTATCTCTATGCCCAAAATTAATTTTCTACTCCTAGATCCTTCATATCAAATGTCCTACCAACTATGCCTTTAACTTATTGATTTTAGCCATGCTTTTACTTGTTACAAGCATATCATCAACATATAACTCCAAGATAATGAAAAAGCCATTTTCCAAACTTTTAAAGTAAACACAATGGTCATACTCACTTCTTACAAAGTTTTGACTCACCATGAAGGAATCAAACTTCTTGTACCATTGTCTGGGTGACTACTTCAGGCCATACAATGACACCTTGAGTTTGCAAATAAATTTTTTGTTGCAAACTTGAACAAACCCTTCTGGTTGTTCCATATATATTTCCTCATCCAAATTTCCATGTAAAAATGTTGTTTTAACATCTAGTTTCTCTAACTCAAGATCAAGTAATGCAACTAATGCTAATACAAATTGAATAGAAACAAGCTTAACAAGTGATGAAAAAATCTCATGAAAATCGATACCTTCTTTATGAGAATATCCTTTTGCTACCAGCCTTGCTTTGTAAATTACAATTTTATCATCAACACCCTTCTTTAGTGTGTAGACCCACTTGCAACCAACAACTTTCCTTCCCTTTGGAAGTTCTACCAAGTCCCATGTCTTTCTCTTCTCCAAGGCATCCATTTCTTCTTTCATTGGTATCTTCCATATAGAATTTTCAATGCTATTCACTGCTTCCTGATAACAAGTTGGCTCCCCATCGTTAGATATCAAAGCAACTGATGAAGTAAAATCATCATACCTTTTAGGAGGATTTCTGACTTGTGCAGATCTCCTTAGAGGTGGTTGTGGTGTTTCCACACTTTCCTGTATGTCTTCTAAATCTACACCTTCTTCTTCAGAAGGATTTTCCCACTCCATCTCTTTTGTAGATGGTTGAGTCTCCAACTGAACTTGTTGATATTGTGGTACTTGTTCCTATTCCAAATATTTTTCTAAAATGTCTGATTTTTGTAGAGAAGATTCATCAAATACTACATCTTTGTTGATGATGATTTAGTGGGTAGTAGGATCCCAAAATCTATATCCCTTAACACCATCACCATAACCAACAAAGGTGTATTTATTGGATTTAGGGTCTAATTTAGAACGTTGATCCTTAGAAACAAGAGCATAAGTATCACAAGAAAAAAAATTCAGATTTGAATAATCACATGAATGACTTGTCCATACCTCTTAAGGAATCTTACAATCTATTGCGACCGATGGTGACTGATTTACCATATAGCATGTTGTATTAATTGCTTCTGCCCACAAATCTTGCTGCAAGTGGGCATTACTGAGCATGCTCCTTTCTCTCTCTCTATAAGAGTCCTATTCATGCATTCAACAACACCATTTTGATGAGGAGTGTAAACCATGGTTTTATGCCTTATGATCCCAGCTTCCTTGCAATAATTTTCAAACTCGAAAGATGTGAACTCACCTCCATTATCTGTTCTTAAACAATTGATTGATTTGCCAATACTCTTTTTAACCAAAACTCCAAACTGCTTAAATACACCAAAAACATTAGCTTCGATTTTAATAAAATAGACCCATACCTTTCTTGAGTAGTCATCTATAAATGTCACAAAATATGATGCTCCCCCAAAAGAAACTATAGGGGATGGACCCCAAACATCTGAATGGACATATTATATAACACCTTTACTTGTATGAATACCTGATTTAAACTTCTATCTACATTGCTTCCCAAAGACACAATGCTTGTTGTAAATTGCAAATTCATATTGTAAAAGTAATAGTAGCTCTTGATAGTGGTAGCTAGCTATGGAGTTTGTAATTGATTTCTCATGAGCAATAAGAATAATGATACCCTTTCCTTGTGGATGTTTCCTTGATGTTTTGTCAAGGTTTTACCACATAAATAGGCTTCTTATGTGTTGTTCTATTTTTTCATTTTATTCTCTTTATTATTTCTTTGCGACTAATTTGTGCTGTAAATTTTTTTTCTAGGTTTATGCTTCTACTTCTACAAAAGTTTTTACAACGCCTGTTGGTTTTGGTTATAAACATTATCATGCTTGCCAAAAGCATATAACTATATGCAAATATTTTTGTGGGTCTTTTTTGACATACCCGACATACCATTGCATAGATCTATATGTTTTGAAGACATTGTTAAACAAATATGAGTTATGTAAAGTCCTACAACTTAGTTAATAAACATGATTGAATTATAGTTGTAATGTCATTGAAAATTTTAAGCCACAAATCACTGTTGTTTAACAGTCTTGAATTTTGACAGAAGACCTTTAAATTTCTAGGTCTAAGTATTCAATATGCAACCCAGATGCATAATATTCCATCTTTATGAATCTATCAACTTTACATACACTATAGTCCTTTTTTATTAAATAGACTAAGTTTTAACATACTATATATGAGTCCATTCTATTATTATTGTCTATGCGAAGGATTGATCGAGTGGGTCGATGGCTTCTTCCTCTTCAAGGAGTTTTGAAAATAAATACTAATAGTTCTTTTAGGGTATTGGTGGTGTAGGTCTAGATAGCTCTGATGCTATTCAGTTTATCTTTTCAGTTTATAAAGGCTTTCATGAATAATTACATGGAGGCTCTTGCTATTTTGTGTGCTGTACAAAGAGGTTGTGTTCTAGACTAGAAAAAGATTATTTGTGAATCCAATTCACAAGTGGTAGTGACTCTAATAAATGGGCAATGATTGGATGATGTTAATTGGCACTTAGCTCTGGTTATTTGATAAATTATAAGGTTGTGCATCTCTTTGGAATTTGTTACTTTTGCTAACATTCCTAGGGTGTGGAATAGAGTGGCAAATTGTCTAGCCAAATGGGCTTTTGATAATATGTAGTGCTAGAATGTTGTGGATAGGGGACAATTATCTTTGGAATTGTCTCACATGCTGGAACATATAGTTGATGAAGATAGGGTTGTGTAATTTTTTCTTCTCTACCGAGCTTGTGGCCCTTCTTGCTTTGTAATTCTCTTTGTGTTTAATACATTTTTACCCCTCTTTATTTCAAAAGTATTTCCATGATGAAGAAGGTTAAATTTTAATATTTATATCAAAAGCATGTATAATGAATGAACAAAATGATGGTAGCCATTTGGTTGTTTCTTTTTATTCATTTATTGAGATATTTTTATTGTGAATATATTTATAAGTTTCTTACTAAAAATATCACAAATGAATTTGAAATAAAAGATATTAAATCTCATAGAATGTGTTATGAACTTTAATTTTTTCTCTTTATAATTTGGAATGGAAATGTATCCGTTTTTGGTAATTTAAATAAAGGTTGTTAGTATAACCCTATAAGTAGTTAGGATGGTTTTGGTCAAGCTTAAAAAAATTCAATGGAAAAATTGGATCAAATCCTAACTATACTAAATGAGACCAAAGAGAGATTAAGAGCCATTGAGTAGGAAGTGAGAGGGGTCGGTGATGAAGAGAAAAGTTCTCATGATGATATATCCCTATAAGTAGTCAATTTCCATTTCTTGTAATAAGATACATTTTCTTGTAATTAAAATAAAGGTTGTGTTGGTTAACAGATTTGTCCCTTGATGAAAATGAAATGATTATAACTCTATTGTCCCTTCAAAGAACAAAACAATAACCAAATAGTTGGGTAAACTTATGAAAGTTTCCCTCTCAATTTTCTGAGGTACAACTCTCTCTTAGATTTTTAATGAATGAAAACAAGAAAATAAACTATGCATATACTTTTAACCAAAAAGTACCAAAGGCATTTCAACATTTACACATCACTATGCTATAAACGTGATCTTTAAAAATATAATTATTTAATGACAAAGCTCACAAACTTTGTTATGTCTCGCACCCTTTCATTCAAAAGAAACTTTTAGACTAAATCTCATCAAATGCATAACATTCCTTAAAGAAATAAGAGACTAATTTGACAGAAATGAACTCCAACATAAATTCAATTTCATTCATCAAACACATAGATTTGAAACTCCAAAATATTCACTTTCATTATTTCACAGATAAATGAGTGTTTACTTTTCAAAATATATGTAACTGTAAAACAAAGTATATCAATTCTGAAAGCCAAAAATTCTCGGACCTTCACATAGTCTTTTAAAAACATATATATAGCCACAAATCGGCTAACTGCAGTTTAGGGAAACAAAGAGTTACATAACTCTGCCCTTGAGTCAAGTTTCAGTTTTTGAAACATAACCAAAAAACTAATCTCTAAAACTATCCTAAAATTCATCATCAAACAACTTTAGAGGGCTTGCATGGTCGTGATTGAAGCTATGGAGTGGGATCCTTGGGCTGATTCTACACTGCAATGGTGGCACGTTTCCAATGTAGATGAGAGATCAAAAAACTCTATATAATAGCATAGTTTGGGAGTCTGATATGAGCAATCCTCTATCACTATACTTCCTTGTCTCACGGGACTTGGGCCACAATATCCACATGACTACCTAGGTGTCCTATGCATAGAAAAAGTAGGGACTCAATTTTCGTCACTGTTGAGAAATCATTAGTTGTTAGAGTTTTTTCTTCTCTAACATAACTAATTTTTCCATCGAAGGATTGGGTGATAACTTCTAGGCTCTCTATTGTTTTCCCATCCTCCTTCATACAATTAATTCCTATGCATTTTAAGTCATTCTTCATGGATAAAATGAGTTTACCTAACTCGTTTCATAGTTTGGTGGACTCTTCACATCCCTGCTTCACAACAGAGTTACACCACTCAATGCTTTTCTTGCACACGTAGAGAACATTATCATCCAAGCCTTGCACAGGTTTTTCCAACAAAAAATTCATAATGCCATAACTTTGTACATCATTCATTTGAGCCACCACAACTATCCACTTTGTTTCCTCCTTTTTCCAATTAGCAATTTCTGTTTCTAGCTCTCTCTTTACAGTTATGGCATTTTCATATACTTTGCTAATGTTCTTGAAGTACTGTGTGCCAGTTTGAGTAATCCCATCTAACCACTCCAGAAAAACTTCTCTCACCATCTTCCCTTTTGAATTTGATCCAGGAGCTTCTAATTAGCAGGTGACTTAGGATTAAATGACATGGGTAGCTGTGAAATTGGTTGAGGATTGGGATTGTGAATAACATCTATATACTCAGCCATATGTCTTAGTGTCTCCTTGAGATCCTATTTATCCCTTTCATCCTTCCAGGTTCTTCTTCTTATTATTTTTGTAGAAGCTCCAAATGATGTACATCAACTACTCGTGAGCTATCCCCTAAATTAATCTTCTCAATGGTGAAATCCTTTGCTGAAGGATTTTCTACCTCTTTATTTGAAACAGGGCGCACTATTTCAACAGTCCAATTGCTAGTATATTTATCAAAATCCATTTTGGAAACTATTTTAAGCTTTTTGGATTTTGGAGTTTTACCCAAATATTTACTGATCATATGCTTAATGGGAATCAAAACATGGACCACATTTCTCTTTTTACTGCTGAGAGCAATTTCTAACCAATTAGGACCACTAGAAGGTCTCCATCCTTCTTTGTTTGGGATTGTTCATCAACAACATTTGCTAAGATTAATGAACCTTCAATATCTACTTCCTCTTCCTCAGGATTCTTAGTATCACCAACTTCTATGGCGGGCATCTCAATGTTCTGATCAACCAGTACTATGCTTTTAGGCAACTTTTTGACCTTGTTTTTGGTTCTTGATCTGGTGATACAAGTTGGAAGCTAGTTTACAAGGGATTTCTTTGAACCTTTGGTAGTATCTACCTCAAATTTAACTTTGGTGCCACCCACAACACAAGTTTTAACGAATTTATTAGACAAAACATTTTGAATTGGAACAAGAGAATCTTTGATCACTAACCTCCCAAGTCTCTATTTCAGCAACCATTGCTCAGTCCTGTGAATAATAGGGAATGTTCTCATTTGGATTTGATCCTCCTTTTTCTTATCCCATTATATTTCTAAAATTGGGGAACCCTATACTTTCTCAGCATACTGCGGATCAATCAAATCCTTTCCATTATCTACAACCCCTGTTACATTCATTTTAAGTTGAAAGGTACTGATTTGATCCATCGTGAACCTAGAAAATATTCTCCTCCTTACTTCAAATTCATCACTGTAGTCCTCCCAGAATTCCTCAAGTTGTGGGATGTGAGAAAAACCTTCTTTAAGAGCTAGATGTGCTTGAGCATAACCTTTGCTGTCAAAATTAGGCCGAGCTATATAATATTGAAGATTAAGATTTTTGAAGTCAACCTCTAGGTTCAATGCATCAAAAATGGTTCTACAAATATAATAAACCAGTTCAACTGGGAAAGAGACACATGAATCTTGCCTGGCTAGTGTTCTCTTAGCTAGTGTTCTCTTATCAATGTGAGCAATCTTTCTATAGAGTTTGATCAACATAAAATGTTCAAGGGAAAACCTTGGTAATTTAAATGGTTCTCCTTCAAACCCTCCAACTCTGATGTAAGTGAACAGAGGATACTAAATTAAATAATTCCCATATGTGCTCATTAGTTACAGAGCTTCATTAGATAGTATTTTGTTTACATTTCCTTGAAGTTCATAGATTAATCTTCCTACAAACACATCATGAACTCTTCATAAATCTTCATGGCAGTTTTGTAGTTGAAGGTGTGAATGATAATCATAAATCTTCATTTCATCAACCCATTCCTCATGATACAAACCAGGCCAAGGCCTAACACATGCAAAACAATAGAACAAGTATGAAGACATATATAAGTTTTTAATCTCGAGGCAATTACTTAGTCCTTCATGTAACCTTTAAACAATTATCTTTGCCCAATCCATATAACGCTTTTCATCTAATATGACCCGAATGAAAAAGTACATCCAGTATTCCCAATAGAATTCCTGTTGACTCCCTTTCGCCTTGTGCAATAGAATGACAATGTCCCTTTGTAATGCCCACCAAAATACCCTAGAGAAACTAAACATCTAACACACAAATAGAGATATATATATTTTAATTAACATCTAATAACAACTAATGTAACACATAACATCTCCATCTAATTACATTTATTAACCATTTAACTAGTGTGAACATATATCATTACACATTTATCAAATAATGCAAGAGGAAATAACATAACATCATTAACCTTTCCCTAGGGTACTTCAACATCATTACTTAATTCACTACCATAGTGATATCTTACACACATGATAAGCATGCTCCATCTTGATTTAATGTATCATATTTAATTCCCTAACCATGAGATATGCAATCTACTACAATATTCATCCATCATGATATACATGCCATTATATCATTCTACTAACATAATAGATACCTATTTTAAAATGCAAGACAATCCCATATCCTACATTCATTTTAAGAACCAAAACCAAATATGTATTTAACTCAACATTTCCTATCTACATGCTCTTTTCCTTTTTATGATAATGAAATCCTAATGCATAGATATAATCCTTCTCCACCAATCCAACTAAATATACATCAATTACAACTGATTCTACCATGATCATCTTTCTTATCATTATTTCCAAACGCATGATACAATAATCTTAATACAACTTCCTACTTACAGTTCTTACATGATATACATAATTTCCTTTCTACCAATGTATCTATATGAATCATTTATCTTCACTAGATCTAATTAACATATTCTAACATATTTTTTCTTACTCTACAAATATTCCTCTTCCAAGATTACTTTACATTCTATCTTGCTTTCTAAACATTCCATGAAATAATACAACTAAAATACAATGCAGGTCCATATCCATTTCAATCATAATCCATTTTATTTCCAAGATACATACGATCACATCTCTACAATAGCACAATTACATCCCTAATATCCCTTTATAAAATATGACTTAATTCTAATTCCAACAACAATTGATCTTATAAATATAAGTACATTAAATACATCATGATCAGAGCTCTTCCTACTACAAGATTCCAACTACTACATATAAGAATATTACATTACATGTATTTCATTATATTCATTACATAAATCTGCTACAAGGTACATCCATAATCATCATGAAGAAGAATCCAAGAGAACATCCCAATGGCTGAAGAACACCAATCACCCAACCATGTAGAACCAAAGGAACTACCCCCCATGCTAGGAGATGACACCAGGTCCCAACACACACTCTAAACCTAAGCTGACACCTATAACCAATGAGACTAACCTCACAAGGACTCTCATGACAGAACCCACACATTACAACAAGTATTGGTGTAAATAATTATTCATCATGGATATTATTACACCTTACTTAAGTTTACTTAGGAAATGCATTTCATAGTAGTTTGGGTATGAGACACTTGGGTGTTTGTGCCACATTGGGATAATGTTGTAGGAGAAATTCCACATTTTATGGTGTTGATCTTGTTACTACTTTATCATATCCACTTATTTGTGGAGTGATAATTCCACATTTAGTGGGTGATCTAGCTCATGTGGAATATTATATTGTTTCTCCTACCTACCACACCTATTTCCTACCTACCCTTGTTTCTTATTGAGCCACATGTCATGTTTGTGTGCTCACATATCCATATAGCCTTGCCTATATAAGAAGGCTCATATTCATTGTATGTAATGCTTCATGATCTAGTTGATCAGTATTTTCGTCTTGATAGAATACAATTTATTTCTATCATCTATTTTGTCTCTCTTATTTGTGCTTTCCATTGCCTCTAGATCTTGGCAAAATATCACATGGTATCAGAGCTGGTCCATGTATCATGTGAGGCCCTGCCCCGACTTATCCTAGCATTTTTGTTATTTTCATGATGAGACTATTATGGATGCTTTATTTTTATGCATTATGGATTTGGATAACATTGATGTATATTGGTGCTTCATTTTTATGCATTATGGATATGGAACTTTATATGATTCTAGAATAGGATAACTTTGAGATGATGTATGCCATTATTCGATTTGAAGGACTTTATTATGATGATAGAAATAGGATGCATATATTAGGAATGAATCAAATTATGAGGATTATGATAATTGCTTATGTGGATTAATTGGGATATATGAGATATTGATTTGTTAATGTTAATTATATGCAGAGTGTTTGATGTGTATTCTTATTCATGTGTTTAATATTATATGAGGTGATTTGGAATTACTAATGTGTAATTTGAGATGTGTAGGAAAATTATCTATGTGACCATGGAAATATTATGGAGAACCAAACCTAGACCTATGTACGTTCATAAAACCAGGGGTTGTCTATTTGGAGAGACAACACCCCATATGTATCGTATTTTATTTATGAAAGTGAATGTTGCATGTGTGTTGAATTGAATTTATTAATTTGTGTAAATCCAACAAGAGACAAATTCCATGTGTAATTTTGTAATGTATTTTATTGTGTCACTTGACACGTGTTGATTAGTGTAATTGATTTTGACTTGTCTCTTGGAGGGAGCTTGTTTCTACCAAAGCCCATTCTAAACATTTGAGTGTGATCCCAAATTTTCCTTGGGTAGAGAGTCTTAGGAGTGGTCAACTCAGGTTTGACCTGAAGGTTAACTTCAGATGGGTTTTTGAGGGGTCAAATGGACTCCTAGGGGTAGTTTAAGTGTTTCTCCTAAGGTCCATAAGGTATACCTATGGGTTAGGGGTAATTTTAGGCATGTGACTGCTCCCATGTGATTGTTTAGTCACCTCAAAAAGTGGTTTTTCCAAGGTGAGCGAAAATTCAACTTAGAAGGTTCCTCCTAGGATAGACAACCTTTCCCTTCTTGTGTCAGTCTCTCTTCCCCACTTTCTCTTACCTTTTCCCTTCCCAGTTTTAGTAACCTGTAAGAGGTTGGGAAGACCAACCAATGGGAACTCTCACTCTATCCAAGGGTTGGGAAGAGTGAGAGAGGCCTTCTTAGGCAAGGATTAGGGACTTAGTGAGTTAATCACCCACTCTCCATTGTTGGAGATTATGCAATTTTGGGAAGGATAGTTGTAGGATAGAATTTTGGCTAAGTGTGGGAGAAAAGATTGTGTGGATTTGGGCTGCTCATCCCCAACTAGATCTAGCAAAACCTTTGGGAAGATTTAAGGTTGGTTCTTACTCTCTTTTGTTTATGTTGCAAATGTATGTTTGAAGAAATGCTTGTATGTAAGAGTTGTTTACTTGTATTTTTCCTTTGTGAAAGAATATGTGATATTTCCCTTCATTTCTTTTATGCATTTTCTTGCATTGGGAGTATCCAAGGCCTTCTACTCTTGGGGAGAGTAGGATGGTCTTGGGGTGGAAGAAGTTTGATAGCCTTGAGTGAGAGGCTCTCATTATGAGAGTGATCTCAAGGGTTGTTTTGTGACCCTTGCTGCATAACCTTGTTTATGCATTTGGGGGTCATAAGGAGAGAAGTATGGCTTGTATGCCTTGTGGGGGCACAAGGATAGGGGGTTATGGACTTATGTTGCATTTTGGTTGCCATGAGGTGGCTTATGTTGTTTCATTATTGTAGTCTCCTCAAGGTATTTGGTCCACTTCCACCCTTGTGAAAATCATCACATTTTGTGGTGAAGTGTAGCCTTGGTTGGGAAAGTGTTTGTTGTGTGTTTATCCCTTGCTTGTTGTGTTTGCATGTGTGTAACCTGTCTAGTGCTTGGTTCTCCAAGCTTGGGGGTGGCTTTTAGTAAGCCTAGGCTGGGAGGTGAGCACTCCATGGTCAAAGCCTTATGATTTATTTGTAGGTTTCTTGGAAAGAAAAGAAAAAAAAGAGGGAAAGCTAGGAGTTGTTGGTTTTTATTTAATTTGCTGAAAAGTTTAGGGAAGGGAATATTGTATTTGAGTTGAAGCAATGTAAAAAGGAAAGCTATGTGTTGTTTTTTATTTTAAAAAAAGAGAGAAGAAATGTATTCATTTTTATTTCAAGTCCTCATTTAATGGAAATGAGAGACTAGTTGGGTATCACACCCTTTTGTAATTCTGACTTCTTTGTATTCTAAATGCTCTCAAAAGAAATGTATTTTCCTATTAGAATGGTATTGCAAAAAAAGAAATGTTATTTATGGATTAAGTTCCTATAGTTGTGAAATAATATATTTGTTGCATTCTTATTATTTGAGAATAAAAATACATTCTATCTACGATGCAAAATGAAAATAGTGTAGATAATTAAAATAGTAAACTAGAATAGCATGTAAGTTATTAAACTAGAAAAGATCTCTAAATCTTATTTATTTAATTTCATGTGCAAATCAGAGTTTAGTGTGGATATTAATGTGGTATTCATCTTAGTAAAATAGTTTTACATGATATTTTAGTTTTATTAATGCTGATGTAGTTAAATTAATTTTGTCATTTGTTCTTTCATTTATTGCATAAAATAAATCTAATAGTAATAGCCTATTTTTAAAGTTAACATCTAGACTTATTTAAAGAAAGAAATACATTAGAGCTTGCTGTTAGTGTTATTTTTAAAAAGAAAAAAAAATACAAAATGCTTTAAACAATGAAAAATGTAGTATTTCCCACTATGCTAGGTTTAATGTGCTAGGAGAATAATTAGTTATGATTTGTATTAAAAAAAAATAGGGACAAAATTTAAAGCACACTTAATAACATATTAGAAAATGAGTATTGCATCTAATATCATGCTGTAAATAAAATTATTAATTTTTGCATGTTATAAAGAGATTTCTTTTTCAAAAAAAAAAAGAATAGATTGCTCAAGTGTGTGTGTGTGTGTGTGTGTGTGTGTGTGTGTGTGTGTGTCTATATATATATATATATATATATATATATATATATATATATATATATATATATATATATATATATATATATATATATATATATATATATATATATATATATATATGAAAGACTACATATTCCATTTAAAATTATCCTCAGCCTATGAAACTTATTTCTTTTCATTAAATTTTAACCACAAAACACACACACACACACACACACACACACACACACACACACACACACACATATGTATTTATGTATTTTGTATATTAAATTAAAAAAAAAAAAAAAAGAAGAAACATTGTAAAAGACTTTAAAAAAAAAAAAAAAACATTTTTGGAAGCCCTTGACTTCATACCCGCCAGGTGGCCGACCCTAGCTGTGGGTAGCGACCCCTAGTAGTGGCTGTAACTACTCCTGTGGGCCACAACCCACATACGGGGAGGCTTCAGCCTTCCCCAGTGGGCGGCACCTCACAGTAGCAGCGGCAGCCGAGCTGCGGGCCATGACCCACAGCGGTGGCCAAGGCCGCCACTGTGGGCGATGAACCGCAGTCACGGCTACGACCATCCCTGCGGGGACCCCCCCGTGAGTAACTCCTCTGCCGCCCCTGTGCATAAACCCCCGGCCACTGTGCGAAGTTGGTCTCTACTCCTCCCCCCCTTGGCCACCGCCGATAGCCATGGCCGCCTCCTCCTCCTCCAACCTGCACAGAAAACACACACACATGCCCTAACCCAAATTTTGGGTTAGGGCAAACACAATATGGGTGTTAAAAAAAATATATGTGTGTGGGAGAAAAAGTGACACTAAGCAAACATGCCCTAATCTCACTTTCAAGCACACATTTGTGGAATACGAAAGAGCCTAGAGGTATCACACAATTGGCTACTTCTTTTTGTGGAAGAGAGAGCCACGGGCTACCTATTAGGATTTCTATTCCTTTGTTGTAATTGAAAGATAAAATGATGCAAGTTCAATCCCTAACCCCAAAGTGCAAGTATGAACTAATAACAAGATTACAGAATTGAACTTAAATGATGGAAAGCTATAAACACAAGGATAAGAAAAGAATGAAAATGCGTACCTGGAGTTAAAATCTGACTGAAAATGTTTAGGACGGGGGCACGGGCGCCACTGTCCTGATTCTGCCCCTGAAACTGCTCCAGAAATTGCTGTTTTGCACTTTGGAAAAAGCTGTCAAAAATGCTGAAAATGCTGTCTGTCAGGAGGACCAGGGCGCCCAGCGCCCCTGTCCCAGGGACCAGGGCACCCAGTGCCCCTGTCCTGGCAGGACCAGGGCGCTCCCCGCCCCTGTCCTGGTCTTTTGCTCTAAAACTTGGTGTGTTGTTTGGTCTCCGTCTGCTTCTTCCGGATCTGTAACTTGCGGCGTCGTCCGAGTCCCGAAACCTGCACTTATATCTGAAAAGGTGTTTGGGCGGCTATATAGGGTTTTGCCTTAGTCAAACCCCCGCTTTGGTGATTTCCACCTCCACAAATAGCCAAGTTGTATTGTAAAATGTATTGTGTGTGCAGACCTAGTGTGTGTGCAAGGTCCTAAAATGCAAGAAAGCAATTTAGAGCAACCTAGAAAGTAAACCCTAATTGCTTGTAAATGATAATGTAAATGCTCTAAATCAAGATGCAACGTGATCTAAAGCATGAATAAAGGATATTTGAAGCTTATGCAAAGACATGAAAACAACATGAAATCATACCCAACCCTCAAGGGAGGAGTACAAGCCAATCTTCAGTCGGTAATCTCCTATTGTTCTTCAATGTCTTCCAAGCCCTAAATGGATGAATGAAATTGATAAATGCTTGATAGAAAGATGTTGAATGTTGTTGAAGTCTTCAAAGATCTTCTCTTTCGCTGCATATGAAGTTCCTGAAAACAAAAATCCGGATCCCTTCGAATGAAGAAAGAGAGCTCTTATGTATGAAACCCTAGGTCTTAATTTTGACTTTTGGCCGACCTAGAGATTGAATATCCCGCCAATTTCTTGGGGTTAAGCTTTATTTTATGATTGGATCGCGCTCCTAAAATTTCGGGAAAAATGTCCGGGACCATGTTGCACTCCGGGCGCCACGGTCCCGACAACTTTTCACCAAATTTTCAGGGCTGTCGGATATGATGATTTTAGAGCGAATCCCGAAGTTACAGCTGATTTCGAGATGTTTTGACCCCCGAAATCAAGCCCCCAAGTTCAAAATAGGACTTAATTAGGGTTTTAGATTAAATGATGCATTGGAAGAATAAAATGAAAGGGGCACACTTTAATGAAAAGGGCCCAATTTTATGATATAGGAGATGGTAAAATAGAACCTTAGACCTAATTAATTTGATTAATTAAGTGCTAAAGGGGAAATGCAATGCAAAATGCAAAATGCGCCAAGGCGGGTGCTAAACTAGGTGTGAAATTGTACCACCCTAGCAAGTGCGTACAATTTACGACGCTACAATATGTGTGGATTATGTTTTATAAGAATTTAGGGTTTCATTCATGTATAAAAAAAAAAAGATTGAGTATATAAAAAGGGGGAACCCTATTCAAAATTTGAATAGGGTATCCCATATATTTTTGGAATACTAATAGTTTATTTTATTTAAGCTCTTAAATTTAATGGATTCATATAGTTAGTAATAAACATATATTTAATTGTATTTAGACAAGAATATATATTATAGTGAACTTAGATAAGGCATTTTCAAAAAAAAGTATATAGATATATATTACATATACGCTATATAAAAGCTTTTGGGTATATATATATATATATATATATATATATATATATATATATATATATATATATATATATATATATATATATATATATATATATATATATATATTATAGTAGGATTAAATTGAAAACTAAAGGGGTTTTATCTTATAAACTTGTATTAATAGGTGCCTCGAAAGTATTTTAACCTTAGGAATTTATTGTATTTGGTCAATATCAACTAGAGTTTTTAGAGAAAATTTTATTAAAGATCCTTTTAGCTTCTAGTCGAATTTTAAATGCATTATCATTATTGTTAAAAGAATACTAGGTTTTAATAACCTAAGTGCTAGGATTAATTAATTTAGTTCCTAGACAAATAAAGAATTATTTGAGATTAAAAACATCTCCTACAAATTAATTTAGAGATTTTTGTTTAAATGAAAATATTATTTATTATTTGATGAGATAATAATAATTCTTTTGGAAAATTAAGATTCCGCATTTAATTATCTCACTTACTTGATCTAGGGTTTAGATTATTCTTAGTTGAAAAGAAATCAAACTTAGTTAAGACAAGACTTGTTAATGCGTTATTTAGCAAATTTAGCTTTATTAGGTTATTTAAAAAAAAAAAAATTATTCCGTTTGTGCCCAAAAGTTTGGGCATGACATATCACATGGTATCAGAGCCATTAGAGTGTCATTGGTTTGTCAATTGAGAGAAATTTCATGGTATGGGGTTTGCATTTTGGAGATTTCTATTGCAAGTTTTTATTGAAGCTTGCTGGATCAAATTGAGGTCACCATTGGATTGAGGAGGTCCAAGAAAGTTAGTTTTGCCTTTTGTTTCATCCAAATCGGACTTCGGAGGTCAAATCTAGAGGCATTTGAAGTTTGAAGCTGCGACGGAAATTTTCCAGAAATTATAATTTTGCAGGCAATTTTCAAATAGCGATATCTCACTCATCCAGACTCCTTTTTTCGAGAATTGTTTTTTGTTTTGGGGTAGAATTTTGTGATCTGTACAGTGGTGCAGGCGTTTTCTATTTTTAGGATACAAGGTTTTCTGAAATCATAAAATCCCAATTTTTACAACTTTGGAGGATTCATTTGGGCTCATATGGACTCCTTTTCAGGTGCTGTTTTTTTTGAGAGTGCATATTTTTTTGTCTACTTTCATAATCTGCCATTTGTTTGTATTGATTTTGAGTAGAAATTGTACTTTCAGTATTTGGTCATTTTTGGCCTATTTGGTACTTGTATTTTGCTTGGATCTCAGTTTAGATCACTAGCAGTATTTGTTGAAGTCTCTTATATCTCATTTTGAGAATTTGTAATCATTAAAATTAGAAGTCCACTTTTCCATTATTTTCAAGTGCCAACATGATCTTTTTATGGGGGGTCAGTTGTTCATTTATATCTCTTGGTGAAATTCCATTTGGAGGCATCTTCATCTGTAGTATTCTACAAGGCTTCTTTGTTGGTGGCATCATTTTCATGTTTTCACATTTGAATATTTTATCATGATGTATGCTCTTGCTTGAGAAATGTTGTACTCACACTATCATAAAGTGCCACACTTCTTTCTATCTTGTCATTGTTGACATATTTGATGTAATCCTCTTGTACACATAGATTAGGAATATCTTATGAGACTTGGTGCATGGATCTAGTTGAGACTTAGATTGTACACATTTGTGCATGGCTCTCATGAGACTTGGATTGTACCATTATTTCTGCTATTTCTGAGTATCCAGATGATGCTCACAGTAGGTTGTCTCCATGCCTGATCTTCATTTTGTTGTAGTGAGTGATTCATCATCATCGACTTGGTACCTGGTTTTGTCACACTTTGACATTATTGGTGCAGCATTGGCTCTCTTTCTTCCTTATGAGGAGGTATTTTGGTCATCATCTTTGGACCATATTTGTAGGAGATTTGACATTGAGTGGGGGCTTCATGGTCTCTTCTTCTCTCTTATGGGGAGGGGACATAGTTTTGTTCTTCTCATTCATCATTGAGAGCATTGTGTGATTTCATCATCTTTCTTTTGGGGGAGGGTTTTTTCCCAATTGAGTTTTTCTCTATTTCCCTGCTTTATGGGAGATTGCATTTGCATTTGTACATGGGTACCTAACATGGCCTTGTAGTCGAGACCCATCTTGCATGGCTTAGTTGCATTGTAGACTTAAGTGCATTCCCCTAAGTTGCACTTAAGGGGGGGTGTTGGTGTAAATAATTATTCATCATGGATATTATTACACCTTACTTAAGTTTACTTAGGAAATGCATTTCATAATAGTTTGGGTATGAGACACTTGGGTGTTTGTGCCACATTGGGATAGTGTTGTAGGAGAAATTCCACCTTTTATGGTGTTGATCTTGTTACTACTTTATTATATCCACTTATTGTGGAGTGATAATTTCACATTCAGTGGGTGATCCACCTCATGTGGAATATTATAGTGTTTCTCCTACCTACCACACCTATTTCCTGCCTACCCTTGTTTCTTATTGAGCCACATGTCATGTTTGTGTGCTCACATATCCATATAGCCTTGCCTATATAAGTAGGCTCATATTCATTGTATGTAATGCTTCATGATCCAATTGATCAATATTTTCATCTTGATAGAATACAGTTTATTCCTATCACCTATTTTGTCTCTCTTATTTGTGCTTTCCATTGCCTCTAGATCTTGGCAGAATCTCACATGGTATCAGAGCTGATCCATGTGTCACAACAAGAATAAACTCCTAGAGGCGTATAACTCATCAAGACACAAAAGCATCCAATAAGGCATAATCATAAATCATCAAGGGGAATACATGTAGGAGTGGAGTGTCATCACATGCCATCCTAAAAAATATAATAACATAAGACACTAGCCTAATGGACATGTGGAGCCATCTCAACCTATGAGAGACTAAGGGAGATTATCTTACCATCTTCATGACCTTCTCATGCTTATCCTAAAACCTCCTCCCTATAACTAAGTCATGAGGCTCAAATCAGTTTATTAACTTAGTAGTGAGTCTATCTACCCAATCCATCAATTATTAGGTTATCACTTATTTACAAATCAAGGTAAACTCCTAATGTGGCCTGGTGGTCTAGACTTCATGCATGCTTACAAGGAACCTCATGCAATCCTATCTCTCATGACCTCGGTCATCATAAGGAATCCCACTCCCCCTAACATGGCCCAACAATAAACTACAAGAGGCTCGAAACCATAATAAAATATGAAAATAACACTCATATGCAGACAAGAACTTCCACACATACTCTCACAACATATGCAAAACTACAACAACATCAGATATAATAGAATGAGCCTCTTGGCCATTAAATACAAGGCATACCAAAACCTTTAAATTTTCCATCAAATAAGAAGATAACATCACAACAAGGCCAACTCACTTGCTGGTCCAAAACAACAATATAACTTACTCATCAACCATGGCTTATCAACATGGAGAGAGTCCAAAATATCTACAATGACATGGAGAGGTAAATATACATAAAACCATCAAAATACATCAAAACTGATCGAAGTCAAATCTGGAAAATATTCGCAAACCTCAATAAAGCCTCTGGTACAAAAATTCAATCGAGAAAATTAATCAAAATAAGAAAAATTATGAAAAACACATAAATCAGATAGGTTCGCGCATTTACCCAACATGTTAGCACTTTTGTTCAATAGGTTAGCTCTTTCATTTCACAGGTTAGTGCTTTTGTTCCACATGTTAGCACTTTTGTTCAACATGTTAGCACTTTTGTTCAATAGGTTAGCGCTTTTGTTCAATAGGTTAGTGCTTTTGTTAAAACAACACAAATGCATAAATTAGGCAAAAATACTCATAAAACTTATGGCAAAAAAATAAAATCTTACTTTTAATCAAATTTTACGAAACAAAGACCAACAAGGTCGCCTAGAAATAAGAAATAAAAGAAAATAAATGAAATAGATAGATACAAACTATAAGCCAAGTTCTAATAAGATTTCCTTCATGACAAAACGGATACAAAACCACCTAAAATACACAAAAAATCCAATACAATCGAATCAAAATATCTTCAGACTAAAAGACTCACAAAGAAAAAACTATTCACAGTCCCAAACAATCAAATGACTCAACAACCAAAGATTCACATAGAAATTTCACAGAGCCATGAGATGATATGTACAAGAAGCCAAAATATATTTTACAACATACTATATAAAAACTCATATAATATTAAATTTCTCCCCAAATATTTATTTCCAAAACTATATTAAAACCATTGAATAAATATTATTTTCAACCCATCTCCCGAAAACAATGTGCAACCACGAAGCATAGAGGAAAGCTATAAAAAAAAAGAAAAAAAGAAACAAAGGCTCAAAGCTCCAACTTGCAACCAGAAGTGATGGAATGTAGCTGAAGTAGAGCTCCCCACAAAGACAAGCCAAAATCCAACCAAGCTCCAACCAAAATTCAAGTGTAAATCCAAAGCCAAAGGAAAAATGCTTGCAGGAAATTTTTTCAAAGAATAGCCAACCCGAAAAACATCACGAGAATGAAAATAAAAAGCAAACAATAATCAAAACCCTAGCCTCAGTCTTGGCCAATCAAAATATTCCATTTTAGAATATATTTTACCAACCCACCATATATTATAATTTATTCTCCCATTTTTAATTTAGCCAATGAGAGTAAAGGGTAGGTATAGTAAATATAAAATATATATTTCCAGCAAAGTGGGAATGTTTTATTATTATTTTAATTTAATGTATTCATACACCCCACTTAGGAAATGAAAGTCAAACTATTAAATAAACATAAGCTATAAATAAAATACTCCAAATGGGGATTAAAATTAAATAAACCAAAAGTTTATAAAATAAGTTAAAGAACCAAATAAATATTAGATATCAAATAAATACTAAACCATAGAAAATCAAATAAATAATTAAATAATCAAATACCAATAAAGATTAAATCAAAATTATAAAATAAATATTAAACAAGAATAAAGCTTACCAACAAATATTAAATAATCATAAAATCAATAAACGTTAATTATCAAATAAATATAAATACCGAATAATTAAATACTCAAAACTAATAAATTAAATACATTAAAATAAATATTACTAAATATAAAACCATACATCAAGAGCCACATAGTTACTTTGAATATAATAAAGTAAATCAACAGTTATTTACTGTACTCACAACACCAAGAAGACCAAGCTTACTAACTGACATGGCAAATTACTCCAAGACGCTGATGAGTCACGGTGAACAACTTAGACCTAGAGTATGTGAAGAGATCTCATGTCATCTCCGAACCACATAAGACATTGGAACTAAAGATACGCTCAGACCTGTGAAGCCAAGTGAAGTTGATGTCTGGTACCTGCAAAGTCCTGCAACCATAAAACGACAATACAACATATACATATACATATATAGAACACGAAAGTGATAGAGAATTGCGATGACATATCCCACTCCCAATGAGTGATGTGGAATTGTCCCTATCATGAAGATAGTCAAACAATAGTCAAACACATCTCATAAACATCTCATCAAATGTAATAATAAAATAGGGTTAGCACAATCATAATCATCATCAAAACCATGATAAATATAATCTATCAATAACCCATCACATAGTAAGCATATGGAATCCATTGAGCATATATATCCATCATATCGCATGATCAATAGTGATAATATCATCATCCATAGAGATCATCAAAATAGCATATGTCCAATAGTGTCTAACATCAATAGTAAGTAACTGAAACACATGAGTAATCATCATCCAAATCATCAAATATAGTCTAGATAAGTCTATCAAGCATGAAATAAAGTCAACTCTCATCAAAATAGGTCAAGTCAAGGGTGGACAATACATCCTCCCTCCCTTTTCTTAGGCTTACTCCTGGAAGCTTGAGAACAAATAGGGGTATAGCTCTCACATCCACGCTGCATCCTCCCAAGTAGCTGAAGAATCATCAATTGGATCCCACTGGACCCTTACCTTCTCTACGCTCCAATCTTTGAGGGACATCTCTTTGTGTCAAATAATGCACACGAGCTCCATAGAAAGCTGCCCATCCTTGACCTATAAAGAATTCCAAACCAACACATGCAAAATATCAGGATGATATAACCTAAAAAATGAAACATGAAAGACATCATGGATGTGGGACAAGAAAGGTGGCAAGGCAAGGCAATAAGCCACATGACCAATCCACTCCAGAATCTCAAAAGGTCCAACAAATCTAGGTGCCAACTTAGAGCCTTTTCTATAACGGATCAGACTCTTTTGCGGGCAAACTCTCAAAAACACCCTGTCACCAACAAAAAACTGCCTATCCACTCGATGAGCATCCACATATTTCTTCTTTCTATCCTGTGCGACCATCAAATGCTCTCTAATGCAAAGCACCTGCTCCCTCCATATCCTACAACATCTCTGATCCAATACACACTTTGTCCTCCAAACGGTCCCAACATAGGGGTGTACGACATTGTCTACCATATAATGCCTGATAAGGAGACATACCAATAGAGTTGTGGTAATGATTATTTTACACAAACTCAACCAAATATAGGTAATCCCCCCAATGAGACTATTGATCCATCATGTACATCCTCAACATGTCCTGCAAAACTCGGTTGACCCTCTCTGTCTGTCCATTTGTCCCGGGGTGATAAGATGAACTAAAGTTCAACTGCATGCCTAAATCATGCTGAAGAGTTTTCCAAAATGTTGATGTGAACACTGGATCATGATTTGATATGGTCTACCAAGGAATACCATGCAACCTCACAACTCCCTCCAAGAAAACCTGAGCTATTATTAGTGTTGTATATGAAGATCTGATCGGAGAAAAGTGCTCTACTTTGGTCAATCTGTCTACAGTGACCATAATAGCATCATGACAATGTGAAGACATGGGCAAGCCAACTATTAAATCCATAGATATAATATCTCATTTCCATCCTAGAACCAAATGTGACTATAATAATCCTGCTAGATGCCGATGCTCTGCCTTCACTCGCTGACACTCTAGGCAACATGACACAAAATTTGCAATATCTCTCCTCATACCGGACCAATGATATATCTATCTTAAATCTGCATGCATCTTTTTGACACCTAGATGTGTCGAGTAAGGTGCACTATGTGCCTTTGACATGATCAAATCTTGAAGACCGTCTGAGGGTGGAACGTAAATGCGTCCCAAATGTCTAAGAAGTCCATCTGACTCCACTGAGCAACTTGCATATCTACCCTCAAGAGATCTACTTGTGGCAACCTCTACAATAACCTCCTGATACCACACATCTAAAGGAAGGGTACTAAGAATACGTCTCCTCAAATCCACACTAAGAGACACTACTAAAATCTCATGCCTCCTACGTCTCAATGCATCTGCTATCACATTATCCTTACCCTAGATGTATCTCACCTCAAAATCATACTCACATAAAAAATCCATCCAACTCCTTTGCCTAGCATTCAAATTTGGTTGCATGAAGATATACTGCAAACTATGATGATGACTGTGCAATTGGAATCTATGTCCAAGAATAAAATGCTTCCATCTAACCAAAGCATGAACCACTACCACTAACTCAAGATCATGGGTGGGATAACTATGCTCATGATCTTTAAGTTTCTGCGACTCATATGCAATCACATGACCATAATGCATCAACACTACTCCTAGACCCTCCAAAGAAGCATCTGTACACACCACAAAATTTCCTAGAGGGTCTGGAACTGCTAGAATAGGTGCACCAGTCAAATGCTCCTTAAGAATTTGAAATGCTATCTCACACTACACCGACCAAAAAAACTTCTTCCCTTTCCTCTGAAGAGAAGTTATAGGATGGGCTATCCTAGAGAAATCCTGAACATGCGATAATATCCTGTTAAACCCATAAAACTGTGCACCTCTCCCACATTGGTGGGTGTTGGCCAATCAACAATCACCTAAATCTTCAAGGGATAAATTTTGATACCCTCTCCAGAAATCACATGACCAAGATATCTCACCTCTATCTGAAAGAACTCTCACTTCACCAAATTGGCATATAGCTGATTCTCCCTAAGGTACTGCAAAACCTATCTCGCATGATCCTCATGCTCCTCAACTAATCTCAAATAAATCAAAATATCATCCAAAAATACCAATACAAATCTTTCCAAATACAACCTGAATACACCATTCGTCAAGCTCATGAAAACCGATGGTGCATTCGTGAGACCAAAAGGTACCACTGTGAACTCATATTGACCATATCTAGTGTGAAAATCTATGTGATGAATGTTCGCCTCCTTAATCCTCAACTGGTGATATCTGGACTTAAGGTCAATCTTAGAGAAAACCTTTGCATCCTGGATCTGATCAAACAAATCATTTGTCTGAGGCAAGCGATATTGGTTCTTCACTATCACATTATTAAGATGCCTATAATCAATACATAATCAAAGAGATTCGTCCTTCTTCTTCACAAATAACACAGGTGCACCCCAACGACAATATGAAGGGTAAGGAGGAGGATGAGATTCTGAATGTGGGTTGTGGTGAGGACATGAGTTCTCAAGGATTGCAGAATGAGGGCCAAGAGAATAAAAGGGGAAATCCTAGTGACTTTCATGGGGATAATGATAGTATTAAGGGATTTTGTGAAACTATCAACAAAATTGTGAAAGATATCAACAACCTAAAGAATGATATTAATGTTATTAAAAATGCTATGATAAGTGAGAAGCCTCTTTTTGAAAATGTTAAAGAATTAGTGGTTGCTATCAACAATGTTGAAGCTATTGAGGCCATGGTCGGTAAAATTCTTGAAATAGAAAAGAAGGTTAAGGAAATGGAAGGGAATAGAGAACCGAATGAGCTAGAAACTACCATGAACAACCTAGTCAATAGATTTGACAAGATGGAATTAACTGTGAAGAGGATTGTTGAACAAAATTTCTAGATTCTTAAGGCCTATGTGGATAATATGAATATTCTGATTAACAAATTTGATAACATTAAAGACAAGGAGGGCGACAAGGACCAGATGGAGAAAAAAAGGTCATGACAAGAAAACTAGGGCCAACACCAGGAATTAGGGTGATATCAAGGGATGAGAGCTGGATGAATTGAAGAACTCTGTGGACAATATGAAGTAGATGGCGGTTCATGCAGAAGATATTATGAAAAATATTTAGCTATCTCAGACTCTATCTTTGTCTTTGTGTTGTCCTTTTGCTATCCTTTTGCTGTCTTTGAGAGGCTCTATGTGTTTTGAGTTCCCTATTTGTTTTGGATGGGAACTATTTTTTGTTTGGCTGATCAGACATGGTTTTATTTTTCTTTAATGCTTTTCCTATTTCCTGATATGTAATAAGGTTCGGGTTCCTTTCAAAAACCTATTTTTACTTAATCAAAACATAGGTGCACTCCAAGGGAACACACTAGGATGAATAAACCCCTTCGCCAACAACTCCTCCAACTGAACTCTCAACTTTCTCAACTCTTGCATGGTCATCCGATAGGGAGCCTTAGAGATAGGCTCAGCTCTTGGCACCAAATCAATCCTGAAATAAATATCTCACCGAGGGGGCATACCTAGAATCTCAGTAGGAAAAACATATGCAAACTCTTGAAGAATAGGATGTTTCTACAATAAGTCCTCTGAACTAAATCCCTCATCCACATCCTTCACTCTAACCATAAATAACTGGAAACCCTTACGTGCACACCTCTTCATCTGCATAGCGAAAATCATGCGATGAGAGATAGGTCTCTAAATACCTACAGTCTCCACACTCTTCCCACTATCATCCACCCACTACACTCTCTTACCTTTACAATCTATCCGCGCTTGGTGAGATCCAAGACAATCCATACCAAGAACCACATCATAAGATCCCAAAGACATAACAGAAAGATCCACATAAGTATGGAAATCTCCAAAGACTAAAGGACAATCGAGCACAAGGGAATCCACTACCACTTTGGACCCTGTAGCTAACTCTATCTGCCACATATCGTCTTGCTTTGTCATAGCAATCCCACATCTCTCTACTGGAAAAGGAGAAATAAAATAATCTGATGCTCCTAAGTCAAACAAAATTGAACAAGAGATACCACCTATCACACCTGATGTCTCCACAACAGTGGCATGATGGTCAGCCCGATGGTTATCAACTGCCACAAAAACATGATGAGACCTACTTGCATCTCCAACTGTAGGCTCAAAAGTAGTTGGATTTTGCTTCTCTGACATATGAGAAGTATGCCGAGGACAATTAACGATAATGTGTCTTGGCTGTCCACATGCAAAATAATCTCTCCTACCAAACACCCTATTACCTGGTGCTATACTCGACTGCTGAACACTACCTCTACTAGAAGCTAGCTGAGAACTTTGCATTGGATGAGAAGGAGTAGGTCTCCTATCATGTTGACAACTGTGACTCTTGTCACCCAGAAATCTAGCACCTCATGCAAAGATCCTCCCCTGAGAAAACTTCTTCCTCTGAGTACCATGAAAAGAAGAAGGATAGCTCCTAGCATAACCTGAAGATTGTTGTTGAGATCTTCACAATAGATCTTGAAACAGTTGCACTAACTGTCTGTCCTCTAGTCGATCCTCCTGAAGATAAGGCAAGATTCTCCTCTGCTAGCCTCGCCTTCTCCACAGCTACCTCCAATGTCTTAGGTTTGTGCATTCGAACCTCTCCACTAATACGATCGCTAAGACCTCTCACAAAGTACTAAATCAATATCAACTCATCATCTGCATACCCAACATACTATCTAAGATCAAAGAAACTGTGCTCATACTGCTCCACAGTCAACCTTTTCTATCTCAAATCGTGGAACTCATTGGCCTTCCTTTGCCACTAATAATCTGAAAGAAATATAGCATGAAACCACTCCAAGGATAACTCCCAAGATATCGTCGCTATGTCTAGATGCAACTTCTTTTCCTTCGTGTGCCACCATGTCATCACAAAATCATGAAGATGCATAATCACACATCTTGCCTTGGTGTTACTGCTACAACCATGATTTTGCCTCCATGCCATTTCCCAAGCCATCAAAGGTAGGAGGATGAGTCCTCGTTAGATCTCTTATGTGAATAGATGCAAGCACCTCTTGATCCATCCCAAATCTTCTCCTAGGACAATGAGAATGCTCTCTCTCCTGATGCTCTGAATGATGAGATCCCTCCTATTGGTTCTCCTCCTATCTCGGTTCTAGGTGACCAAGAAGCTCCTCAAGTACGTTCACCAATTGTGGAATCACATCATCTCTAGGCTACTCCTGCTACTGCTTCTCATGGTGTGACTCCTTAAAGACCTTGGGATGAGGGTTCCTATGAGTATCCATGTGACCAACACGACGATGATCTCTACCCCTAGAAGGCATCTTGTCTAAGCAAGATGCAAAGGAAACTATAAGCTAACCATCTAGGGCAACTATAATAAGACAATAAATAGCAGAGATAAATTGCTGGGCTACCCCATGCTAAATGATAATATGCACAATGGGCTCAATTGAAACCAGAGTACCCAGTGTTTGAACATGGGCTGTGATACCAAATGTAATGCCCGCCAAAATACCCTAGAGAAACTAAACGTCTAACATACAAAAATATATATATTTTAATTAACATCTTGTAGCGTCCTAAAATTGTGACACTTGCAATTTCGACTGCATTTCGGTCTTCACGATGGCGATGCAACACACAACCTGAAGGGAGACCCCGAAACTTGCTCACGACACCAAAAACTGCATTTTTCAAGTACCCTGGCCTGAACCTCCTTGCACCCTGATGTCCCGGGAGGTGGGACCAAAGCGCCCAGCACCCTGGTCCCCCAGGACCATGGCGCCCAGTGCCCTGGTCCCTGGGTCCTATTTTGGGCCCGGTCTCCTAAGGGGTCTCGGGTCTTTTTGTTTGCAATTTGGAAATTAACTTTCCTGGTCGGCCTAAGGTCGGGAAAATCAGTCTATCAGCCCTAATTGACAAGTATATAAACTACATTTTTCTCTCTCATTTGGAGATAACACATACATGATGAAAAAGGCATGGAAACTATACTCAAGCATTCAATCATTCAAGCATTCCTTCTAAGTCTCCATTCAAGTCTAAGTGTTGCATTCAAGACAAAGATTCAACCATTGAAGAGGAGATCACATACTACTACAACATACAACATACAACATCTAAACCTTCACACATAAGGATACAAACATCCTTAGAACAAGGTATTAGTACTTGTTTTACAGTCATTTACATTTACAGCTCTTGCTCATTTCTTGGTTAATTCCAAAACCGGGGTTTGACCTAAAGGCAAACCCCTAATCCCTAACCCCCCAATCGTCTTCGCTTTTCTATGTGTAGGTTGCAGGTACGTGGCTGAGATTGAAGATCTGGAATCCTTGTGCAGAGACGAATATATCCCCCTTCGTTTCGCGGATTTTTCGGAGGACCGTGGCGCCGGGCGCCATCGTCCCGACAACTTTTGCTCAAATTTGCAGGACAGCGCCGTATCGACATTTTACTGCTAATTCCAGGTCCGCAGCTTCATACTGTATCCCTATCTAAGTTTATAAAGCAAATCTTTGTCACTTTCTATGCATTCTTAGCTCAATTCTTCTATGCACATTCTTTACAAAAGAGGGTAGCCTTGCTGTCTTAACCCTTGAGACTCATTTAGCATCCAATCTTGCATTGCGTGGGATTGGATCTTGTGGGTTTCAACCCCTCTTTCGAATGTAAAGTCTCCCCCCTAAGTGAAAACCATCGAATCCTAGCGAACCTCCCTTCTCTCTCCTTGGAGTTGGAAGAGGGGAGAGCAACTAGGGTTCGATCGCGATTTTTTCGCTTTACATTTTGGTGAACTCGACGTGAACATCCTTTCTGATTTTTCATGCTTAGATCTGAAAAAATTGATTACATTTCCATGTTTGATCTTTTGCAAAATTTTAGAGGTGATTGCATAAAAACCCTAAAATTTCTTTTTAGTAATTAAACTTGTGAAATTTTTAATTGTTAATGCTTGTTTCAGATCTGTCCTTCTATTACAAATTATCAATTCATATCTATGTTTTAATTTTGAAAATTAAGTGGTTAAGTGTCAAAACCCTAATTTTTGAAACCCTCTTGATTCAACCTTTGTCCGACAATTTCACTGATCAAAACATCTCCAAATCAGCTGTAACTTTGGATTCCGCAATAAAATCACAATATCTTTCATCCCTGAAAATTTGGAAAAAGTTGCGAGGACCGTGGCGCCGAGCGCCATCGTCCCCGACATTTTTTTTGAAATTTCGGGAGCGAGATCTTACTGTATTTTTCTGCTAAAATCCAGAATTTTGGCTGATTTTATCAATTTTAACACCTTCAAAATTACAGTCAAAGTTGGTCTTGTGATTGCTTGGATTAAGGCTTTTAAACATTCAAAAATCATTGAAACTGAAATTTTGTGTCAAAATTGTGTTCTTACTGTCCTAAATCTGAAAAGTGCGTTAACATTCATTAAAAATTTCAGTGCTTTATTCAAATTCTTGCATTTTGTGACTTTTGAAATTAAGTGCTTAATTACAACAACTTTGATTTCCGCTTTCAAAATTGAATTTTGCGTGAAATTGAGTCAATTTTTAAATTTCAAAATTTGCATTGCTCTTGACATTCCCTCTAAAATCATAAAATTCAAAATTTCAGTTTCCCTCTCTTTTTCAAAATTCAAATTTTGCATTTTTCGACAATCTGGGTAGGGCTCAATTTTTGAGATTGCAACTTTAATTTGGCCTATCTACAGATCGTAAAATCACTCAATTTTTTCAGATTGGCTTTAAAATCATCATACCTTTCATCCCTACAAATTTCAAAAAAAGTTGCAAGGACTGTGTTGCACTCCGAGCACCACGGTCTCGGACATTTTTTCTGAAATTTCGGGAGACTATCGTGATTGCATTTAACAGCTTAAATCCAGAAGATTGGCTGATTTTACTGAAAATTGCTACCTCTAAAATCAAAATTTTCTCTCCTTCTCTAGTGCATGAGTTTTACAACAATAAGCCCTACTTACACTATTCCCGTTAGACGAAGCCGTAGAATTAAGTCTTTCCGAGGTTTAACTACTGAGGAGATGGAACCTAATTTGAATAGCCTTTTTAACGAGGACATGGGTAATTCCTCTAATCCTCCTAATGATGAAGAAGCTCTCCATGAGGTTTCTGAAGAACAACTTTCAAAATTGGATAACGAATTTGACGATTTTTGACAATGGATGTCTCAAGAATACCCTGATAGTCAAGCTCTTCCTTTAATTGAGGGTCTAAAACGTATGCTTCAAAGTGATAAGAATGGAATTGATATTTTGCGTGGTATTTCACACATTGTGAATTCGAACGTGATGCCTATGAAGAGTTGTGCCGAAACTTTAGGTTATACACAACCTCCTACACAAGTCAATCATTCTATTCCTTTGATGACTTCTATTGCTAGCATACCTACCTTTACATCAAACATAATGGCTACTTCTAAACAAGACATTCCTCCTGTGATCACTAGTCATGGGGGCAATCCTTCCTTTTTAATTAACCCTCTTCCTTCATTCAATCCAACTTCTTCATTCACTCCTTCAATGAGTGTTCCTATTACATCTTCACAAATGAACATGATGCAAGGGGGCAATTCATTTAATCATTCCATTCCTCCTTGTAGTGTTCCTCCTGTCCAATCATCTCCTATGACTAATTATCATAGGGTCCCACCACCTTACTCTTTACCTTCTTTCAATAACATAACACCTCCATCTCAATCTAACACATCTAATATGAACTCTTCGACTGAAGCGACCATTAACAATCTTGCACAAACTGTCTCTTCTTTACAGCAACAAATTGCCTCTATGAATCAATCTAAGTTTAGTGTGCCCACATTTGATGTTGCGAGCCCACTTTCTCTTGACATTGTTCGAGCTATTCCCCCTAAACATGTTGAAATTCCACATTTGGAACTTTATAATGGTAAAGGTGATCCTCTAACACATGTTAAGACTTTTCAAACAATTTGTACTGATTTTGCTTATGACCCAAGGTTGCTTGCAAAACTATTCACTAGAACATTAAGAGACAAAGCCCTACAATGGTATTGCTCATTGCCTTCCTATTCTATTACTTCTTTCGAACAACTTGCAAATGCTTTCATTCAACAATTTCAAAACAATATAAGTCCTAAAGTTACTTTGATTGATTTAATGCATTGTAAACAAGGTGTTAAAGAAAAAGTGACTGATTTCATTAGTAGATATAAGCATTTGTATGCTCAAATTTCTTTTCCAGTGCCTGACAATGATATTCAAAGAATCTTTATTTCTAATTTACAAAAAGATATTCGAGACAAACTTCTGTTTTCTGAGTTTACTTCTTTCCAACAGTTGTGTGCCACTCTTCACAATTATCAACTGACTGTGAGTCAAATGGAACAATCACATCCTATGGCTCCGAGTGATAAGGGTGATAGCAGTCAACAACCATTTGGGAAGTTTAAACCGAACAGAGACTCCATCAAATTCAATGAAAACATCATCAACAACAATGTGAATGCAGCATCAGGTGTGCCTCCTATTTCTAAATTTTTCAAGAAAGAAAGAAAGTATACTCCTTTGAATGAATCATTGCATAGTATTATGAATAAATTATTGGAACAAAATGTGCTTACTCTTCCTCCTATAAGACAAATTGATCCTGCAAAGATTACTTCACCTTATTTTGATAACAAAGCCTTTTGTCAATTTCATCGTCAGCCTGGGCATGATACTGAAATTTTTTTTTCTTTAAAGGGTAAAATTCAAGATTTGATTGATAATAATACTATTTCTATTTCTAGAGTGAATGATAAAGGCAATACATCTGTAGCTCCTCCTAATCAAAATCTTCAGATTTTCACTGATCCATTACCTTCTCATACTTCTAATGCGATTGAGACTAATGATTCCTCTCTTTCATCTGATGATCTTGTGTCTATGACTCCAAATGTGATTAACTTTGTAGAGCAGCAAGAAAACCTTAAAGAACCTTCCATCACATTTGATTCCAGTGAAACCATTAGGGCACCTGATGGTCCTTTATACATAGTTGCAAAAGTCAAGAATACACCTTGCCATGGAGTGCTTGTTGATCCTTCGTGCATGGTTAATGTTATTACTGAAGAATTTCTTTTTACTTTGCAATTGAATCAAGTGATTTATGACAAAACAGATGTGATTGTGAAACTATTTGATGCATTTTCTTCTGCTGCAATTGGTTCTATTACATTGCCTATTGAGGTCTATAACAAATCCCTTGATGTGAACTTTGCTATTATTCCATCTTTCGAACAATTTCGTGTGAAGCTTGGCTATCCTTGGCTATCTTCCATGAAAGCTATTGCTTCTCCTATTCATATGTGTTTGAAATTTCCCCATAATGGTGAAATTGTTACTGTCAATCATAGCCTCTTTAAACCAGCTGAAAGAACCTCTAGTGTTCCTCTTGATTACTTTTGGCCTAAACAATTCCAATCCCTTCCTTCGCAAAGTGATCATCTTTTCAAATCTTATCAAAAGTGGAAAACAGATATGATCCTATCTTTAAGTGAACCTAGAACACCTAAACTTGACATTCCTATCATTCTTGAGAAGGAAGTTCTTCCTTTGAAAGATAAAACTAATGTCTTTCCTCAAGAAGATTCCCAACCCACCCCTATGGATGTGACTATGTCTATGTCTAATAGACTTCCTACAAGTAGACCTATACCTCCTCGTCATGATGGACTTGGTCTCCTTCCTAAACCAAAAATTCCTCCTTTATATGGAGCAGTTCCTCCTCCTTCCTTTTATAGAGAGAAGAGACTTTCTTCTTCTCCTATTATTCAGCCTAAGAGACCACAACCTAAACACCCAAGTGATAGGGATGAGAACATTCCTCCTCCTCAATCTTCTTCACTTCCTACTAAGACTAGACGAAATCGTTCTGCACATGAACGCCGACGAAAGCGTCATCTTAGGGCTCAAGAAGCTGCTTCTCAAACTTTGCCATCTCCAAAAACACCTTCAACGAGCATTATTCCATTTTCTCCTCAGCCAGACATTGAGCCTAAATCTCCTAAACATAAGATGCATGATGGTCTTGATCCTGTGCGAGTTAAAGATCCTATTTTTATAAATCTTGATGATGATATAGATGAAAATGTTATTCATGATGAAAATGTTACTCCTCTTGCTTCTGATAGTGAATACGAACTTGTTGATATTGATAACCATTTATCTAATGAATTTTCTAAAGCACTTATCCTAGCTCCTAGACAAGAACAATGTGGCTCGGAACATGAACATAGCCCTTGTTTGGATCTTGTGATAGCTCCATCTGCTATGTTGAATGTTCCTCCTCTAGCGTGTTCCCTACCTTCCCGAAACATTGATCAGCAAGATCGGGGGGTAGATGACGTGCTAGACTAGTTACATTAGCATAGCAGATTCTCTCCTCGTCTCTTGTGTTACTTCTTCTATATGTTATTCTCATTCTTCTATTTGTTGTCCTTAGTGTTGTCTACTTGAGGACGATGCAAAGCATTGAGATCTCTCGATCTCTCTCATGTTGACTCAAAAGACACATGTGTTCCCTTCTTCTAGGTGACCTTCCTTGATTGGGGAATGAAGAACAATTATGCATACATACATATGATATATACATGACTTATCATATAGCATACTGACCCCAAGGAAAGAGAAGTCACCTCGTGCTTTGTGTTTTGTGTCTATTATCCTTGGGCTTATCTCACACTTGGGGGCTAAATCCTTGCGATAACGTGCTCCTTTCCTTTCTCATTCTTATGTGTATCACTACGTTAAAACAATCACCCTCGGTGAGGCGTGTGCGATCGCTTTAACGTAGGGGGGCATACATCCCGTTCATATCTTTTCAAGATACTTGAAAATTTCTTGACAAATTTAGCTTTGCCTTGAAAATTCTTGATATCTTTCTTGCATGACTCATAGTGAGGGAACCTTACTACTGATAGTCATGGTTCTCCTTTGTGATCTTCCCTTTTACTTTGTCAATTGAAGTCGTAAGATCCTTAGTCCACTGGGGGCTTGGTGTGTCTTGCCTCCTTGACGTGGTGAAAGTTTTTCAATGTTGTTTCCTTGTACTTTACCAGAAGTATGAGCATACATACTCCCGCTAAAGTGGGGGCTAAATGTAGCATCCTAAAATTGTGACACTTGCAATTTCGACTGCATTTCGGTCTTCACGATGGCAACGCAACACGCAACCTGAAGGGAGACCCCAAAACTTGCTCACGACACCAAAAACTGCATTTTTCAAGTACCCTGGCCTGAACCTCCTTGCACCCTGATGTCCCGGGAGGTGGGACTAGAGCGCCCAGCGCCCTGGTCCCTCAGGACTAGTGCGCCCAGTGCCGTGGTCCCCAGGACCATGGCGCCCAGCGCCCTGGTCCCCAGGACCATGGCGCCCAGCGCCCTGGTCCCCAGGACCATGGCGCCCAGCGCCCTGGTCCCCAGGACCATGGCGCCCAGCGCCCTGGTCCCCAGGACCATGGCACCCAGCGCCCTGGTCCCCAGGTCCTATTTTGGGCCCGGTCTCCTAAGGGGTCTCGGGTCTTTTTGTTTGCAATTTGGAAATTAACTTTCCTGGTCGGCCTAAGGTCGGGAAAATCAGTCTATCAGCCCTAATTGACAAGTATATAAACTACATTTTTCTCTCTCATTTGGAGATAACACATACATGATGAAAAAGGCATGGAAACTATACTCAAGCATTCAAGCATTCAAGCATTCCTTCTAAGTCTCCATTCAAGGCTAAGTGTTGCATTCAAGACAAGGAGTCAACCATTGAAGAGGAGATCACATACTACTACAACATACAACATACAACATCTAAACCTTCGCACATAAGGATACAAACATCCTTAGAACAAGGTATTAGTACTTGTTTTACAGTCATTTACATTTACAACTCTTGCTCATTTCTTGGTTAATTCCAAAACCGGGGTTTGACCTAAAGGCAAACCCCTAATCCCTAACCCCCCAATCATCTTCGCTTTTCTGTGTGTAGGTTGCAGGTACGCGGCTGAGATTGAAGATCTGGAATCCTTGTGCAGAGACGAACAAATCCCCCTTCATTTAGCAGATTTTTCGGAGGACCGTGGCGTCGGGCGCCATCGTCCTGACAACTTTTTCTCAAATTTGCAGGACAACGCCGTATCGACATTTTACTGCTAATTCCAGGTCCGCAGCTTCATACTGTATCCCTATCTCAGTTTATAAAGCGAATCTTTGTCACTTTCTATGCATTCTTAGCTCAATTCTTCTATGCACATTCTTTACAAAAGAGGGTAGCCTTGCTGTCTTAACCCTTGAGACACATTTAGCATCCAATCTTGCATTGCGTGGGATTGGATCTTGTGGGTTTCAACCCCTCTTTTGAATGTAAAGTCTCCCCCCTAAGTGAAAACCATTGAATCCTAGCGAACCTCCCTTCTCTCTCCTTGGAGTTGGAAGAGGGGAGAGCAACTAGGGTTCGATCATGATTTTTCCGCTTTACACATCTAATAACAACTAATGTAACGCATAACATCTCCATCTAATTACATTCATTAACCATTTAACCAATGTGAACATATATCATTACACATTTATTAAATAATGCAAGCTGAAATAACATAACATCATGAACCTTTCCTTAGGATACTTCAACATAATTACTTAATTCACTACCATAATGACATCCTACACACATGATAAGCATGATCCATCTTGATTTAATGCATCATATTTAATTCCCTAACCATGAGATATGCAATCTACTACAATACTCATCCATCATGATATGCATGCCATTATATCATTCTACTAACATAATAGATACCTATTTTAAAATGCAAGACAATCCCATATCCTACATTCATTTTAAGAACCAAAACCAAATATGTATTTAACCCAACATTTCCTATCTACATGCTCTTTTCCTTTTTATAATAATGCAATCCTAATGCATAGATATAATCCTTCTCTACCAATCCAACTAAATATACATAAATTACAACTGCTTCTACCATGATCATCTTTCTTATCATTATTTCCAAACGCATGGTACAATAATCTTAATACAACTTCCTAATTATAGTTCTTACATGATATGCATAATTTCCTTTCTACCAATGCATCTATATAAATCATTCATCTCCACTAGATCTAATTAACATCTTCTAACATATTCATTTCTTACTCTACGAATATTCCTCTTCCAATACTACTTTATATTCTATCTTGCTTTCTAAACATTCTATGGAATAATACAACTAAACCACAATGCGAGTCCATTTCCATTTCAATCGTAATCCATTTTATTTCCAAAATACATAAGATCACATCTCTACAATAGTACAATTACATCTCTAATATCCCTTTACAAAATATGACTTAATTCTAATTCCAACTACAGTTCATCTTATAAATACAAGTACATTAAATACATCATGAGCATAGCTCTTCCTACTACAAGATTCCAACTACTACATTTAAGAATATTACATTACATGTATTTCATCATATTAATTACATAAATCTCCTACAAGGTACATCCATAATCATCATGAAGAATAATCCATATCCATGCATGAAAAATCCAAGAGAACATACCAATGGCTAAAAAGAACCAACTGCCCGACCATGTAGAACCAAAGGAACCACCCCTCATGCTAGGAGATGACACAAGGTCCCAACACACACTCTAGACCTAAGCTGGCATGTACAAACAAGGATACTAACCACACAAGGAATCTCATGCAAGAACCCACACATTACAACAAGAATAAACTCCCAGAGGCGTATAACTCATCAAGACACAAAAGCATCCAATAAGGTATAATCATAAATCATCAAGGGGAACACATGTAGGAGTGGAGTGTCATCACATGCCATCCTCAAAAACATAATAACATAATGTACTTGCTTGATGAACATGTGGAACCATCTCAACCTATGAGAGATTAAGGGAGATTAGCTTACCATCTTCACAACCTTCTCATGATTATCCTAAAACATCCTCCCTAGGACTAAGTCATGGGGCTCAAATCAATTTATTAACTTACTAATGAGTGTATCTACCCAACCCATCAATTAGTAGGTTATCACTTATTTACAAATCAAGGTAAACTCCCAATGTGCCCTGGCGGTCTAGAATTCATGCATCCTTACAAAGAACCTCTTGCAAGCCTATCTCTTATGACCCCAGTCATCACAAGGAAGCCTAATCCCCTAACATGGCCCAACAATAAACCACAAGAGGCTCTAAACCATAATAAAAGATGAAAATAACACTCATATTTAGCCAAGAACTTCCACACATACTCTCACAACATATGCAAGGCTACAACAAAATCAAATATAACAAAATGAGCCTCTTGGCCAACAAATACAAGGCATAACAAAGCCATTAAATTTGCCATCAAATAAGAAGATAACATCACAGTAAGGCCAATTCACTTGCTGGTCCAAAACAATAATATAACTTACTCATCAACCATGGCTTATCAACATGGAGAGAGTCCAAAACATCTACAATGACACAGAGAGGTAAATATACATAAAACCATCAAAATACATCAAAACTGATCAAAACAATATCTGGAAAATATCAACAAACCTCAATAAAGCCTTTGGTATAAAAATTCAATTGGAAAAATTAATCAAAATAAGAAAAACTGTGAAAAACATATAAATCAGACAGGTTCACACATTTACCCAATAGGTTCGCACATTTACCCAACATGTTAGCGCTTTTGTTCAATAGGTTAGCTCGTTTGTTCCATAGGTTAGTGCTTTTGCTCTTCAGGTTAGCACTTTTGTTGAACCAGTTAGCACTTTTGTTCAATAGGTTAGCACTTTTGTTCAATAGGTTAGCGATTTTGTTAAAACAATGCAAATGCATAAATTAGGCAGAAAAACTCAAAAAACTTATGATAGAAAAATAAAATCTTACACAACCAAATTTTATGAAACAAAGACCAACAAGGTCGGCCAGAAATAAGGAATAAAAGGACATAAATGAAATATACAGATACAAACTATAAGCCAAGTTCTAATAAGATTTCCTTCACAACAAAACGTATACAAAACCACCTAAAACACACAAAAACTCCAATACAACTGAATCAAAATACCTTCAGATTAAAAGACTTGAGTACAAAGGAAAAACTATTCATAGTCCCAAACAATCAAATGACTCAACAACTAGAGATTCACACAGGAATTTCAGAGAGCCGTGAGACGACATGTATAGGAAGCCAAATATATTTTCCAACAAACCATATAAAAACTCATATAATATAAAGTTTCTCACCAAATATTTATTTCCAAAACTATATTAAAACCATTGAATAAATATTATTTTCAACCCATCTCCTTAAAACAATGTGCAGACACGAAGCATACACACAAGCCATTAAAATAAAATAAAAAATACAAAGGCTCAAAGCTCCAACCTACAACTAGACGTGATGGAATGTAGTTTAAGAAGAGCTCCCTACAAAGACAAGCCAAATTCCAAGCAAGCTCCAACCAAAATCCAAGTGTAAATCCAAAGCCAAAAGAAAAATGCTTGTAGGAAATTTTTTCAGAGAATAGCCAACCCAAAAAACATCATGAGAATGAAAATAAAAAGCAAACAATAATCAAAACCCTAGCCTCAATCTCGGCCAATCAAAATATTTCGTTTTGGAATATATTTTACCAACCCACTATATATTATAATTTATTCTCCCATTTTTAATTTAGCCAATGCGAGTAAAGGGTAGGTATAGTAGATATAAAATATATCTATCCAACAAAGTGAGAATGTTTTATTATTATTTTAATTTAATGTATTCATACACCCCACTTAGGAACTGAAAGTCAAACTATTAAATAAACATAAGTTATAAATAAATAATCCAAATGGGATTAGAATTAAATAAACCAAAAGCTAATAAAATAAGTTAAAGAACCAAATAAATATTTGATATCAAATAAATACTAAAGCATAGAAAATAAAGTAAATAATTAAATAATCAAATACCAATAAGGATTAAATCATAAATATAAAATAAATATTAAACAATAATAAAGCTTACCAACAAATATTAAATAATCATAAAATCAATAAACGTTAATTATCAAATAAATATAAACACCAAATAATTAAATACTCAAAAGTAATAAATTAAATACATTAAAATAAACATTACTACATATATAATCATAGATCAAGAGCCACATAATTACTCTAAACATAATCAAGTAAATCAACCGTTATTTACCATACTCACAACACCAAGAAGACCAAGCTTACTAATTGACATGGCGAATTATGCCATGATGTTGACGACTCATGATGAACAACTTAGACCTAGAGTATGTGAAGGGAGCTCATGTCATCTTTAAACCACATAAGCCATTGGAACTAAAGACACTCTCAGACATGTGAAGCCAGGTGGAGTCGATGTCTTGTACCTGCAAAGTCTTGCAACCACAAAATGACAATACAACATATACATATACATATATTGAACAAGAAAGTGATAGAGAATCGCGACTAAACATCCAGCTCACAATGATAGATGTGGAATCGTCTCTATCACGAAGACAATCAAACAATAGTCAAACACATCTCATAAACATGCCATCGAATGTAATCATAATCATCATCAAAACCATAATAAATCTAATCTATCAATAATGCATCACATAGTAAGCATATGGAATCCATCAAATTGCACAATCAAAAGTGATAATATCATCATCCATAGAGATCATCAAAATAGCATATGTCCAATAGTGTCTAACATCAATAGTAAGTAACTGAAACACATGCGTAATCATCATCCAAATCATCAAATATAGTTTAGATAAGGCCATCAAGAATGAAGTAAAAGTCATCTCTAGTCAAAATAGGTCAAGTCAAAGGTGGACACTACACTCTTACCTCCCTGATCAAATTTTCTCTGGTTAAGGGCTCGAGTAACCTAGAATCGCCTTTCTGAAATTTCAAGAGCCAATTTCTAGCGATGACACTCCTATACTAGGACTTCTTTTCTGAAAAGAGTCCATAGGATGTGGTTATCATCCGATCCTCATACGGTTCCTTAGCAGGGATTTTCAAAACAACCATTACGGTTTCTCTATTTATATTCAATAAACAACCCCATTTGCATTTCTAATACATTTGTGTTCTAGGTCATACCTATTCATGCACTCGAGCACTAATTCTGGGTGTATGTTGGAAAATGTGGGTATCAACCTGCAAGAGAGAAGAACACTTCAAACATACACATGAAACATTGCATTAGAGTTAGAAATCAAAACAAAGCAAGTTAATGAATCAAAACTCTTTAAAATCATTCCATGCTCCTCTATCTCTAAAGATCCTCAAGATTCAAGGTGGCCCTCACTTGGAAGAGCACTTGATCTCTTGGATGACAACCTAAAGAATGAGATTTACAAGATGTTAGGATAAAAAAGGATGCAACTATGTGTTAGGGTTTCAAGCAGATCTGAAGCAAATATGAACTAACAATTATATGCAGATTTAAATACAAAAGATAAAGAAATAAAATAGGACACAGATAACACAGAGATTTAACTTGGTTCACCCAGAATGGGTTACGTCCACCATACACAGCTGTCCAATCTTTCTTATTATCCAGCAAAAATAGGACATCAACCTTACAATGCCTTAAGCATCCCAGCCACTTATAACATGCGTTTTTAGGGCAAAAACAAAGTCAGCCTTTTTAGGGTTTTATTACAATGTCGGTTTTCATCAACAAAAAATACCCCCAAATTTTTTTTTCTCGGGGGCTCCCGCCCCTGAACCCCCGCTTTTCTTGGGGGTTGCCACCCCCGAATCCCTGCCCGGGGCCCGATCTGGCCCCGGACCCCGACAAGGATACGTGCTGAGTGTATAGTACTTTGCTGATCAGTCGCCACATTTCAACAACTATGATCCTAATAAATGATTTAGATATGAAACTAGATGATGATATGGTGCAAGATATTGATATGAAGTTAAAACTAACATGAAAATGGTATTAAAATGAAATTAAACTAGCATGTAGATGAAGCTAACATGATATTACTAACATGATGAAATCTATGCTAACATGATCTAAAATGCTATTATCAAAGAAAAGCTAACAATTCTTGATGAAATGAGACTATAAATTAGATGCACAAAGGACTTGATATTGAGAATGAAGAATGAGAGCTCTGTTGGCATTATAACAGACAAGAAGAAGGTTGGCATTCCAATTACAATGAGAGATTGTTGTCATTTCAATAAGGATATTGAGAAGGTTGTTGATGACTATGGATATAACTGATTAAGGATGATTACTATCTTTATTTTGTCATTGATGTCAAGAAATTGATTTTCTAATTCAGTATGATGTTGCCATATCTTAAGAAGTATGATTTGATGAGTATAAAGATGTCGGTAAAAGACACAAAAAGAATATAATGAATAAGGGGATAAGTTATTCAATGAGAAACTATTACCGAGTTAGACAATGATGAGATCATGATGTTTAGATTGTTTTGATATCCTACATATGCTATTGTTTGAAAGGTTAATACTATACTATGTTACCGAGCAAAGAACCTAGTCGGTAAACCCTAAGGAACCTAGTCGGTAAACTCTAAGGTTATCGCTATCAGTTAATGAAGGCAAAATGTCTACTGAGTGAAGTTTAGTATTTATTGAGTTACAACCGAGCTATAACAGAATGCATTAAATGTTTACATGTGATATTTAATGAAGGAAGCTGATGAGCTGGAGTAGATTAAAGGATTGGTAAGAGATGTATGAAGATTGTTAAATAATCTATGGTAAAGAAAGATCGGCAGGAAGATCTACAACTCAGATTGAACTGCAATACCCTAATAAAAGTTCCAAGGTGAAAATGCAAGTTCCAAGGCGGGGTAAAACATTTTCAGATCGAAGGATACATTGAACTTGGACAAGATTGAAGATCTGATGGCTATGATTGATCATGGGAAATGTGATCAAGGAGATTAAGCAGTTGGAAGATTTTTAATAAATAGGAAACTGTTGATAAACAATGTATACGGGCAAGTGTATGCACAGGGATGCTACATAGTGATTACCGAGCACAGAAGCTTGAAGACTTGTTTTGATAACAGAGTATAGAGCCCAGCAGAGGGACAAGATAAGTCGTATGAATTGATTGTATTGAACAAATAAGAATCTGCTTCAAAATTTTTAGATGTGAAGTTGTAGATATATTTTTATTACTGTTATTTTGAGAAGTAGCATAAAATCTCTTAACTGAGTGGACTTAACAGTCTTATTTGTAAAATCCTTTAGCAAGGTGACATTCTTATTGAGTGTTTGAAATCCTTTAACAAGGTTCCTTCTAACAAGGTGAAGATCCTAACAGATTTGAGGGAAATCCCTTAACTGGGTCACATCTAGCAATGTGTTTGTAATCTTTAACAGGATTTGCTTTTAACCGAGCATACTCTAGAAGAGTATATTTCTTAGTAGGTCTAAAATCCCACAGTGGTTTTTTCCTATTTGGGTTTCCATGTTAAATCTGGTGTTATATGTTTGTGATCTTATCTATTTATGGGTCTGTATGCATTACTATTTTTCTGATAAGGTTACCGAGGTTGAATCTGTTATTTTTATTGAAGATTAAGTTTGAATGATTCACCCCCCCCTCTCATATTGTTAGCTTGGCATTTGTACTAATCATATTTAGTATCAGAACTATCAATTAGTATTAGAGCTTTGGACTCCGAAAGAAAAGTTTAAAGGCAGTTGAGTTAAAGATCCAAAAGATGTATAAGAGGGATGCATCGAAGCTAAATAAGTCAAGTTTCTCTACATGGCAGAAAAGGATGAAGCTGCATCTATCAGGAATTGGAAAATATACTGTCTATTATCTGGAGAATGATTTCATCACACCGAGCACCTATCCATTGGCAATGGAAGAGATATAGGCAAATCAAGAACATATTCAAGCAATGATTGAAATAACATCTGTATTGACTGACTCAGAGTTTAATGATCTAGAAGGATGTACTGATGCAAAGGCAATGTGGACTAAGCTCATATCTGTGTATGGTGGAGATGAACATGTTAAAAGAGTAAAAGTGGATAGTCTAAGAGGACAACTTGAATCTATGAGGATGAATGAAGGTGAGAACATAACCCAGTATAGTACAAGACTAAAGGAGATTGTAAATCAAATCAAAGGAGCAGGAAGAACTATTGAAGAAAAGGATGTAACAAGTAAGATGTTGAGAACCCTTCTACCTACCTATGCAATCCGAGTCTCTGCAATCAATGAATTGAGGTATGTACCCAATATGCCAGTTTCTTTAGATACTACTATTGGTAAGCTACATGCATTTGAGTTAAGTAACTTTGATAACAGTGGGTCATCGGTAAATAAAGTTGAATCTGCATTCAGTTCTTTTCATATTGATGAAACTGATGATTACAATGACAGAAAGTATAAGTACTCTGAAGGGAATCACAGTGGAGCAAGTGAAAGATTTCACAAAAACATGGAGGAGGTACACAAACTATATGAGGAAATCAGAAAGCAAGAAGAGTTTGAAGCACTATTAGCCAGAAGGCTACTGAGAGGAAAAGGTAACTATAAAGGAAAGCTACCTTTAAAATGTTTCAATTGTGATAAGATAGGACATATGGCTTCTAACTATCTTGACAAAGAATCTAGTGAAAAGAGAGATTACCGAGATAATAGACAGAAAGATAATCATTACAGAGGACACCAAGACTTCAGGAGAAGAGATAAAAAGACATGCCTAATAGCTGATGAGGAATCTAATGATGATAAATCAGATGAAACTGATACAGAGGAAGTTGTTTATGTGGCTATCAAAGATGGATTAGATGAAGAAAGGTATGAAGAAAAAGCTTTAATATCTCATATAAATACTAATGATTCTTGGATCATAGATAGTGGTTGCTCAAATCACATGATAGGTGATAAACACAAGTTTATTAAATTAGATGATTATGATGGAGGCTATGTAAGATTTGGTAATGATGCACCATGTCTGGTAAGAGGTAAAAGATCCATAACACTTCTTGACAATGCTAAATGTAATGATGTTTATTGGGTTGAAGGTTTGAAATACAATTTGTTGAGTGTAGCACAACTAAACAACATAGGTTACCAAATAGAGTTTGAAAAAGGAATTGTCAAAGTTCATGACAAGCATGGAAAGTTAGCTGCTATTGGGACACAAACAAGAGGTAATACATTTCATCTTGACTCAACTTAGAATAAATGTCTATATGCAAGGATAGATGATACCTGGTTATGGCATAAAAGGTTTTGTCATGTTAATTTTGATAATCTGATCAAAATAAGTAAGAAGCACCGAGTAAGAGGTCTACCAAGTCTTGAAAAATCTGAGAATGCTATGTGCCGAGGATGCCAGATGGGTAAGATGACAAGATCAAGCTTTACAAGTAAGTCCTACACTTCTAAGGGAATTTTAGATCTTGTGCATATTGATCTTTGTGGTCCTATGAAAGTTTAGAGTTATTATGGTGATAATATTTCATATTATTTGTGGATGATTACTCAAGGATGATGTCAGTAATGTTTTTAAAAGAAAAATCAGAAGCTTTTCAAATGTTTAAATGGTACAAGGCTAGAGTTGAAAATGAAATAGGAAGACAACTGAAATGTCTCAGATCAGATAGAGAAGGAGAGTTTACTTCTAATGAGTTAAACTTATTTTGTAATGATCATGGTATAAAAAGACAAGTCTCTGCACCAAGAACTCCATAGCAGAATGGGATAGCTGAGAGAAGGAACAGATCTATTGTGGATTGTGCCAGAACCTTGATGATTGAAAAGAAAGTTCCACAAATATTTTGGAGAGAATTAATAAGCACAATAGTTTACACCCTGAATCGAGTACAACTGAAGAAAGGAACTTTGAAGACACCTTATGAAATGTGGTATGACAAGAAACCTAATTTAAGTTATTTTAAAATCTTTGGGAGTAGATGCTATGTTTACAAAGATGATAGAATGGTAAGTTTGATCAGAAAAGTGAAGAAGGAACATTTCTAGGTTATTCTTCTAGAAGCAAAGCATTTAAATGTCTGATCAAATCATCTAACAAAATAGTAGAAAGTGCAAATGTGAAAATTGATGAATTTGCAAAAAGAAATGATGAAGGAAACTCCAAAGAACTAGAAGATTATGAAGGATTTGTCTATGTTCAACCGAGAAGTCCTACCGAGAAGATTGCTAAAGAAAATGAAGAGAATATCCAATTACCGAGTGATGAAGAAGATCATACAGAGCCTATCAAGCCTATATTAGCCAAGTATGTCAGAAGGAATCATGCACCAAGTCAGATTATAGGAGATAAGAATGATCCGGTGATGACAAGGAACAAACTGAGATAGAACACATGTCTAATATCTGAATTTGAACCGAGAATAGTGAAAGAGGCATTTAACAGTGAAGATTGGATAAATGCTATGATAGAAGAGATTGATCAAATCAAGAAGAATGACACATGGACACTGGTCCCAAGACCGAAGGACAAAAATGTAATCGGTACAAAGTGGATCTTCAGAAACAAGCTAAATGAAAAAGGTGAGGTCATTCAAAATAAAGCAAGACTAGTTTGCAAAGGTTATGCCCAAGAAGAAGGAATTGATTATGGTGAGACTTTTGCACCTGTGGAAAGACTCGAAGGAGTAAGAACATTGTTGGCATATGCTGCTTACAAGAATTTCAAGGTATATCAAATGGATGTCAAATCTACAATTCTGAATGGTATATTAGAAGAAGAAGTTTTCATTGAAAAACCTAAAGGATTTGTTGAAGGAGAAAATAATGATCAGGTATGTAAATTGAACAAAGCTTTATATGGTTTGAAACAAGCACCTAGAGCATGGTATGAGAGATTGCACTCATATTTGATCAAAATTGGTTTTATAGGAACAAGTGAAAACAACAATATGTACATGAAGAATGATGAAAATGGAATACTGATCTCATCCATATTGGTTGATGATATTATCTTTAGTGGAAATGACTTTCTATGCAAGAACTTTGGAAATGGAATTAGTAAAGAATTTGAGATGCCATTAATCGGTGAGATAAAAGATTTTATAGGTCTGCAGATACTGCAAATGAAAGATAAGATTTTCATTACCCAATCCAAGTACATAAAGGAAATCTTGAAGAAATTTGGAATGGAGGATTCAAAACCAGTAAGTACTCATATGACTACCAACTGTAAACTATCAAAGAATGATGAATCTGCATCTGTTGATGAGACACTTTACCGATCTATGATTGTAAAGTTGCAATATGTTGTTCACAGCAGGCCAGATATAGCACACGTAGTAGGTATTATTGCAAGATTTTCTGCAGATCCTAAGGAAACACACATGTCGGCAATCAAAAGAATTTTCAAATACTTAAAAGGCACTGAAGATTATGGCTTAGTATATCGGAAAGGAAATGTTTTTGATTTAAAAGTTTATACGAATGCTGATTGGGCAGGCAACATTGATGACAGGAAAAGCACAAGTGGACGAGCTTTCTTTTTAGGAGAAAGACTAGTGAGTTGGCTTAGTAAGAAACAAGGATGTGTTTCTCAGTCAATAGCAGAAGCTGAATATGTTGCTACAACACTGAATTGCACCAATATAGCATGGATCAAACAACTATTGGAAGGTATAAATGAGCAAGTTACCCAGCCAGTAACTATATTTTGTGATAACACTAGTGCCGTTAACATTTCAAAGAATCCTGTTATGCACTCTAAGACAAAGCACATCTCTATCAAATATCATTATCTTAGAGAAGAAGTTCAAGAGAATAAAGTGGTTTTGGAGTATGTTAGCACAAAGGAACAAATTGCAGACATCTTCACCAAGCCACTGCCAAAAGACACTTTTGAGTATCTCAGAAGTCAGTGAGGGGTCCTACCCCTATCTTCCATTCATTGATCGAGTTCGGTGAAAGCATCAATTCGATGACTCTACAGAATATCTTTTAGGAGTTGATGCTGATTTACACACTTTAGGAGGTTTTCTAAAGGTGTGCAAGAAACAATAAACAGGGAACAAGAATTGAAGACAAAATGCTTTGACCGAGACTAAATTGATACATGACAGCATGGAATTCACTTCTCAGAGGAAAAAATTATGTTTTTAGTTCTTTTCATTTTTGGCATTGTTGTCAAAGGGGGAGAAGACTAATGTATGGGGGAGAAGTCTACTGACCAAAGGAGAAGACTACATTTTAGAACTGGGGAGAAGACTAATGACAGAGGGAGAGCATTTCAAAATTTCATAGCAATCTGAATCCAAATCAATAAAGTCAAATCAATTGGTTTTGCCATCAATGCCAAAGGGGGAGATTGTTGGCATTATAACAGACAAGAAGAAGGTTGGCATTCCAATTACAATGAGAGATTGTTGGCATTTCAATAAGGATATTGAGAAGGTTGTTGATGACTATGGATATAACTGATTAAGGATGATTACTGTCTTTATTTTGTCATTGATGTCAAGAAATTGATTTTCTAATTCAGTATGATGTTGCCATATCTTAAGAGGAATGATTTGATGAGTATAAGGATGTCGGTAAAAGACACAGAAAGAATATGATGAATAAGAGGATAAGTTATTCAATGGGCAACTATTACTGAGTTAGACAATGATGAGATCATGATGTTTAGATTGTTTTGATATCCTACATATGCTATTGTTTGAAAGGTTAATATTATATATGTTACCGAGCAAAGAACCTAGTCAGTAAACCCTAAGGAACCTAGTCGGTAAACCCTAAGGTTATCGCTATCGGTTAATGAAGGCAGAATGTCTACCAAGTGAAGTTTAGTATTTATCGAGTTACAACTGAGCTATAACAGAATGCATTAAATGTTTTACATGTGATATTTAATGAAGGAAGCTGATGAGCTGGAGTGGATTAAATGATTGGTAAGCCGTGTATGAAGATTGTTAAAGAATCTATGGTAAAGAAAGATCGGCAGGAAGATCTATAGCTTAGATTGAACCGCAATACCCCAACACAAGTTCCAAGGTGAAAATGCAAGTTCCAAGGCGGCGTAAAACATTTTCAGATTGAAGGATACATTGAACCTAGACAAGATTGAAGATCTGATGGCTATGATTGATCATGGGAAATGTGATCAAGGAGATTAAGTGGTTGGAAGATTGTTTATAAATAGGAAACTATTGATAAACAATGTATGCGGGCAAGTGTATGCACAGGGATGCTACATAGTGATTACCGAGCACAAAAGCTTGAAGACTTGTTTTGATAACAGAGTATAGAGCCCAGCAGAGGGACAAGATAAGTCGTATGAATTGATTGTATTGAGCAAATAAGAATCTGCTTCAGCATTTTTAGATGTGAAGTTGTAGACACATTTTTATTACTGTTATTTTGAGAAGTAGAAGAAAATCTCTTAACCGAGTGGACTTAATAGTCTTATTTGTAAAATCCTCTAGCAAGGTGACATTATTGTTGAGTGTTTGAAATCCTTTAACAAGGTCACTTCTAACAAGGTGAAGATCCTAACAGATCTGAGGGAAATCCCTTAACCGGGTCACATCTAGCAATGTGTTTGTAATCTTTAACAAGATTTGCTTTTAACCGAGCATAGTCTAGAAGAGTATATTTCTTAGTGGGTCCTAAATCCCATAGTGGTTTTTTCCTATTTAGGTTTCCACATTAAATCTGGTGTTATATGTTTGTGATCTTATCTATTTACGGGTTTGCATACATTACTGTTTTTCTGATAAGGTTACCGAGGTTGAATCTGTTATTTTTATTGAAGATTAAGTTTGAATGATTCATCCCCCCCTCTCATATTGTTAGCTTGGCATCTGTACTAATCATATTTAGTATCAGAACTATCAAGCTCTATTTATAGGAACAATAAGGCAATGGAGGGTTGAGATTGAATAATCTCAACAAGGGCTAGGATTGAAAGTTATCAATCCATGTGAGGGATTCAATCCAATCCCAAGTTGACAAATGTCACCTTGAGAGGGCTTGAGAGGATATATAAGAGGTATTAAATGCCCGAGGAGACATGATGGTTACCTTAGGAGGTAAGGTTGTAGTTGGGTTAGTGGATAACTAATGGATAAAGCCTTTACCCAAGGGGTAAACTCTTGTGCAAGGGTTAATAGGATAACCAAGGTTAAAGCCATGAGTGCTTGATAAGACCCTTTGGTTAAATGAGGGTTAAGTTAGAGAGAAAGTCTCTAACCATGAGGGGAGGGTTGAGTTAACCATTAATGGTTTGGAAGACTTTGGGGACAAATTTGTAAGAGTCCTTCCAAATTTGGGAGAACTCAACAAGTTAGCTTGTTGAAGAAATATAGCCTTAAATGATTTTAGAAGACTTTCCTCCAAACTTGAGAAGTAACCTCTTAAATTAAGGGAAAGGACATGATTAGGATAGGATTAGAAGACTTCTAGAAGAATGATTAAGGAGATGCAAGTGGAAGATTTAGGAAAATGCAAGTGGGTGAGGGAAAATAGACAATTTTGGTAAATAAAAGATTTATTTTAGCTAAAATAGGGGATGCAACTTGCATTTGTAGGATTTTGCAAGTGGGGGGATTTTCAAATAAATTTAGATTTATTTAAATGCAAAAGGGTTTTTAATTAAATGTAGATTTAATTAAAATGGCTAGAGGGGGAATTTAATTAAAATGGCTAGATAGAGAAAGGGGAATATTAATCAAATCTTTAATTTGATTAATGGTCAAAATAGAAGAATAGGGATATTAATTAAATCTTAATTTAATTAATCGGAAGCATTGGGGGTAATTAAATGAATAAAATTCACTTAATTTGTTGTGCAACTTTTAGTTGTCTACATTTTGCCCCTCTTTGAGTTAACATGTGACCACATGTTTATTAAAAATAAAATGCTCAATTTGTTGGCAAATTTTTTCAATATGATGTTGTTGCCAAAGTCGTTGATTTGATTCCCTAGATATGAAAATTGATTTCGATATGATACGCTGATATGAAACTGATGTCGATATGAGGCTTATGATGAAGTTGATATGGAAATGTTGATACGATGATATGCTTCCTCGAGTGATAAATTGAGAAAAATTGCGTTGTTTCGAGGGAGCCATTCAAAGTATGACGATGTTTGGAATTTTGTGCGATTGTTGGATTTTTTTGGATTTAAATTTTTTTGATTTAAAAAACAAAAAGTTATTGGATTTTTAAAATTTTTATCTCCCGATAGATTTATTAAAAATGATATTGAAAACTGGGGTGAAGACTATGTGGGGATAGCGTGTACATGCTCCACACATCCACCAAGGCATCACAACCACTTGCGTCAGCATGGGCTATAAAAGCCTCCAAGGGCCCATTTCCACCTCATTTGCACACTTGTCTTTGGAGAATTGGAGCTTGGAGGAGAGAGAGGAGATGGAACCCCCCTACCATTGTCACTGTTTTGAGCAAGTTCACCGATTCGAGAGGCCAACAAAGTACGGACCACTAGTGAGTTGATGCTCTAACTCACTTTGTGAATTTTTAGCTTATATTTTAGGCATTTTAGCAAGTTTTTAAAATTTTTCGCTCTAGGTTAGGTTTTTCGTGTTTTAAGTTTTTTTACTTTGTTTTTGAGCATACAATTTTAATTTTAGCACATACGATGTTTATTTTAGCACTTTTGATATTTACCGTCGTGCATTTGATTTTTGTTTTTGCACATATGATGTCAAGATTAGTGCATTTGATCTTAAGATTAGTGCATATGAACTATAGATTAGTGCATATAGGAAACAATGTTGCGCATATGATGTGTCTTTTAGTGCATACAATGAATTTTATAGCGCATATGATGGATTAAATAGCACATATGAAATTGCGCATTTGATGACTATTTTCATGCATATGAAACAACGAGGAAATTTTTTATTTTTGGAAAAGTTCTAACATGTGTAATTTTAATTTTTAGATTCATTATGAAGTTTTACACCCTGTCAAAGTGTCAGTTTGGATCGAATATGTTGATTTCGGTCGTTAATTGATGTTTGTCGTTATGAGTCCGTTGTGTTAGTTTGAAATTTGGTTTGGATCAAGTTGGTCAAAGTCAATATGAGTTTAGTTTTGATATGGGTCAATGTTTGATATGAGTCTTTTTGTCACTCTTCATTATGGGTTAATTTATCATTATGAGTCTTTTTGTCGTTATTTGATATGGGTCAAGTTTTTGATATGGATTGTTTTGTATTGATCGATATGGATCAATTTTTGATATGGATCAAAGTCGTTATGAGACTAATGTCATTATGGGTCCGTATTCGATATGAGTCAATTATTTTTTTTGATATGGGTTTGTTTTTGATATGGGACATTTTGTCGATATGGGACTGATTTTATTGCTTGATTTAATCAGCGATATGAGTCTGGATTGATTGAAACTTGATTGATCAGTTTTCGAGATTGATTTTTGATATGGAACTTGGTCGTTAAAATTGTATTTGATTTTTGATATGAGTCCTGATATGAAGCTTGTTGATTGAATTTCGATATGAGGTGTGATTGATTGATTGATTGGAGGATTGAACAAACTATGGTTTATTGCGTGTCTATCATCACTTGATTTGTTGATTGCTTGATTGTGTAGAATAGATGTATCTGATAGGATGATATCCATGTATTGATATAGGTCCATCGAGGAGCTCTCATGCTTCAAGAAAAATTCCCAAAGACTTTGGTGATGAGAGATCGATCGAGTGCTGATGATTTGGTAGTCACGGAGGCTTGAGGTCTCATCCACTTGTTGCACATGCCACCCTATCGAAAGAATAGGGCACTACTTACTACACTATCTAAGAGATGGTGTAGTGAGAATAACACATTCCATTTGCCGATAGGTGAGATCATAGTGACGCTGGAGGACGTCTATCAGATTCTGTGGATTTTGATCACCGATGAGATTGTTGAGTACGATGTGGAGGAGGCCGATGGGACCGATTCTCTACGAGAGGTGTTTGTCAATCCCCACATTGCAGGTTACTCAGTAACATGGTAGGATATGGTAGACAATTATGCCCCACTCCCTTCAGTTTTGGCAGGTTTGACTGGTAGCTCCCTGATCTCGGATAGGAGGTCACATGGTTTATTAGCTGGATGGGGTCGAGTGCTCCGATAGATGGTGCAGGCATGCACACTATACACGTGGGGTATTTATTTGCTTGCCCATCTATACCATGAGATTCACCAGGTGGTCTATGATGATGCAGATAGCCTAGCCTTCAGATGCACTCTAATGTAAATTTGGGCATGGGAGCACATAGCCGTGACCCATCCACTTGGTGAGAGGTTCAGACCACCAGAGGCTCCTTTTGTGATGATGTATAACCAGGTCGCTTCCTAGCCAATGCTCAGGAAATTAGCATATTGGAGGTGGGCTCTGGATGATATGGATGCTATGGTGTGGAGGCCTTATGAGTGTGTGAGATATGATCGGAGGATACTTTTGAGGTGCCACATGTATTTATGAGTATATTTTTTTTGGGTCACACTCCGTATGTGGTAGAGTGGTTTATTCTTCCTCGGGTTTACCAATAGTTTGGTCACGTTCAGGCGATGCTGCAGGGGATGACCATGTAGGCTTGGGTACACATGGAGAGGACAGATTGGGGGTCCATATTGGATTTTTCTATACCTCGGGCTGAGTTCTATTCTTTTCCTTTTTGTGTATGGAGCATGTTTGAGGATATAGCAGATGTGGGGATGACTGCAGAGTATACACAATACTTTTTGACACACAGGTTCCCTCGACTAACAGGGCCAAGAGAGATGATTCCCTCACTGGAGGAGGTTGATGATGATGATCAAGGTAGAGGGGGAGGTTTCTGAGGTAGGAGGAGGGGTGGTAGAGGGAGGAGGGGTGGTAGGATTGCTAGAGGTGGTGCGATTGGACATGGTCGGGGAGGAGGTGGTGGTGGGGGAGGAGGAAGATGAGGGAGGTGGTGGATGGGGAGTGAGGGGTAGAGGAGGAGGATGGAGGATGTATTGGGTTGGGTAGGGATGGTCGGTGTAGGTGGAGGATGCTTCATCCATGGAGGTCTAGGAGGGGTCAAGTAGTGACAGATTTAAGGAGGAGAGTGATTCTTTTGATAAGGAGACTGAGTATGAGGAGATTGGTGGAGGAGTTGATGGGATTGGCGATGATAGTAGTTGAGGAGGAGGATGAGGATGTACAACCACTTGCTTGATAGAGGAGGATTGATATGCCCCCTCCCTCCCCTTGACAGGTTGACATTCAGGAGCCATGACCATTGCAGCCACAGGGGGTACAAATTAGAGTGCCTCCCCATTAGCAGCAGACACATATAGCAAAAATATAGGCTTTGCTGCATAGGGTACATGGTCAGCTTACACTGGCCCAGGCACCAGTTGTACAACTATAGAGATAGGTGGTGACAGTGTCACTAGAGTGGGATACAACTCGGGTTGAGAGAGACACAACACGATAAGGTTTATAGGCCGCTTAGGCACAAACTGCTCAACTTACAATTGAGTGGGATATTGAGAGGGAGTGTCAAGGCTGGGTTGATGAGATAGTGCAAACTCTATAGTAGGAAACCACACAAGGGGTTATAGGAGAGACCATCTGGACTCTTGTGTATCAGAGCGAGAGGGCCACCTACTACAAGGATTTATACTTTTCCATGGTGTCGATGACTCAACGAGATCCTAGCTATGCACCTAGTTCTCAGCGGGGTGGTTCTCGAAGACAGAGGGGCAACAAGGGGGTCATGGGACATACAAGAGATGCTCCTATCAGTAGCACAGGTTTAGGTAGCTTGAGCTCTCATTTGACATGTGCTGGAGGTGACTAGGCTGATCCTGCCCCATGATTATTATCATAGATTTGGTATTTGTACCTTGATGTACTTGATTGATACACATTATTTTATTTTGATGACCTCTCGCCCTGATACTTGTTGTTCATTGATCCTGTTGATATGGTATTTTGTGGATGGTTTAATTGATATGATACTTTGATGATCTCATGGATATTATTCTTATTGATGTTCAATGATTTCCTTGATACTGATATTACTTGATGTGATGGACATTTTTTATTGATATATATCTAGGGACTTTGGACATTCGATGGCTTCACTAATGATTGGTTTTGACTTGTATCATTATTTTTCCTTTGGATCAACATGTGGTCACACATATGCATGATGATATGTTACGGATGCAACTACTTTGATTTTGATGAGCTATATGATATGCTTTTGATATATATGACTTTTGTAGATGATGATGTAGATGATGTGATTGTTGGCAAATGCACACTCCAATGAGAAATTGTAGGTGATTGAAGGTATTGTCATTGATGGCAACCTTACAATCATGTGATACTGGTAGGTAGACATAGGTACCAGCTCTGACAGACTCTACACTGACATACAGATCACCGACACTAAAAAGGAAGATTACCGACACCCTGGCCGACAGGAATTTTGTGTATATATATTTTGTAATTAATTGTAAAATCTTTTGTAAAGCCAACTTGGCGGATTGTAATATGAATCATATATGTATGAGATCATTGTAGATCATTTAATAGGCAAAGTATGGAAAGATGATAGCAGACCTAATATGCAAATTATTGGATAAGGGTTTATGTATGTAGCAGAGCTTAAACCGGTACTGAATCTGGCATAGTAGATGCTAATCTGAAGCAGTACAAGACATTGGATTTGTATAATCCATTTTTGTAAGTCAGTGTGACTTCTTTGTAATTGAGCAGTGAGATCTAGGCACTTGGCCTTCCTGCATGTGCAGGCCCCTATTGTAAGCAGTAATATTCTCTTATTGGCTAGTAAGTGAATATTGTGGGTCACAAATCCCACCAAGGTTTTTCCCACACTGGGTTTCCTTGTTAAAATATTGTGTTATGGTGTGTTTCTTATGTTGTGGTTGTTATTCTTCTTTGTTGCATTGTTTTTGGTTTACTGGTACACAATTTTGATATGCTTTTCATGTTATAAGTTAAGAAAAATATTATACCGGTCAGATACTGATTCACCCCCCCCTCTTAGTATCTTTGGGAATCCTAACAGTGATGTGTTTGTTTTTTATTTTGATGATCTGTATTCTTATATGATGATTGTAATGTACATCTAATGCTATATGTTTGGAATGTGATATGCAGATGATGGTGAAGTTAATGATTGCAGATGCTTATGATTTGTGCAAATGGTTCTAACATGTTTTTGTGCTTTTACATGCTATGGATAATGCGATCTATAATGCTTACATATTCTCGATATGATGTGCTCATGTATGGGATGCATTATGATAATGATATGATTTTGAATTATGAAGTGAGAGTGAAGTGAGACGTGTCTTGAAAATGAGATGTATGACATGTAATGATAATGTGATATGTATCTTGAAAATGAGATGTATGATATGAAATGATAATGTGAGATGTATGATATGAAATGATAATGTCAACTAATGCAATGAATTTAACTGAATGTAACTATATGCAAGATTTTAACATGGTCTAAATGATAATGATAATGCAAACTTAATATGATAATGAGAATGCACCTAATGATCATATGCAACTTAATGCAAAGCTAAAATGATAATGATATGCAGTTTAATGCAAGGTTAAGATGATATGCATTTAATGCAAAACTACAATGATTGGAAACCCTAAGGACAATGACAATGAAATGGTACTAATGCAAGATCAACATGTTATGAAATGATATGCAACCTAATGGAAGAATACTATGATAATGAAATGATACTAATGCATTCTCATTCCCATAAGTTGTCATCCATTCTGATCAAAGTGCTAGTGCTTCCCCCTTTTTTTTCATCATCAAGCCTTGATTTGTTGAAAGTTGATACAAGAATCATGGTATAATTAAACCATAATGACCTGAGTATAACTTACATGGATTTTGATATTGCAATATGATACAAGCATTGAGGTATGATTGAACCAAGATGACTTGAGTGTTGCTTGCATAATTCAGACAAGAGTTAACCTTTGTCCTATACAAATCCAAAATGTCTTTAGTGATATGTTACCCGATACATCATAAGTCAAATTTGCATAGTAGAAGACTTCACCCCCAAATAACAGACAAAGAAAACATCACATTCCTTCCTTTCTTCTCTAGTCATATGACATCCTTGAGTCACTTAGGATATATGATAAGCAAAAAGATCAACGACCATATGTAAGCATGCATGCTATCTGAAAAGTATTCTTGTCAAAATAAAACATCTTGCTAATAGATCCTTTTGTTAAGCTCAAATCAGTCCTTGATGTTCAACCTGTTGCATTGTTGTGGTCATTGTTGGTTGTCTTGATCTTTGTTGTGTTGCCATGTGTTTGGTCTGATACCAAAAAAACCTTCAAGGCGAAATACCCCCAGTGAGATCAGGATTTTGCCCCTTGCCATCAAAACTACTATGAATATTTACACTGATCACCAAGACATGGTGGGATATGAGTCAGATAATTGATTTAGATAATCAAGAACAACGACGACACTAAGTATGTCCGGGATAATGTTGCTTGTATAAGTGTTCTGCGATGACTATGGGTTTAGATCAAATGGATCAAAGATGTGATGTGAGTACTGATAGATAGAGGAGTTGCTCTCTCATAAATAGTGCTTGTTGCCAAGTTTTCACCACTTTCTTTTATTTCACTTTTTGATTTGTTTTTCTTTTTTTTGTATTTTTTAATTTTTTTGTGTTACAATGTGCTTGTTTGCCAGGTTTTCACCCTAGTGATGATTTTTAATACTTTTTTGATTGTTTTTTGCTTTTCTGCTTGATCCATGCATTAGATGAATCAAGTGTAGAACTTCTTTAGATGGATGTTGTTGGTTGGTTCATCAAGCACCTCCCCTTCTAAATTTGACAACTGATATGCTCTTGATCCATAGGCTAATATGATGACAAAGGGTCCCAACCAATTAGGTTCAAATTTCCCCTTCTTTTCCTGATCTTGCTGATTTATGGCACTTTCTTTTAGGACCAGATCAACAATTTTGAAAACCCTTGGATAACCTTGTGATTATAGCTTCTGCACATTCTTTGTTGATATGCTTTGAGATGATCAAAGGCATGTTGGCAAAATTCATCAATCAACTCTAGCTCGATATTCCTCATCTAGAATGAGGCCTTTCAAGGATACCTGAAGTGATGGAATCTCCACCTCAATAGGTAAAATAGCTTATGATCCATACACCAATGAGTATGGTGTAGCTCATGTAGGTGTGCTAATACTTGTTCTGTAGGTCCAAAGTGCAGGATTGAGTTGCACATGCCAATCTTTTCCAACATCATTCACGATTTCCTTGAGGATTTGCAGAATTTTTTTGTTTGAGGCCTCTTCTTGACCATTCCCTTGCAGATAATAAGGTGTCGAAAAGTGTTGTTGGATATAGAAATGCTCACAAATCTCTTGGACATCTTAATTTCTAAAATATCTTCCATTATCTATGATAATGGAGCTAGGGATGTTGTACCAATAGATGAGGTAATTCAAGATGAACGATGAGATCTTCTTTCTAGTCACTGTAGTCAATGGGACTATTTCAATCCATTTGGTAAATTACTTAGTGGTTGTGATGATGAACTTGTGCCCATTTGATGAGGAAGGATGGATTTTTCCCAATAGATCAAGTCCCCATTGACAGAAAGGCCAAGATGTAGTGAATGGTTGCAACTCTTGTGCGGGTGCATGTATGAGGTTGGCATGAATTTGGCACTTAGGACATTTCCTAGAAAACTGGTAGAACTCTCTGTCCATTGTCGGCTAGTAATATCCCATCCTTAGGAGTTTTTTTGCAAGAGTAGGAACACTTGAATGTGTACCACAAATACCTTCATGAAGCTCATGTAAGGTGGAGTCAGATTCGTTATGATCAAGGCATCGAAGAAGAGTACCATCAATACCTCGGTGATAAACTATATCAGCGGTTAAGGTGTAGCGGGCTGCTTGTCAGATAAAGATTCATTTTTGGTTGCGAGATAGGTCAGGTGGGAGGGTATTTTCTTTGAGATAGGCATAGATTTTCCCATATAGAGGGGAATTAGAACCGATTAGGGCACATATAACTTGGGATTCTAAATTGTTAGAGGTTGGGGAAAATATTTGCTCCACCAGGAATTCATAACAACTCTATTTATCTAGAATTTGTAGGAGTAAGGTTATAGTGGCCATTGCATCAATGGATATATTATCCAACCTTGGAATATGTTTGAAGGTGATGTCCACAAAATACTTCTTGAAATCACCCATCATGTGCTTGTAAGGCATCAAATTGTCATCCTTTGTTTGACAATCATCGTTGACCTGATTGATGACTAATTGAGAGTCTCCATAGACTTTCAATTATGTGATTCTCCATTCCACAACTATTTTGATACCAGTCACAAAGGCTTCATACTCAAAAATGTTATTAGTGCAGGAGAATATCAATCTGTAGGATCTTGGAATTGTGTGTCCCTCCAGAGTGATGAATAGGATGTCGGTCCCTAATCCATGTTGGGTATAGGATCCATGAAAGTATAGGGTCTATTTCTTGGGTGTGATAGTGAGCACATCTATATGTGGAAATTCTACCTGTAGTGGGTTTTTTTCTGGTAAAGGTTCTCCTACCAGTTGATTTGCATTTGCTTGTCCTTTGATGGCCCGCTGTTTCATGTATTGGTCTAACTCACTTAGGATCATAACCCATTTATCTAACCTCCTTGTGAGAGCGGCTTTGCTAAGTAGATATTTTAGTGGGTCAATTTTTACTACTAGCTTGATTGTATGGGCTAACGTGTAGTGGCAATTTTTTTGAGAGGCAAACACTACAGCTAAACAAGCCTTTTCAATGAATGTATAGTTGAGTGCATATCCATTCAAAGTCCTGCTAATGTAGTAGATAGCCCTTTCTTTTCCCGCTGGATCTTCTTGTGTTAGTAGTGCCCCAAGTGACACTTTTGTTGTTAATATATAGAGGATGAGTGGCTTTCCTGCTATTGGTGGTACCAAAACTGGTGGATTCATCAGATATTGTTTGAGCTGGTAGAATGATTCTACACATTTGTCTTCCCATATGAAAGGTACATTCTTATGAAGCAGATGGTTGAATGGGAGACATTTATCTGCTAACTAAGCAATGAATCTTTTGATAGATTGTATCCGTCCCTTTGGAGATCTCAATTGGCTGATATTTTTAGTAGGGAGCATCTCCATAATAGCTTGAACCTTTGATGGATCCACCTTGATTCCCTTTTTTGATACAATGTATCCCAAAAGTTTTCCAGATGTTACCCCAAAAAAACACCTTTTGGGATTCAATATGACATTGAATTGTTCCAATCTTTGAAATATTTTATCCAGGATGTCTCTGTGTTCTGCTTGTGTGAATGATTTAGCGAGCAAATCATTCACATAATCTTCCATAAAAGTGTGCATCATATCGTGGAAGATTGTTGTCATGACCCTTTGATAAGTTGCACTAGCATTTTTCAAGCCAAAAGGCATGGCATTCCAACAGTGTACCCCACAAACATGTGAATGTAGTTTTATCTTGATCTTCAGGAGCTATCTTGATTTGGTTATAACCAGAAATTCCATCCATTAGGGCTAACATAGCATGTCCTGCTGTTAGATCAATAATGGTGTCGATGCTTGGCAAAGGAAAGTCATCCTTCAAACAAGATTTGTTGAGATCTTTGAAGTCTATACAGATTCTGATACTTTTATTTGGTTTAGAAACTGGCACAATGTTAGAAATCCATTCCGCATAATCAATGGGTCAGATGAACCCTACATCTAGTAACTTCTTTACCTATGCTTTTACCAAGATGGTCACATGCAGGTTCATCTTTCTTAATTTCTAGTTGATAGGTTTAGCTCTAGGAGCAATGGACAAGTGATGCATCATGAGATTTGGATCTACCCCTAGCATGTCTGCATAAGACCAAGCAAAATTGATTTTCTTCTCCTTGAAGAATTTGACAAAGTTTGGTTTTCCCTTTTCTGTGAGTGATTCTGCCAGATATATGGTTTTGGCTGTTACTTCAACACCGAAGTTTATTAATTGAATTGGTTCAATCAAGATTGGTGACCTCTTCTGGTAATGTTCAGGAAGAGTGTCAAGTCTCCCATCCTCAGGTGCCTCAAAGAGGTTTTCACTATTAGACGCGTCCTTTGTTTTTACTTTTTGGTGATCTAATACTGCCAAATGATGGTTTTCACCATTAGATCAATTTTGAAATTTTGTTCTCTTTGCGACTGAGAAACTTGGCACTCCCCTGATTGTAGATATCGTTATGTGATTCACTGGTGGAGCAAGTTTCTGGGTTAACAGAGAAGAGGTATTGAACAATGGCCTCATCATTTTGGAATATGGGTATATAATGTTTAGGTTCTTCCCAATCTATGAGGTCAGGATATATGAGAGGTAGGGAGTCATTTGGCGGGTCAAGATCAGCCAATGTGAGGGTCATGATAGAGATATTTTCATAGTTGTCCGTAGCATGGGTAAGGGCTATAACAGTTACAAGGTTTTCAATGGTACTCTCATTGACATTGCCTCTCTCATATTGAAGTTGTTCATTCTCACTAGCCTCATAGATATGTTGTGGTTTGAATTCAAATGATCTAGATCTCAAGCCTTGTTGCTCATAAGGAATGGGTGTGTATACATGGATTGTATCCACCTCAATATCATCAATAATATCATAACAAGTGTCCCACAGTGAGCGCCAAAGATGTATGCTGGAAAATGTGGCTATCAACCTGCAAGAGAGAATGACACTTAAAAATACACATGAAACATTGCATTAGAGTTAGAAATTAAAAAAATGCAAGTTAATGAGTCGAATCTCTTTAAAATCATTTCATGCTCCTCTATCTCTAAAGATCCTCAAGATTCAAGGTGGCCCTCACTTGGAAGAGCACTTGATCTCTTGGATGACAACCTAGAGAATGAGATTTAGAGAATTTTAGGATCAAAATGGATGCAACTATGATCCTAATAAATGATTTAGATATGAAACTAGATGATGATATGATGCAAGATATTGATATGAAGATAAAAATAACATGAAAATGGTTTTAAAATGACATTAAACTAGCATGTAGATGAAACTAACATGATATTACTAACATGATGAAATCTATGCTAACATGATCTAAAATGCTATTATCAAAGAAAAGCTAACAATTCTTGATGAAATGAGACTATAAATTAGATGCACAAAGGACTTGATATTGAGAATGAAGAATAAGAGCTATATTTATAGGAAAAATAGGGAAATGGAGGGTTAAGATTGAATAATCTCAACAAGGGCTAGATTGTAAGTTATCAATCCATGTGAGGGATTCAATCCAATCCCACATTGACAAATGTCACCTTGAGAGGGCTTGAGAGGAGCTGCAAGAGGCATTAAATGCCTTAGGAGACATGATGGTTACCTTAGGAGGTAAGGTTGTGGTTGAGTTAGTGGATAACCAATGGATAAAGCCTTTACCCAAGGGGTAAACTCTTGTGCAAGGGTCAATAGGATAACCAAGGTTAAAGCCATGAGTGATTGATAAGACCCTTTGGTTAAATGAGGGTTAAGTTAGAGATAATTTCTCTAACCATGAGAGGAGGGTTGATTTAACCATTAATAGTTTGGAAGACTTTGGGGACAAATGTGTAAGAGTCCTTCCAAATTTGGGAGCACTCAACAAGTTAGCTTGTTGAAGAAATATATCCTTAAATGCATTTAGAAGACTTTCCTCCAAACTTGAGAAGTGACCTCCTTAAATTTAGGGAAAGGACATGATTAGGAGATTAGACATGATTAGGATATGATTAGAAGGCTTCTAGAAGAATGATTAAGGAGATGCAAGTGGGCGAGGGAACATAGGTAATTTTGGTAAATAAAAGATTTATTTTAGCCAAAATAGGGGATACAACTTGCATTTTTAGGATTTTGCAAGTGAGGGGACTTTAAAATAAATTTAAATTTATTTAAATGCAAAATGGGTTTTAATTAAATGTAGATTTAATTAAAATGGCTAGAGGGGGGATTTAATTAAATGTGATTTTAATTAAAATGACTAGATAGAGAAAGGGGAATATTAATCAAATCTTTAATTTGATTAATGGTCAAAATAGAAGAATAGGGATATTAATTAAATCTTAATTTAATTAATTGAAAGAATTAGGGATAATTAAATGAATAAAACTCACTTAATTTGTTGTGCAACTTTTAGGTGTCTACACTGGGCATTGTATAACAGGAGGGAGAGCAATAGCTTCTATTAACCCACTATCCACAATCTTTTTCCATCATGGCTGAACCAAAAGGATTCTTAGATCTTTCTAAGAATTCATTCAAATCAACATGCGCTAAGGATGTATCCACAAATTCTAGTTGAGAACAACTAAGACTTGATTCTAGCCCTAACTTTGGTGGAATGGGCTTCGTTTTCAACTTTTACCTAGATTTAGCACACTGACATAGACTGCAATGACACACCCACTACAACTACTACAACATAAATTAACCAATTTATTCTTCAAGGCACAAAAATGACAGAGATGACAATGATTTTTAACTCACCTTTCATGCAACTGAGTGTCTGCTAATCCTAAGAAGTGAGAAAATTACCTCTAGCACCAAACTTCCACCTTCCCTAATTTAGTTTCTTCACGAAGGTACAAATATTTTTTAAGGATGATATAAATGTCTTAAAAATTGATTTCATGATTATCGTAACTCATTCACTCGTGTCAAGTTATGAATGAGGTGACACTTATGACACTTGATTTTATTGCAAAATACTTCGCACGATCTCTTATGTAATGCCCACCAAAATACCCCAGAGAAATATAGCTAAATACACACTAATTAATTTTTTTTTTACAATACAACACATAACATCACTTAAGCAATGCAACGAGCACACAACAACATTTAAGTATTATGAACATAGAGTAAATCACTCAATCTATTTGAACAATTACGCAAGCAGAATACAATAAATCATTGCTACCAACTCCCTAGGGTATCTCAACGCTATTACTTAATCTGCCTACATAAGCAACAAGCATTTACTTTTTCTAGATCATTACCTTATAATCTTAATCATTTTACAAGCATAGGTGCAACATAGCAATACCTAACACTCATGATATGCAACCTACTTAATCTTTCATTTAATATGAGATTCTATCTTTCAATGCACAACTTTTTCCTTTTTCACTTAGATTCATTTAATACACCAAGTCCAAATGTTCCTATTACCATTAACCAACCTTTGACTATGAACATCACCATTCACATACCAAGATTAACCCTTACATTGCATTAACATAATTTCCATTTACGATTAACCTCCACATAATCATTTATGATTCTATTCTCCTAGCATACTTATTTCTTTGTCATGATTCCTAAGGAACATAAGGCAATAATCACAAAGTCTTCCTAAACATTTAATCCATAGCCATTTAATTCACATAAAATCTCTTACACTATATTAATTAATCAACAATCATTTTATTACAAATTAGGTAACTACACAAATTCATCTCAACACAAACTAAGATATAATATCCTATTTCCATAACAACTAATAGCATCCACCAAATGGAGACAAAATCTTAAACCATAACACATGATACACTCTAATCCTTTCCTAAAAGACAAGCATTCATTTTACCATCTACCCATACACTTACTAGAAATTTCCATTAATAATATTAGTGATTAATTCATTAGGAACATCAATACAATATTTTCATAAGGGACATTCAATTACATCCCAAGCATTATAATATTCCAATCCTACCATTAGATCACTGTCTATGAAGTATGATACTATAAATTTTGAATCCTTTAATGACAACTCATAAACATTTCGTAAGATATCTTCCAATATTACTCATACTCATACATCCTACCAAGGCATAGCATTTATTCCACTTAATGCATTAGTTAAAGATATCATTTCAAGACTAATACCATTATCATAATATTTATACTATTTCCTTTTAACATAGCTCATCAAGCATACAAATTGCATCTTTTAATTCCAAACCATATTACTTATCCACATCTCATGCATCCATTTCATTTAAAAAAAATGCATTACAATACAACTCAAGGTTCATCATTACAATCATCTACCATAACCAAAGTTATCACTACAACTAGGACAACATAGTCATTTCTCATAAACATGATTTCTTTTACAACCATTACATAAGAATTTTATTACATAAATCACATTATCATTTACATTATTGCTGCAATTATTATCCATGAACAATGTGAAGAAGCATCCTCATCAATGCAAGAAGAATCCAAAGACAGGAACATCCCAATGGTTTACAAGCACCAACCACCCGACCATGTGGAACCAAAGGAACAACCCCCCGTGCTAGGAGATGACACGAGATCCCAATACACACTCTACATCTAGGCTGACGCTTAAAACCAAAGAGACCAACCAACACAAGAACACTCAAGCAAGAACCAATCACAAGATAACAAGAATGAACTCCCAGAGGCATAAAAATCTTCAAGACATAAATGCTCCAATAAGCATAATCATAAATCACAAAGGGGAAACACATGTAGGAGTGCAGTGTCATCACATACCATCCTCATAACATAATAACACAATAACACAATAACACAAGGCACTAGCTTGATGGACATGTGGAGTAATCTCAACCTATGAGAGACCAAGGGATATTAGCTTACCATCTTCACGGCCTTCTCATGCTTATCCTAAAACATCCTCCCTAGGACATAAGCCATGAGGCTCAAAACTATTCATTATCTTGTTTAAATGAGTTATAATTTTCCCATCCCAATAAATTCATTATCAATGTTATCACTTGTTTACAAACCATGGAAAACTACAATGTGCCTTGGTGGTCTAGACTTCATGCATCCTTACAAGGAACCTCATGCAAGCCTATCTCTCGTGACCCCTGTCATCACAAGGAAGCCCAGTCCTCCTAACATGGCCCAACAACACATCACAAGAGGCTCTACCAAAATAAATACATGAAAATAATACTCAATGTAGCCAATAACTTCAACACATACTCTCACAACATATGCAAGGCTACAACAAAATAAATATAACAAAATGAGCCTCTTGGCTAGCAATAAACAAAGGCATATCAAGCCATCAAATGTTGCCATAAAAAAAAAGATAACATCACAGCAAGGCCTACTCACTTGCTGGTCCAAAACAACATAGATATTCACCTCAATCATCCATGGCCTATTCACATGGAAGAGAGTCTATAATGTCCACAATGATGTAGAGGAGCAAATATAAATAAAACCATTAAAATACATTGAAACTGATAAAATCCAATCTGGAAAATATCAACAGACCTCAAGAAAAGCCTCTGGTACAAAATCAATTTGAAGAAATACCTCAGAAGTGACCAAAAATGAGAAAATACAAGACACAGATAGTTTAACACTTTTGCATTATAGGTTAGCACTTATGCATTACAGGTTAGCGCCTGTGCAGATAAGGATAATTCTTTTGCATAAAGGACAATGCATATACACCGAAGGACAACACAACTGCAACAATAGACAGCGCAAATGCATAAAAAAGACAACGTAAATGAATGAAAGGACAACACATATGCAACAAAGGATAATGCATATGCAGAATCAACACTTTTGCATAAAATAGATGGAAAAACTTTCGACAGAGCTTAAAAATTAAACTTGAAAACATAAGGCTTCAAAAAACATATACATAGAGTCGCCCAGAACCCACAAGTAAGAAGAAATAAATATGATAAAGTTTGATAAAATATAGAGAGAGAAATTATAAAACACATCCACAGCTGGGAGACCCAGAACTCATTCACAGAGACTTCCTTTGAGTTTGAAATACACAGGTAACTCTACCAACAATAGATAAGGACAAAGCTACATCAAACAAAACACCAATCACATGATCTAGACAATGATATTGGATCTCACTACAAGCAACCATGAATCCAAAATTTTCAATGTCGTGAAGAACAATGTACAGGAGACCAAATATTTATCCAATACAACTATACAAACACCCATATAATATAAAGTTTTCTCCACCAAATATAAATCTGAAAACTATAATAAACCAAATATTTCATCCCCAGCTCTTGGAAGACATTTTCAGACATAGAGCATACACAGAGAGATTTCAAAACTGAAAATAAACAAAGACAAGGAACCCAACCTACACCCTGAGTGATGGATGAGAGTTGAGGTAGAGCTCCATCCAAATCCAAAGCCAAAACAAGAAACTCTAGCAACAATCCAGGTCAAAACTTGCAGAGAATATTTTTTTGCAAAGAAGAAGCCAACCCCGAAAACTTCACGGGAAAGAAAATAAAAAGACAAAACAATAACCAAAAACCCTAGCCTCAATCTTGGCCAATCAAAATATTCCAATCTATAATATATTTTACCAACCCCACCATATAATATAATTTTACCTCCCTTTTCAAATTCAACCAATAAAAGAAGAGGGTAGGTAAGGTAAATATAAATCATGCTTTTACAATTAGGTGGGAACATTTTATTATTTTATTTTAAAATGTATTTATACAACCCACTTAATGTAGAAGTCAAACTAATAAATAAAACATGAGCCACAATTAAATAAACCAAGGGCTCATAGATGAATTAAAGAAGCAAATAAATATTAAATACCAAATAAATATTAAATCATAGGCGATTACATAAATAAATAAATAAACATTTAAATACCAATAAAATGTCAAATCATAAATAAATAAATATAAAACACAACATAAGGTAACAATAAATATTAGATGGACTACTTCCTTTCTGCTCATTTTCGATGCCCTTGCAATTCAGCCCCAGGAAGACACCGCCATGAACGAGTAAAGTTATTCCAGTTTTGTTTTTTGCTACCCAGAATATGCTCTTTTTTGTCAGATGGAAAATATAATGGCAACCGAACCGGTAGAGGAGTCATCTTCTTTGCTTGTTGACTAGCACCAGTATTGGAGGCTTCTCTTTTTATGAACCGGTCATAAGGACATCATATCAGTATCAAAGAACTAGTACAACATAATGGGAAACTGGATGGCGTAGCTCATCAATGCTCAGACAATCAGATTCATGCTCCTCAGTCACCACGGTAACCGATTAAGGGGTTTGGTTATTTTTGGTTTCCTTCTATCTTGTCCCAACCGGTTACTCTCTTTTTGGCCCCTAAGAGACTCATTCTATGGGCAGTCCCTATTTATCTCTCCAGATCGGGTGGCTTGTTCTCATAGCCTTCTTCCTTCTTTGTCACTGTATCTGAGCAAGGATATAGGGTTTTCTTCCTGATTCTTTCCCTATTGAGCTCTTGAATCATTTTTCTTATATATATATATATATATATATATATATATATATATATATCAGTGGCTGCCACGTTTGAAAAAAATAAATTAGATAAATATTAAATCATCATTAAAATAAGTAAAAAATTAAATATCAAATAATTAAATACCCCAAAAGGAGCAAGAATCCAATAAATTAAATTAAACATTAGATAACCAAATAATCAAATCGCTATTAATCAAAAGAATTAAAATAAACATTATTAACTATTTAATCTCGCATCAATAACCAATCAACCTCAACATAAAAGGATTAACCAGTCAATACTAACATACTCACAACACAGAAGAAACCCAGCTTACTAACTGACATGGCGACTTGCGCCAAGACACTGACGACTCACAGTGAACAACTTAGACCTAGAGTATGTGAGGGGAAATTGTGCCAACTCTGAACTACATACCATTGGGATTTAAAGACACGCTCAGACCTGTGGAGCTAGGTGGAGTCGATGTCTGGTACCTACAAATCCTATATCAACAAAGCAATGATATGACATATATATATATATATATATATATATGTATGTATGTATGTATGTATATATATATATATATATACATACATATATATATACATATATACATATATATATACATATATATATATATATATACATATATATATATACATACATATATATATACATATATATATATACATACATATATATATACATATATATATATATACATACATATATATATACATATATATATATATATATACATACATATATATATATATATACATACATACATACATACATACATATATATATATATATATATATATATTATAACAGACAAGGGTTAGAGAATCGCAATGACACATCCCGCTCGCAATGAGTGATGTGGAATTGTCTCTATCTCGAAGACAGTCATACAACAATCAAACACACCATAAGATCAACTCATCATAGATAATCATTAAATATGGTTCGTACATAAAAAACATCATCAAGTGCATGATTAGTACAATTCATGATTATAGTAAGGCATGTAAAATCCATCAACACTTATGCTCATCAAATCACATGATCAATATAATCTTTTGATAGTCAATCACATAATAAGTATATAGTGTCTAATAAATCACACGATCAATAATGATAGTATCAACATCATATAAATCATCTGAAATAGCATATGCCCAATAATGTCTATCACGCATGAATTAAAAGTCAACTCTAGTCAAAACAAGTCAAGTCAAGGGTGGACCCTACATCTTATCATGAAAATGATTACCTCCTTAAGTGAAAATTCCTTAAAATCAATCGCCGAGATCCCCAGAATATTCTCCTCCATGCCGATCATTTCCCTCCTTTGGCCTCCTACTTTTATGATGTTTCCATTTTGAATGTTGAATGTATGAACCATTGAACCATTGAAATATTGAACCAACAAAGGTTCAAAGGTTCAATTTCCTTCTCTCCATGGACTTTTCCAGCACAAGTTAGACTTTCCGCAACTAAGACATAATACACACAAAAAATCAATGAACTGATGAATCGATGAACTCTTGAACTAAACTCTAGGTTCAAACCAAAGGTTCAAAGACGTGAACATTTAGACATAAAGATGCATTGAATGGGACAAACTTTAAGAAAAAATATGACAACTTGAGAGAATTAATCATACTGAATTAAACACACATAACCTTGGCACAAATATACCCATGTAAGAAAAATCAATGAGTGCAAAAATAGGGGGTAATAGGTTGCTAGTATAACCCTATAAGTAGTCAGGATGGTTTTGGTCAATCTTCAAAACATTCAATGGCAAAATTGGATCAAATTCCAATTATACTAAATGAGACCAAAGACAGATTAAGAGCCCTTGAGAAGGAAGTGAGAGGGGTAGGTGATGAAGAGAAAATTTCTCATGATGATATAAGAGTAGATGATCAATATTGTGGGAATTAAAAAGAATTGAGAACTCATGTAACTAATAAGATCGAAAGAGACATGAAAAATATCACTCCACCAAAGTTTGATGAAAAAGTGATAGGAGATGGAGCTAAATCGAGGATCACTAATATGGAAAAGTAATTTTAAATTAAAAATTATTCATAGATAAGCTAAGATAGTGTGGGGTCTTATTAGTTGGTAAGTGAAGCATACACATGGTGGATGAATAAGAAGACTTAATTGTGGTTAAGATTTGTAAGTTTGAATTGGGATTAGTTTGTAGTCACTTTCAAATAAAGGTGGTTACCTTAACTCTACTTGACTAGACACTAACTAATTTCTAAAATATGCATTAGAGAGACATGTTAGTAATAGAGTATTAGGAAAAGTTCATTATGATTCTAAAGTATGTGCTACGATATCAATATGATGATAAATTTTGAATAAGAAAATTCATTATGGGTATGAATCCCCAATTTGAAATTCGTGTAGGGGTTCATGGCCTAGCTACCATGGACCAAGTTTTTGAAAAGGTAATAAAACAATAGCAAAAATAAAGTCTATCTCAACATACCAAGACAAGATAAGGAATAAGTTTGGATGATCCAAGTTATTATTGTCCTTCAAAAAAAGGTTTGGAATCAATATTCCAAGTAAATTGAATAGGAAAGAATAGAGAGATAAGAAAAATCATTTTCATAATAGAAAAAGGACTAAATATTTCAAGAAAAGAGAAAAATTCAAGAAATATCATCCAACAAAGAAGAAAGGACCTCATGGTGGATATCTCAACTATGTAGGAGATCATTATGTGAACCAATTCCAAAAAAGAGTCAAGGAAACCAATATTGAAGTCATTATATACCTTCTTAGTAGACAACATTTTAGTAAAAGAGCCAAGCAATTGTTGATAATTACACATCAAAATGCCGCATTATTCCGATTGAGGTTATAGGTACTTTGTTTAGAATTTTTATTTTAATTTTAATTAAAAATAATGCAAATAATTTTTTTATAACTTCTTTCTTATTAAATAATTTATTTGTATGAGTTGGTTTTATGGCTAAGCCTTGGTTAGTCAAATATAAAACCCTTTAATGAGCTTAGGTAGAATAATGTTTGTTCATATCCAAAGTAAATTTGCCAACGTTTTCAACAAAAGTCAACCTATATGTAGCTCCTTTAGGATCCTAATATGTAATTCTAGAAATGAATATATTGTGACAACATAGAGAAAAAGTAGTCTATTATGACAAAACAATCAAGTTCTTGGATGATTTTAGGAATGCAACTTTGGTCCATGGGATTTAATGTAAATTTGAGATCAGGAAGGTCTTTGCAATAAAATTAAAAAGAGAAAAAAAGGATTTCAAATATTTGCATTCAAAATGAAGAAAACTAAAGAGACTAACATTTTGATGACTTATACTTGTGCGATTCTTAGAAATATGAAGTTAATGAGGAAACGATTAAGAAATATAAGGATATTTCTATTCAAGATTACCCATTTCATTTTTAGTTTTAAGATGTTTTGCTCGAGGAATTATTATGGTTACTTGCCAAAATAACCTTCGATTATTCAATTGATATAATACTTAGCTTAGAACCTATGTCTTAAGCACCCTTCTATATGCCATGCTTCACATGTGCACTCCTAAGAAAGTCTCAATAATAAGACAACCCACTCACCTAGACAACCTTATCCACTAAACATGTGCTTGCTTTTATAGATGTAAGTTCTCACAAATACAACCAAATGGTAAAGTAAAACTATGTACCCCAAAACCATGATACATGAAACTATTGACCTTTCATTTAATATTGGGTACACGTTTTTTATTTTATTAAATATTAAATAATTATCCTATATCTCCCACACATAAAATAATAATCCAATGTCACAATTATTTACAGGTGGTCCTTAAATAATAACCTAGTGTGGTTGACGACATCCCACTTGTTGTATACATTGCAAAAAGTCACTAAATTATTTATATCATCATATAGCCATACTTGAAGCTGCATGAATATGCAACATGCTCTCATGCTCTATCAAGATACCTACAACAAAACCAAGGTGAACACCATCTCAAGCAATAACTTTCATCCTCTACATGCCACCTATGAAAAAAAACATTTGCCAAGACATAGATGCACCAATCCAAGAAAACAAGCATCAAATCCACAGTGATAAAAGGCTCCAAGATAATTTTGTAAGGGAAATATCCCACATGATGAAAAATAACATCCATAGAACATGCTAATATATCTTCGTAGGGTTTTAAGGTAGATTGGAGCAATAAATGATATAAACTATAATGCAGAATAAGAGAGTAAAAAAAATTAACAAAACACAACAATACTGAGATTTAACGTGTTCACCCAATGTGCACTACATCCACTAGAGAAACAACTGTCCACTTGTTTTCTATTATCCAATGAAGAGAAAATTACAAATATCATAGCTAATCGTAATGCATTGCCCTGATAAAATAGGGTTGCCTTCTAGGGAAAAAGAAGCACGCAAATTATCCATCGTTAGATCTATGATCTAATGATAAACAACCAACATCTACAATGATAAATTATACATAAAATGTGGCCTTAGGGGTGCTTCTCTCAAAATCCCTTGCCAGGGTGCGTGGCCCCTGAACCCCCTTGTTAGGGGGTGGGGGGGGGGGGCGCACCCCCCCTTGCAATCCCTCACTCTCACATATCAATACTAACTCATATAGTGGGGGAACACATATGAAAAAGTCACAAAAATTTAAGCTTATTAGCATGATCAATCACCATATACCAACACATCCAAAAATCCATATTTCCCAGGTATAAACAACATTAGTTCAAACTTATTGCAATCAAGATCTTGGTATCAAACTTGTCAATGAAGAACATACATATCTAGGAACTCTCACTACAAGGTAATGTTAAATCTGAAAATAATCTCAAGGCATATCAATTACCGATCAATGCTCATATCAAGGTGTAATAAGAAATCAAAACAAAGTAGTGCTAATGAAAAAAAAAATGATCCATACATGCAACCCAAATAGCTGCACACCCTCTCACAATATGTCATCATCCTCTTAAACCATATGAACATGAATCTCATGGAAGAACCCATAGAGAAAAGAGATAAAACATATAAACCATAACCTTTCCTTCTAACAAATCCTCAAGGAGAAACACTACATCAAGAATGGTCTCCTTACAACCCCAAGTGAAAAGCCATAACAACACCCTACCGTTCAATATCTTAGATCAAAGAAGCATATATTTCCTATGTAATGCAACATGGATGTAAGTCTCTTAAACCAAGGAAACTAAAATCAAAATAACCATTCCCAATAAAAGAAATCAACCCAATAAACCTTCTCCTAAGATCCTCATGCTGAAATCATAAAAGAAACTCATATATAAGGAGATAACCAAGCTATCGATCCCTCAAAATGAATCCTTAAGAACTAACAATCTATTCATAGCTCAACATCCATATCTATGAAAGATTTAACATATAATATAAATAATATAAAATGAAAAAGGACAATACCTCTCAAATGATAGACTATTGAGAATACAATGAGTGGGAATGAAAATGCTCCTCCAAGATAATCAAGCCATCATGAATCAATCCAAGAACAATCTTCTCTTACGTCCATACAAGGTGAAACCTTCTTGGTCTTCCTATTGAAACAATCAACTATCTCAACACATGCCTCTAACCACAAGAGAATACCAACATCACCTAAGTCTCCAAGTACTTATGAGTACCTAAAACTAATCTAATGTAGAAGCATCCCTGGTCTATGAGAAATCTTTCATCAACCAAAAAATATTTGCTTTTAGTTTTGTTCTTCTTGCAGTTTCTGTGTTATTTCTAGCATTTTCCGATAGTTGTTTCTTTTTTTTTTATTGCAGATCTGATTTTTGGCTTCTAGGCTTGTTCTTGTTCATCATTCCAGATTTCTAGTTCATTTGGATTATTTTATGGCAACTTATTCCTTTTGGAGTATCTATTTCTTGGTTCTAGAGTTGTTTTGAGCTTATCATCTATGTTGGTGATTTCTTCTCGTGCATAGCAGTTTCTTGGATTGTGGATCTATTTAGCACCACACACGATGTTCTTAGGCCCTTGGAAGACCTTCCTTGGTGGTTGGCACTTCATATTTGTTCTTGGTGGATGAGATCTTCATGTTTTAGGGGTAATCTCCTTTACACGTTTCATTTTCCTTCCTTGGTAAATGTAATCTTTTGTGGACGACCCAGATGTGTTCTGTATGGTATATACATTGTTGTATGTGATCCCTTTGATATAGAAAAATAATATGATGTTATAGATATATAATTTCTAATTCAGATACTTCTTGGAGGTTTGAGTGAACTACATTATGGATGTACTCTATAACTAGGCATGTTGGCCTCCATGTAACTAGATGTTCTATGATGAATATATGATGATGTAGATGTATGATTTTTGATTTTCTATGTTCTGTGTTGTTGCTTCCATTGTGTTATTCTTGATACATGATCTAGACTATCCTCTTTGAGGATCGTCCAGGTCATGGCTGTGTCAGATGGTATTAGAATTGGCTGTGAACCTTGAGGCATTCCTTTGGGTGGACAAATCTCTGCTTTGAGGCAGACTGCAAGTGTGTTTAATAGATATCTGATGGAGAAGAAATTGAAACCTTGTGGTCAGATTGCCAAGTTGAGGTAGTTACATTGGAGAAAAGGAGGAGATGACGTCGAGAAGGATGAACCCTAGTAGGGTAGATAAAATGATGGAGGATTTCAAGAATGAGATAAGGAGTGAGATTTGAAATGCGTTGGCTAGTTTGCAGAGGAATTCGGAATCAAAGGATGAGTATGAAGAGGTAGGGGAAGAGCTTGAGGCCGAAGAAGCTGAAGGAATGGAAAATGAAGGAGAAGATAGCTTTCTTAGAGTGGTGGTGCAAGTAAGCAAAGTTAATAAAGTGAAGGTTTCTAACCTTTTGGGTTCGTTGAATCTAGAAGACCTAATAGATTGGATTGGAGAGTTGGAGGACTACTTCAAGTTTGAAGATGTTAAGGACCCATAAAGAGTCTGATTAGCACAAAATAAGTTGAAAGGTGGGCATGCTTCTTGATGATGGAAATAACTGGAGAGAGATAGAGTGGAGAATGGTGAGATGAAAATCACCCGATGGAGGAAGATGGTTGCAATATTGAAGGCTAAATTCATTCCGAGAGACTATGAGTTGGAGTTGTTCAAAAAGATGTAGAACCTGAAGTAGAATGATATGCGTGTGAAAGAGTATACTAAGGAATTCTACAAGGTGATGATCAGATCTGGTCATTGAGATATGGATAGGGAGAAGGTGGCTAGATACATAAATGGACTCTGATTTAACATCCAGGATGAGATGAGTATGCTGTAGATTTCTATAGTTGAGGAGGCTTACCAATATGCTTTGAAGGTTGAAGATAAAGTGAAAAGGAGACAATAGAATAAACCTAGAGGAAAGGAGAGATATAAGGGGCAGGTGAATGGTAGTATGGAGAAGCAAAATGTTGAAGAAGAACCAAAATTGAAATGGAATAAAGAACCTGATTGGAAGACACAAAGAAAAGGTAGTGGCAGTAGAAGTAGACAATTTTTAGGTAGATGTTTTAAGTGTGGATAAACCGAACATAGATCTTTTGAGTGTAAGCAAGGAAGAGAAAGGAATTGCATGAAAAATAAGGATTAGGAAGCTAGAGTTACCAGATAGAATGTGTAAGAACCAAAGCAGGGAGTATCCCTTTTGTTCGTAAGAGTCTTGGTGGAGCAAAACATAGAACATACCAGACCTACTCAAAGGAAGTATCTTTTCCGGACTGTTTGCATATCAAGTGGGAAGTGCTGTAAGGCTATTGTGGATATTGGAAGTACTGATAATTTGGTATCAGAGGAGATGGTAGTGAAGCTTGGTTTGAAGAGGCTTGAGCATCATAGCCCTTGTTGGTGCCCAAAAATAGGTTTACACTAACTCAAGGAAGAGACCAAGTTGTTTTCTTCTAAAATATCTATGGAAATCCACTTCCAACTATTTAATACTCTTCACACTTGGACCAACAATAACAAGGATGTGAGATCCTTCTGCACTTTAGTCTCTGCAGAACCAGGGAGGGTGATCCCCATGTCAATTTGTTATTTTACGCCACACTCACAAATTATGCATGAAACAAAGAATATAATCTCATATAAAGACTCAACAATAAGGGAGAATGCTTAGGAATGACAAATTCCTCAGTGATCCTCAACCAACTTGGAGCATGAGATGATTAATACACATGCCAACATTCATGTAAGTGAAAATATTATGATATTCAATAGGTTATAGCAAACCAGTGGTGATCCCAAATAGTAAATCAATATCAAGGCATTCACTTAACTATGATCAGTGTCTTATTCCATTACTGTATTGAACGATACTTTCGACATAATTTATCTAACAACATATAACCTAAGATAATATTGCCTTGCAATACATCATATTTGTAATCCCAACCCAGAACTACTTATCAAAATCCCTACAAATATCCCTATCACTCTACAATTTTATTCAAGCATTTAATTAGCCTCTTAAACCAAAGCATGAACAAAAATGTATACACCACAATAGTGCAACGAATGATAAAATCCTTGATAATAGATATTCAAAACATGATAGAATAATACATGGGAGAGAAGTGGGTTTGAATTATATATTTATTGAATAATTCGATTGTCTTTGTAAGAATACAATCCATACATAACTCCTTCAAGAACCTACAAAAATTACATACACAAGACTTTCTATTTTGCTCTGTAAAATAACCTTTTACAACTTTTTTGTTTTACCTAGACTTTGCTATTTGAAAACAGAAATTCGGAACACTCAAGGGACTAGAAATACGAACCCTGTCTCATAGCCTTGAATTCCCTTTTATAAAAAATGAGGGAGCAAACAAGCTGTAGGCCAGAGGAGACACCTATCATCTTAGAATGAATACACATAACTACATTCTGTTATACCAACATTCATCTTTGAACTCACTTACGTAGGATCAAAGTATGCAGTTGCCTTCTTTAAAACTCATGATGAAAATTACCATCATTTTGTTATATGGGTTCAAAAATATCTGCCACTAGAAGACAAAAATAGTTATGCAAACTGTTTACAACCTTTATTCATCATTCAAATACATGCTACTTCACGCACTATAGTCTTCATCAGATGGCCAATTGAAATTAATGACTTCATCAACTTTTGCCCTGTATGGAATATACTTAACAACTACTTGGTTTGCCTCTCTTTCAAAGGTTTCAAAAAATAATCTTGTAGCAATTATTTTATCCATGCTATCCTCCAGCATATCCATATTTATCCCTTGAAACTGAGTCATATCTATTTGCAATAGCTTTGAGTAGGTTGACATCCATGAAAACACCTCGTACTACCAACTTACCCAAATCATACTACCAATGACTAGATAATGGGGAATGCAAATTTCTTTGTCCATACCATGATATAAACATTTCTAACCCAGTCATCGGTATATTAGCATCTGCCAAGAGAAATGCTTTATCAGTTAACCCTTCCCCTAGGGTTTTTCCATTCAAAAATCTCTACCCTTGTTGTTTATCATTTGTAGAGGGCTTCAATTGGTCCAAGAAATCATCATATAGATTTCTTTTCATAAAATCCATTTGTCCTGAATGTTTCCATGAGGGAGCCATCTTTTGCAACTAGGGATTTATACTATAACTTCAAACTTAGGAAGGAAAAACTAGGGCTAGTACGAGATTTTAAATTACTAGAGTAATTCAAACAAATTTCACCACTCTCTGTCTAGCACCTAACCCTAGAACAAATTGAATTCTCTTCTTACAACTTCACACACAATTTATAATATCAATTTGTTTCAAGAACATATAGAGGGCTCAGACAAACTTACTGCTTCGATTTTCACTAGAGATGACAATTCTGTGTTGTAGAGAGTCATTTCAACTTTCTCCAATAGCAGGAAAACCTTTTGGATTGCTATAAAATCTTTTACGAATGAAGAACAACCTTTTAAGAGTCTTTAATTATTGCTTGGAAAGGAACACAAATGTCTCATTCACCATTACTTCTCACATGAGCGAAACAATGACTCATAAATTTGCATTTAAAAAAGTTTAAAACCTAGTTGTCGATCATCTTTCAAGTTGGCAAATCCAATGATCATTTCTTGTCAACACAACACTTGACTTTCTATCTATATCAACTGACCCAAAAAATCACGACTAATCAACACCACATCATCTTTCAACCAGACTTCGTCAATGGCCCCACTGTAGGTCTTCCTAGTCAGCCTGGGACATGCGACATCATGTTGCAATGCCATGGTCTATAACATCCTTGCAACTTCCATTGTGGGGATACGGGGGCTGTCAGATCTGTTCAAACTTTACTGCTTTGCACAATGCCCGTTAACTCCTCCAGAATTAAAAATCGAGCACCTTTTACCCGAAGTCAAAACATCTCCGTTCATTTTGAACATGTGGAAATTGATAGGACTATTAGTAAACTGACTTTTACCGCTTGAGAACTGGTAACACAATGCTTTGACCAGTTATGCTGCCAACCTTGTTGGTTTCCACTGAAAACACATGGCACAATCTTGCGATCTTTATAATCCTCGCATCTTTGATCATGAGGAAGCACAAACCATTGGATTCAATTTTTATTTAACAACCCACCAAAATACTTAGGACTTTCAAACTTAGGAAAATATAAGCATGGACACAAATATTTAAATGGAGACCAGTCATAGGGAATTTTTTTGCAACTTAGGGAAATCATTTCACAAACCAGTCTAACACGACTTAATGTTTTGGGGACAAAATGGCCCCGCCAACAAAGTGGAACCCTTGACCTTAAGTGAGAAAAAAGGCAACGACATAATATAAAAAGAGCTAAATATTTTCCTTTATACCAAGACTTAATCAAAAAAAGACACAACCCCTAAAGCCCTAAACCCTAAAAACTTGACAGAGGGCAAAATAAAACCAGAAAGACCAAATTTTTGCAAGACATAATTTTAGGTCCTATCAGCCCTTACAAGGTGAGTTGGTTGCAAGATGATCATAAGGTGGAAGTGAGAGAGAAGTACTTGGTGAATTTTAGTATTGGACCTTTCAAGGATGAAGTCTTGTGTGATGTTTTGCCTATGAGTGCTGGTCATGTTTTGTTGGGTAGACCTTGGCAGTTTGATAGAAGAGCTATTTATGATTATAGAAGAAAATTGATCACTATTAAGGAGGATGGGTAGAATTTTAATTTGGATTATTTGAAGGAGAAGGAGAAGGAAGTGAAGAATTTTGAGTCTTGTGAAGAATTGTAGTGCTGAGAAGAGGGTTGTATAGGATACATCAGATGGTGGCATGGATTTGCATAAGGATCTAGTGGAAATATTTGATAGCAAGGTAGTACCAGATGGCAGAAAGGTTAAGGTGATGGTGAAAGACCGGATCGAATCTTATGGTAGAGATAAATCAAAGTTTCAAAAGAAATAAAGCAACTATCAGAGATAGTGTACATGTATGAATTAGGTAAAGGGAGATAAAGAAAAACACAAGCTAGAGAATCTGGCTGAGGTTTCGGAAGAGGTTAGGAAGAAGTTTGTAGAAAAAGAAGACATTTTGTTCAGAAGTGAGCATGGGATCTATATCCTGAATCCTTTTTGATTTTCATGAGTTTCCTCTCATAGAACATCTTTTTCTACCTAGGGTGTCTAATGCAGGAGCATCCTCGGTCTATGAGAAATCTTGCATCAACAAAAAAATATTTGTTTTTAGTTTTGTTCTTGTTGCATTTTCAGTGTTACTTCTAGAATTTTCTAGTAGTTGTTTATTTTAAATTATGGATCATATTTTTGGCTTCCAGGATTGTTCTTGTTCATCATTCCATATTTATAGGTCATTTGGATTCTTTTTCGATAAGTTATTCCTTTCAGAGTGTTTGTTTCTTGCTTCCAAAGTAGTTTTGAGCTTATCATCTATGTTTGAGATTTCTTCACACGAGGAGAGATTTCTTGTCTTGTGGATCTATTTGGCACCACAAACAATGTTCTTAGGCCCTTGTCTGACCTTCCTTGGTGGTCCACACTTCATGCTTGTTCTTGGCAGATGAGATCTTCACATTTTGGGGCCAACCTATTTTACACGTTTCATTTTCCTTTCTTGGTAAATGTAATCTTTTGTGGCTGACCCAAATGTGTTTTTGATGGTATATATATTGTTGTATGTGATCCCTTTGATATAATAAAATAGTATGATGGTCTAGATACATAATTTGTAGTTCAGATACTTCTTGGAGGTCTGGGTGAACTGCGTTCTAGGATGTAGTATGTAACTGGGCATGTTAGCCTACATGTAACCTGATGTTATCAGATGTTCTATGATTATTATATGATGACGTGGATGCCTAATTTTCCATATTCTATGTTTTGTGTTGTTGCTTTGGTCATGTTACTCTTGATGGATGATCAAGACTATTCTCTTTGAGGATCCTCCGAGTCATGGTTGCGTTATAATTAATCCGTGCTAAACCCCAAATACAAAACTTGCATATTAAGAAGCTTAAAGAAAATGATTAATGTACTCAATACCAAGAGAATCAATCAGATCACTATCAAAATTCCAACTATAGAATCAAGAACCTAAACATGCCATTAGGATCTAACCATCTCATAGGAGATCACATGCAATCAATTCAAAGATCTTGGTCACAAAATAACTTGTATCTTGTCGAAAATCAAACTAGCATCTAGAGTGTAACAATAATCAATATTAATCACACTCTTAACCAAGAATCAACATCTTCAATAACACAATGATACCCATCTCCTAATAGTGAACCTACAAATGTGAAATAGCCCTTCTGCAACAAGAGGATCTAAGTGCTCTTCCAAAACATCTACAAAACTAAAGGAGATTATCTATGATCACTAGGTGATGGATCCACATCACTAAAAAATTTCGCACTAAATCATGATACCAAGATACACATGATGTTGTGATAACCATCTCCTAAATGCAGATCAACCAAGTCCACACACACACTAGTGGAATGTTAATTACATCAAGTAGGACCAAGATCTTCAGGCCAAGATGATACAATTGCCATCAAACCATCTCGAATCAATCTTACACTGTCAAACCATCATTGTCACGAGCTCCTACTAAAAAGTGTAACAAATAAAATGTAACCAAGCTATCATAACATCATGACAAGTGACATTCTACAAGTCCCAATAATTGACAATTTTGGCTCTCTCATCATCCATCCTCTCACTCCAAAGCAACATACCAATGAACAAATGACCACAAACAACACCAACTAACAAAGTGTGCATCAACATTGAATCAATCAAATGGATATATGTAGCACATGTATCTAAGTCATCTATACAACATATAAGTAAAGACAATCTATAATATTGCATAACTCATAGATCACATACACTAGAACATGTGAACTTATCATCACATTAGTAAATTGAAACTGTGATATCAAAGAGAATAATCTAGTAGACATCAAGATATAAACACCAAATCGAACACAAATTTGATTTTCCAAACATGTCCACAATGAGTAACCAATGCCAATGAAATAAACAAGCATCTATAAGATAAGAAAAACATCCTAACATCAAACCAAATCACCACCAAATCATCACAAACCTAATTATGTTGTGTTAATGCATAAGTTTACCTATATAACCATGACACCATAATCAACACCAAGGATGTACCTGCACTGACTTACCCACACAATAATCCAAGTCTCAAATCATATCAACTCATGTCCCTAGAACATAAAACATCCTTAGTACTTGTCACTGTCAAAGAATAACTCTGAAACAGACATGTAAACCTATACTATGAAGCATCAAATCTTATAATTAGATGTACCATCATAAATATCATATAAAAATACTCTCTTCCTCAAGGTTTTGCCTCTTGATTCATCTAAATGCAACTAGAAATGCACCTTGAATTTCAAGCACCCTTAATTTATCAAATAAGTACCCGACTCTCTCTAATTATCAAATTGAAAATATAATAGAACTGCTTGTAGTACTCTACATATTCTCTCCAATGCCCATTTGAAATTAAAAAAACTGATTCCATATACAAAAGTTATGCTCAAAACCATATATCAGAGAGTATATAGCTTCCTAGTCCCAAAAATGGATAATAAAAGAAAAATCATGGAACCAAAGCTACCATAACAAGTTCTTAGAGAGAGCTTTTAGTTGACTATAAGAAGTTGAAAACCTGACTCTAGTTGAAAGTTATGTCCATTTTAATGAAACATCCAATTTCATTACTTTGACAATATTAGTGGACCCCATGCTAGTTTTAAAACAAATTTAACTTTTCAAAACAACACATTTTAAAAGGGGTGGTGATTTTAAAAGGCTTTAATTTTAAATTCAAAATTTATAAAACAAAATCATTTGGGCAACCTTTTATTAATTTTAATATTAATGTTTTATAAATTTTTAATGTAGAAGTGTTTAGTATTAAATATGGGATGGTTTAAAATAAGGAACTTTTAAACAATTCAAAGACAATGTAATTTAATTGTTTTAATGGGTTGGGTAGGTACGACTACGTAGGCTGACATAACCTACACAATGCATGACTATCATGGGATGTGGTGGTTTGTGGGTCCCACAAATAAATTTATTATCATTTTTTTGAACTTTTAATTTATCAATTTTTATATTTTCAATAAATTTAATAAGGGCTAATGGAATTTTTTTTTGCTAATGCAATATATATATTTTAATTTTAAATATTGTAGATGCCTTGGATGGTTGTATGGTCGGGTTTGGGACTATTTTAAAAAAAATTCTGAAAAAGGTAAAATTTAGTGTCATTTTTCATTTCTTGGCCATCCTAGATCCAATAGTGAGGTCCATTTTTTTCCCATGGGTTCAGCTGCAAAACTTTACCCATGGAATGCTCATATGAAAGCAAATCTATGAAATCCTTTTGAGCCTACACTTCTCAAACCTAAAATTTTCAATCAACCCATTATAAAAACAAACTCAAAACCATTAGATTTGTATTAAAACAACCTACAAATGTGTTCCATACCTTATAATGTCCCAAACCCTTCTTGCATAGCCTTGGCCTCAACTTTGCACCTAATCCACTTAAGCTAAAGTTATAATTCAAAATCTTGGGGACTCACACCTCCCACAACCATGAAAGATTTGAAACTAGTTGTTAGAAAATATTGCATCAGTACCCAATTCAATTAATCAATTTTCTACATAACCCATGAAAAATATCATGCGTACAAGCTTACAAAATAACTATTATGCATAGATGAAATAGACAATCCCCTACATAAGATATGATATACCTTGGGAAAATGCTCAAGAGGAAAAAAACCACCCTTCGAAAGAATCCAAACTTTTTCTATTATTCAATAAATAAATAATATATACACTTGCAAAGTTATAATTGTATATGGTGAAATTTGGAAGATTAAACTATTGCAAAACCATAAAAGATCCAACCACATAAAACCCTAGTTCTACAATCAATAATCCACCATACCCCAATGAAGAACCTAAAACATGCAAAACATAGACAAATTAAGACATTCACATGCTTAGTAGGGTTTGATCTCCATTGTTTCCTATCTCCATTGATCATGTTTGATATTTTCTCTCGGATTTTGCATTGTGCACACAAGCTCAACAAAAAATGGATTGTGGTTGTGAAGTTGCTTGATCTCTTGAAGGTTTGGTAGTCACATTAGTTAGGGTTATGAAAGGATAAAGGAATCCTCTTATATAGAAGATACCTTAAGAAATGGAGGGATAGGATTAAGAAGTGAAAAGATAAATGGTTGCCTAGGATTAAAGGGTAGGTAGGGAAAATAATGAAATAAGAAGGGGGTAGTTAGAGGAAAAAAGCTAATGAATTAATTAAATAAATGAAGATCTATTTAATTAATATAGGAAGTGGGATCAATTAAATAAATAAAAATATTTATTTAAATAAGAAAAGGCTAGAAGAGGATAAGTGAATTAATTAATTAAATAATAATATATTTAATTGATAGAAGGCTTAGGATAAAATAATTAAATAAATGAAATATTTATTTAATTATGAGAGGACAATTTTAGGTGTCTACATTTTCCCTCTTTGAGACAATGTAGCTTGTTGCATTGGCTTAAAGAAGATAATATAAATTGATATAAAGTTGCCCCAAGATGAGAATGATATGCCCCCTTGAGAAACTGGATGAAAAATAGTGAAAAAGTGCAGACAATCTCTCGATAAGAAAGAAAGGCTAAAAGGGATAAGAATAGGACAAAAGGGTTATGCAAGTGAAAATTGGACTCAATAGAGATCGAAGAGTAGGTAAATAGTGACGGGAGGCAATCACGACCAATTGGGGTTCGACAAGATATATATATATATATATATATATATATATATATATATATATATATATATATATATATATATATATATATATATATATATATATATAGAGGCCATGGGGGAAACATCCTCATTTGCATCCATAGTAGTTGAGAGATTAGAGCGAAGAGAAGTCAAAGAAATTAGAGAGAATTCTATGGTGAGGAGATCATGGTAGTCATATTGCATCGAGTTGATCACATCCGACAGAGCGAGCAACCTGCAGACATGGGTGAGATGATATGTACCTCAAACTTGCTCAATGATTTTGCATTTAATATGCATTTATTAGGCTAGATAAGTAGGTTCAGCAGAAATAGGAAATCAATGTTTAGGCTTAGAAACATGTTTATGTCAAGTTAGGGCACATTTACAATGTACTAACATGTTTAAGTCTAGAAATACCGTGTCTATGAATGTAATTGTGTCTATGTCAAGTATGTTTGTGCATATGTTTCATGGCCACGTCTAGGTGAGAGAGGCACATGTGTGTAAAACAACACCATGTCTGTGTGTTAAAACAAATTTAGGTAGAGTGAAACTATGTTTGTGCACTAAAGAAACATCTATGATAAATAAAATCATGTCTATGTCCAGAAAGGCTAGATTTGACAGTTCTGTGATCGACATACATTGTCAATTTGATAAGATGTTGAGAGGATACACTCAGATAGCTTCCCTATCAAGGACAATATAGGATTAGGGCTGGAATAAACAACCATGTGATAAACATGCATCACCAATTGGATAAACTGGCTGAGAGGATACACTCAAATAGGTTCCCCTAGGGAGGTAGGATGCTAAGTTGATAGTGGACAGGCTGTCAAATTGATAAAATCTAGTGAGTGCTCTAACAAAAAAGGGATCAAGTGCAATGTGATAAACATATACACAAGGATGTAGTGCCATGTGACAACATAAGCACTAGTATAGATGAGTTCCATGTGATAGACATAAGCACTAGGATAAAGCCCGATGAGAAGTTTCATTTGATAGACATAAGCACCACTAGGCTAGGATATGATAAGATAAGTATCACTATGTGATAGACATTAGTACTACTAGGATTGACACAACTGGTTGGTTATTTGAAAGACTATCTAGGATGGATAGAGTCACAAGAGAGATTCCCTATGATTCAACAACTATGGCCAAAACTGACTATTGAGGATCACACGACGATCGAGGCCATAGGTTTGTGACACATTATGTTCATGCCTAAGATTTGGGCGAACACAAGATTACTGACTGCTTTGGCAAATAGGTGGTATTCTAAGACCTACTCATTTTATTTGCCGATAGGTGAGATGTCAGTCACTTTGGAGGATGTTTACTGGATATTGAGGATTCCTATCACCAAGAAGTTAGTGGTCTACGATTGGGAGGAAGATGTGGATGCATTGCAATGAGTCTTTGGGGATCAAAGTTGGAGTTGAGGGGAGGACATTTGAGTTGAGAGGCTATGTACACCAGAGGATAGATGTTGGCCATAGTGGTGGGAGGGGTTATCAGTGGGTTTTTATGTCCCAACAGGGCTACTCGTGGATTATATATTGGATGGGGGAGAGCACTAGAAATTATACTCACAAAGAGGAAAAGGTTTTCTTGGGGGCCATGCATGCTAGCACACTTGTACCATGAGTTGTATCAACTTGTTTACCTCAGTGGTTGTCGGCTTGGATGTAGGGTTACATTACAGGTGTGAGATTACAAGCATATAGTAGTTGTATATGGTAAAAAGTGACGATGATAAACTATTGTAAAACCATAACGATCCAACCACAAACAATCTAGGTCCTACAATGAAACACTCACTAATACCGATAGAGATACCTAAGATCATGCAAATAAACAATAACAAAACAAGACATACCAGTCACATGTCTAGTAGGGTTTCAATCTCCATTGTCTCCTATCTCCATTGATCTTGTTTGATATATTTGCTCTCAAATTTTATGTGTGCACAAGAGATCAACACATAATGGATTATGGTTGTGGTGTCTCTTGATTACTTGAAGGCTTGATTGAAGCATTTGTTAGGGTTGATAATGAAGAGGGCATCCTCTTATATAGAGAACACTGTAAGAAATGAAAGGATAAGATTGAGAGGTGTAAAGATAAATGGTCGGCTAGGATTAAAGGGTAGGTAGAAGAAATAATTAAATGATAAAGGGGGTAGGTAAGAGAAAAATTAAGAGATGAGTGACATGTGTCATGGGTAGAAAAGGCTAATGAATTAATTAATTAAATAAAGATTTATTTAATTAATAAAGGAAGTGGGATCAATTAAATAAATAAAATATTTATTTAATTTAGGAAAAGGACAATTTAATTAAATAAAAATATTATTTAAATGAGGAAAGGCTTCAAAGAGGATTAATGAATTGATTAAATAAATAAGAATTTATTTAATTAATAGAAGACTTAGGATAAAATAATTAAATAAATAAAAATATTTATTTAATTAGACATGACAATTTTAGGTGTTTACATTTTGCCTCTCTTTGAGACAATGCAACTTGTCGTGTTGGCTCAAAGAAGATAAGATAAACTGATACAAAGTTGCCCCATGACAAGAATGATATGCCCCCTCAAGAGATTGGATGAAATGCTTGAAAAGATCATAACCAATCTCTCGATAAGAAAGAATGGCTAGAAAGGACTGACAAGATAGGGTGACAAGGTCATGCAGGAAAAAGACTGATACAAGAGACTAGGGTTAAGTAGCCTATATGATAGGGCCACAAGGAAAACATCCTCATTTGCATCCACACACCCAAGATATAAGAGTGTAGAGAGAGAGCTTAGAGCAACCAAAGCAGTCAAAGACAATGGATAGAGTTCACAGATTTGATTGAGTCTAGCGATATCAGAGATAAAATGACATGGGTGAGCCGGTAAGTACCTCAAAGCCTCTTTTTACGTTTTTGCATTTATTGCTGTCATTAATACATTTTAGGGTAGATAAGAAAAAATGTGAAATTGGTATTTTGCACTACGAACGCGTCTAGGTCATTGCCAGACACGTCTAGGTAGGATAGGTGCATCTAGGTTAGGTTTGGTTGTGTATGTGAATGTAATTGCATCTTGGTTTATTAGGGACACGTCTATGTGAAGAAGGCATGTCTATGTCATAAAGGTGCGTTTGTGAAAGATAAGAGCATCTATGTAGGACAACAATGCATCTGTGACGTACAGGCACATCTAGGGCAAGCAAACACACTTGGGTTGATGAAAACCACATCTGCATTGTAAAAACATATTTGTGTCTAAATAGGCTCAAATCAATAGTTATGTGATGAACATACACCATCGATTGGATAAGCTACTGAGAGGATTCACTTAAATAGGTCCCCTAGGGAAGACAACTAAAAACAAGGCTAGAATTAACAATTATGTGATAAACATACATTTCCAATTGGATAAGTTGCTGAGAGGATTCACTCAACAGGTGCCCTAAAACAAATATGGTTTGCTAAGCTAAATATAGGATAAGCCGTCAAATTGATAAAATCCAGTGAGTGCTCTAGTAGAATAGGATTAAGTGCAATGTGACAAACATATACACTAGGATGCAACGCCATGTGATAGACATAAGCACTGGGATAGAACCTGATGAGAAACACTATGTGATGTGATGGACATAGGTACTAGACTAGGATAGGATAAGATAAGAAACACTATGTGATGAACATGAGTACCACTAGGATTGACACGATTGGTTTCATTGGATGCAAGAGTACTTACCCTAGATTGAGTCTAGAGAGAGATTCCCCGTGACACAACAATTATGAATAGATTTGACTACTGAGGACCACACCACGATCAAGGATATGGGCTTGAGATACATTATGTATATGCCTAAGATTTGGGCAAACACAATATTGTTAACTACTTTGGTGAAAATATGGTCCCACAGGGTCTGCAGGAGGAGACAAACAAGATGATCTAGGGGCTAGTCCTTCGAGAGCTTAGATTCCTTCCAGGCCAGCTGGCTCCAAGGGAGGGCCTTCATCATAGCTTTCTTGGATCCCATTTTGGATAAATTTTTGTATGATGATGTAGACACCTTCAGGTGATTTTGCAGCCTTATGATATATTGACATCATTGTATCATGACACATTATTTTTTTGATATATATATATGAGATGACTCATTCCTAGCGGCAACTATATGCATGTGTTCCTATGTGTTTGTGCTTCTATATGTTTTTATGATTATGCGATGCAATTCCATGATCTATATGATAATGCATCTTCTTATAATGATTCTATGATGCTTATGATGATGTTATGATACTTATGGGAGTAAAATATACGCATGATGATATGCAATATTATTTTTTTCTTTTTTTGTTTTATATGCTTATGCAAATGTGGATGCACTATATGTAGATGGATGTATGATTATTAACACGCTATGATTATTTACATAATGAGAATGCAAATGTATATATGATATGCTAATCAGTGGTGTGTCAAAGATGTGATGTGATTACGATTTCTAGATGTATGTATGAAATGAGATATACTAACATATGATGATGCAGGTGCAAAATACATGAAATGTAGATATTTTTGGTATGTCATTATACTCAATCATGAGATAGCGGGCTACATGGACTCAAGAAAGGATGATGGAGAACAATCACGAAAGGGGGATGAAAGATAGAAGATATGGAAGTAAAAGAGCTTCTTGTGTGTTATCATCATTGAGATTTATTATGGCAAATAGGTTATGACAATCAAGATATAGGTTCAACCCAGAAAGTCATTGTACCCATTTGCATGGAGATCAGACAATCACAAACAAGGAATGCCCCAGTTCACACTAGACTCACAATGTCCTCATATCCTAGGCCAAGTCATAGAATTACTAAGAGACAATCCACAGACAACAAAAGAAATAGGTGAACATACCCCATCCTCGCCTTTCTAGTCAGAGACATCCCAAAGAAGTTAAAGGAAATGTCACCAAAAGATAAAATAAAAAAAAACCAAGACTTGACACCATCACACAATGAAATCTTCAAGTTATCTATGTTTCTTGTCACATATGTTAACATGTTTGATTTGGTCACAATGTTGTTATCTTGATAAAGGACCAATAATGCTAAAAAACCATGTTGCTGCCAAAGTCTGTTGAAAGAATTGATTTGATGAAAGCCCACTATTGCTTGTGTCTCATCTGAAATTGATTGAATCCATGAAATTGATACTTTATTACGAAGAAGATCAGAACTTTATTGCAGATTGGCGATGCAAAGGACTTTTTATTGCAGATTGTGCACGGAAAGAAGGAGGAACAAAAAGATGATGCTCCTCAAAACATTCAATGCCCAGGGTACCATTTTCATCACTAGATTTAAGATTTTGCCCCAGTTGCAGATTGGACTTGATTTGTTATGGAAGGAAAGGGTGAAAAGAGAGGTTTATTATGAACGATTAACTAATCTTAGGTAGATCAATAACAAGTCATGATAGGAATAGGTAAATTTATTAGGGATGGATAGACTGTGAGTGTGTGCAAAGTGAAAGGATAAAATTGAATCTTGAAGGAGGGAGGAGCAATGTCTCTATACATGTTGCCAATAACCTGGTTTTCACCATGGTACTTGCCCAGAGCACCACCGATGTGGTTTTCACTGTTGGGTGAATTTATATCTTTACCTTTTTGATTTTTTAATTTTTTGTGTCATAGGAGCCTGTTTTCACCAAGTAATGATTTTTTGATTTTTTATATTTTTGAATTTGGATATTCTGAAAAGCTATGTGTAAAACCTGCGAAGGTGCATGTTGTTGATAGGATCTTCCAAAGGTTCTCCATTTGGTGTTGAGAGCTGATATGCACCTGATCCATAGACTATTGTGATGACATAAGGAACAAGCCAATTGGGCTCAAATTTTCCTTTCCTTTCTTAGTCCTATTAATTTTTAGGATTCTCTCTCAATACTAAGTCACCTACCTCAAATGTGTGAGGCTTTACCTTATCATTATAGCTAGATTGTTCCTTGACTGAATGATGTGTAGCTTGACTAACTATCTTCCTTGATAAAAGAACTGAGATATAATTACTACACAAGCCTGTATACATGTCACCTATAGAAGTTTGGGCATCCCTGATAACAAAGTCCCTCGAGGAAGCTCCATTAAAGGTCCATGATGTATCTCCAGAAGGGAAAGGATGTGCAAAAGAAGTGGATGAGTGATAAAGGCTTATGATTGCGAAAATAAGTGAAAGTAGGATGGAATGATGGAGACTTAGGATCAACAAGTATGATTTTTGACTTAAAATTGTGTAAATTTTACCCCCAGTTATTTTGCTATTAGGGGAGATCATCTCTTTCTCTTTTTCTTTCATAGGATTTTTATCCTTGATGTAGTACCCTTCTCGTTTGAACTTATTAGACTCATATTTTATTATTGTTTACTTTCAGTGGATACATTACCATGATGTGTTATTCAAACTTATATGACATTGTTTCATACTTTATCTGGATATGAGATGCATAATTTATTTGTAGTATTTCAATACTTCTGATTTATGGTATTTTATGGATTATTGGTATGTACTGACACTTTACTTTATCTATGCAATGTGTAATTATATGTTGCATCTCTGCGAGTGTATTAGATGCAAGGGGATGATTTTCCTTCACTCACTCTGGTGAGATAGGGAACATCGCGATTCTCCTTCATCGGTGTGTATGTCGTGTTTTCTATATTGTATATATGCATGTGTGGTTCGGTGATATAGGATATTTTAGGTACAAGTACCAGGTAGGTATGGGGTATCGTCTCCACCTGGCTTCACAGGTCTAAGTGTGCCTTATATTTTCTGATGGAAGTGGAGGAGGTAGTAGTTGACCCTATTTTAACCAGTTACACTCTTGTGAGTGTCGTCAGTTGGTCATCCTGTCAGTTTGTTCAACCTTCATGTATTGTCGTTTGACTTTTTCTGAGTCTTTGCTTGGGGTTTGCTCAGTTTGTGTGTTTAGTGATTTTAGTTAATTAATTAAATTTATGGATTTATCTCATAGATGGTATTCTTGGGAATTCTGTATTTTATGCATTGAGATTATAAATTTAATTAATTAAAATAAATTATTAAATTAAGTTGCAAGCTGCATGATATTAGAAATATATTTTATTTAAATTTTAGTGAAAAATAAATTAGATTAATTTCATTTATTGTTTCCTAGAATTTTAAATAAATAAAAGAATAAAAGAATAAATAAATAAATAAATGAATAAAAAAATTAATAAATTAAAGTATTGCTGTAATTTCTTTATTTAGAAAATTAATTAATTTGCATGAGAAAAGAAAAGAAAGAAAAATGATTTTTTTTTAATTATTGCATGTTAACTTATTCCTTTGTTAAGAAATTAGAAAAGAAAATAAAATGGTTTTTAATTACTAAAATTAAATATTAGGGTTTTGGAAAAAATATATTCAACCTAGAATTTTTGTCTTTTTATTTTGGGAGAGACGCGAAAGAGTTAGGAATTTTGGTGAAGAAAATTTATTTGGAAGCTTGTTGAAGGATTGATTCTCTTTTACAAATTTCTTCCAGGAAAGCTATACCAGGTTGGTTGGCTTCTTTTGATTGTTTGTTTTTAAAGAAAATATTTTTTTATTTCTTCCCTTTGTCTGAATGATGTGTGTGTTAAAATATTTGTCAAATCCAAAATTCTTTCTGGTTATTTCTTGTTCTTGGCTAAAGTCCATTTCTGAAATTAGTTTCTAGTTTCTAGAAAGAAGTTGTTTCCTGGGTGTTTGAAGATTAAAATTTTGAGAAAATTTTGGGAAAAGTTCATTTGGCAAATTTTGCCAAGATGTTTAACTGTGCATGGAAATTGCAAGATTTGGGAGAAATGGGTTTTGCCAGAGAAAATGTCCTTTGGTTTGGTATTGGATTCGATATTTTGCTATGGTTGTTCTTTGTATATTTGTGCATCTCTATATATTTAGTTGTAAAATTATTTGGGAATTAAATTTAGTAGTTTATTAAATGTATGGAAAAATCTATATGAATTAATCTGTATTTCTTGGAAATAAATTTTATTGGAAATAAAATTTAATATTTTCTTAGGTTATTGAAATTTAATATTATTAAGTTATTGAAATTTAATAGGAAATAAAATTTATTGATTTTAGATTATGGAGATTTACTTTTTAAAAAGTTATAAAAAAAATAAAAATAAAAACGTTGGTAGCAACTACTGACGGTAGTACAACTACCGACGGTAGTACAACTACCGAATGGTAACAGTACTACTGACGGTAGCAGTGGCTACCATAAGGTAGTAGAGCTACCTATGGAAGCACCTGACGGTAGCCACTGCTACCGCTGGTAGTACTTGCTACTGTACGGTAGCAGGGGGAAATTTTATTTTCATTGTTCCCTAAACCAATTTTTGTGCAAATCGAAAAAAGGTACTTTCAGATTTCCGTGTAGAGTTATAAAATTTGATTTTTAATTAATTTATTATATATATATATATATATATAAATATGTATATATGTACATATATATATTCATATATAGGTTTTTTTAAATTTTTTTTGGACATTATATCATTTAAGTATTATTTTAATAATGTGCAAGTTAATTCATGAGTTTCTATATAATTAATTTAGAGTTTAGCTACTTTCAGAAAAGCTTATAATTTAAGATTTTATTTTTTATGCTTGGAAATACATTAGGGGGTTAATTTTTATGTGATTTTATTTAACCTTATTGGACAAATGACAACATTGATTTCCTTGTATTAATATAGTTGTATTTTCTTATTTTCTGGAAAATCTTTAATTGCAAGTTATTTATGCTTTTGGCCGTTTAAAGAAAAGATTGCCTGTATTAGGAATTTGTGTAAATGATATTTGCAGTCAAGCTTAATTTTTTTGCAATTCTGGTTGAGTTGTCATTATGTCATATGCTATTATACCCCCTTGGTCAGGTGTTGTTGTATAACCCTGCTGATGTGAGCCATTGTGTGTTTTGTTCCAAATGGTCAATCTTGGGTTAGTGATTGTGTATCCTTCACCTGTGGTTTGTTAGGATTAACTATGGCTGTCTGTTTCACCATAGAGTTCTCATAGAGAGACCTTTCCGGTTAGTGTCCTGTGAGAGAGAGTGGCTTTCGAGCAAGGGCCACACCCGAAGTGGATGGCAGGATAACCCCTCAAAATTCAGTTAAGAAGTGATAACCTAATAATTGATTAGGGGGTGGGTAGTTAAAATATTAATTAAGATAATGTGCCTCACACATGGTTGAGTGCTTGTATAGGCTCAGGATGTGGTAAGAAGGCCTGGAAAGGATTGGTAGGGTCCGCATGAGGCTTAGAAGGAGCCAGAGGTTCAGGAGAGGTTACCAGGATAACCTAGGATGGGGGTCGGGACCTATGGAGGCCTACTTGGGTAGAAACCTTAAGCCATGTGATGACACTCTCTCCTTAGAGTCACTAGTGTTTGTGAGTTGAGTCACATGGATGTTTGCAGAGTCATGTAGTTCTTTTGTACTTGTCTTGTTTTGCTTGCTTGAGGGTTTTCTACTATCTCCTAGCACAGTGGGATGGTTCCATTTCAGGATCACATGGTCGGGTGATAGTGCCACTTCCCATCGGATGTTCTAGATTGTATCTTTAGGCAAGGAAAGGCTTCACTGGTGTTTCTTGGTTCGTGGTTCATGTACCAGCTCTTGTTCGTGATCATTGTTCAGTTGAGACCTTGTGGTCATTGTATCCAACTTTTATGTAACCTTGATATTGTAACTTTGTAATCTGTGGTATTATTGGAAGCCATGTATTTATATATATAGTAATATTATGTCAGTGGAATGTATGTTAACTCAGTTGCTTTGATCTTTTGTATATATGGTTTATGGATAAATAAATGCATTGGAATACTTTGATTCTTTCATTATGGAATTTAGATGTATGTCTAGTTTTAAATCTTGAGCATTTAATTTACCTAATTAAATGGACATTTGGATTAACCATGGTGTTAATATAATCTATGAATTAATCTTCATTGGTAACCCTTAGGAAATCATGTCTTAGACTTCCACTGTGTTATTAAACGTGCAATTGTTATAATTAATGCACTTAATCTTTAAAAAAATAAAAATTTCACCCTGTAGTTACCTAGTTCTGTTGTTTTCCTTTAGGGTTCTTGGTGGGGCATTACACTTGACCTTGATTTTTTCAGAGTCCAATAGATTTTGATTTTGATTTGGACTAAAGGCATTTTATTTATTTTTTACTTTTAGATTTTTATTTTCATTGTTTGAGTTTTATCCCGAATGAGTAAGGGCTTTTCTGATTCTTGTTGATCCAAGTCTGGGAGACGAGTGGAAGTGGAATGAATAGATGAAATGGTAAATCTATGTGAGTTCTCAAGAGGGATGGTGATACACTCAATAGATTCTTCGTTGGAACCACTCTTAGGACTATTGATATCAAGAGCTTCTTGCACCACTAGATGAGATTTGCATTCATACTTAGTAGCCACAACACTAGGTGGTTCACACCCAATTCCTTGCAAGTTATTTATAGATTGTTCCTATTGACTGAATAGCTTAGGAGATAGTGGGAATTTATTAACATGAAAGATATATTCACTACATCCCAGGTCTTTAGTCTTGAATTTTTCTTTGAGCTCTTCTTGCTTTGATGTAGAAGCTTTCAAGGATTCTAGATCCACATAAGCTGATGATGGAGTTGCTTCTCTATTAATTAGAATTATTATCTCTGATCTTGGTCATAGGTTATTGCAATATATGAACTGATTTGGATCACCTTTTATCATTACTTCAACTCCATTGTAAGGAAATTTGATACATTGATGATATTTTGATGACACTGCTCTCATTTTATGTATCCATGGATGTCCCAAAAGTATGTTGTATGCGAGATTCAAATCTAGGACTTGACAAACCACATCCTTGGTTACTGGCCCAACACTTAAAGATAGGGTGACTGTTCCTTTAGATAAGTATTTTTTATCATCATATGCTTTGATGGTGATTTTATTTCTTGAATCCACAACATGTTTAGAGTATCCCAATTGCTTAATAGTATTCAATGTACAAATGTTCAGACCTGTTCCTCCATCTATCAAGACTCATTTTATTTAGTTTTTATGGAGAAAGGATTCAATATGTAGAGGTACATTACGAGGTTGGGTTATGGATGCATCATCATATTTTGTGAATGTAAGGCTATGCGGAATAGAAAGGTATCCCATCATGGCTTGAAACTGGTCCATATTCAAATCAGTAGGTATGAAAGTTTCTATCAATACTTTATCAAGGATGGCCTTATGTGAAGGGGATATGTGTAAAATATCAAGGATGGAAATGAGGGCGGGTTTTTTCCCTAGCTAATCTACTAGGTCATACTCATTCTTGGTGGATGATGAGGCTATGGTCTTGGATGGAATGCCTTGCAAGGTAATTTTACCTTGACGGGTTGTGACATTACATTCAAAGGTTTCATTTCTGGAAGATGAGGAAGATGGTCCAGTGCCTTTCAAAACACATTTACTCCTTTGGGTAGAACCTTTGGGAGTTTTGTCCTTTATGATAATGGTCAAACATGATTTTCCATTAAAATGTGATTAATAGTAGAATCATAATCATAGGGTATCTTGGTATAATTAGCTTGACTATATGTAGTTTTGGCTTTTCCTTTGTCATGTTTAGGAAATGGCTCCTTGAAAATCACATGCTCTTCATTGGAGGTGCGACCATCAACTTCTATGTCACCTCTGTCAATGAGATCCTATATTATATTCTTCAATCTGTGACAATTGCTAGTTAAATGCCCTTTACTCTTGTGATATTCAGAATATCATCATCATTCAACCAATTTAGTTTTACTTTTGGCTCATAAGGTGGATTATCTGGTAATGTTATGAGCTTGTTTACCACCAACTTCTTAAATGTTATTTCATTTGGTTGTCCCAATGGAGTGTAATTTCTTTGAAATTTTGATTGCCTTTGATTCTTCACTTGATTTTTCGTATTAGAAGAACTTTCACCGAGGAAAGTTATCTTAGGTCTTACAACATTTGCATCTACTACCCCGTCATTGACTGTGTTCTTATTCTTGTTCCAAAAGAGGGGTTTGTCTTTTCCATTTGATTCCTCTTTTCTTTATTTGAATAGCTTTATGAAACCTTGTTCAATAAGGAATTTCTCAGTTGCCAATCCTTTCTCAATGACCTCTTTGAAGGTAGACAAACAAGCTTTTCTTAGTTCATGTCCAATATGCTTTTTGAAATTTTGAGTGAACATTTATACCATTTGTTTTTGTGGTATGTCAGAAGAGCATTGACTAGCAAGTCCTCTCCATCACTGTAAAAATGAAGCAAAAGATTCCCCATTTTTTTTATTAGTATTGCACAAGGTAGTTACTAACACATCTATTTCAATGTTGCATGAAAGCCCCCGCTAGATCACTCCATGATTTTATTCCAGGTGGAAGTTGGGAGAACCATTCCATAGCTTGTTCACCTAATATTTGTGGAAACAATCTCATTATTAAATATGTTTCTTTTCCTGCTACCTCAATGCAAGCTATGAAAAATTGTCTTATGTGTGCCTTAGGATCCCCTTTGCCTTTGTACTTATCAAATTTTGGTGTCACAAAATATGGAGGCATTGGAATGCTTCTATCAAATTGGTAAGGACATATGTCCTTCGTTGTATACTATTGATTTGGTGTATTCATGTCCACCATTTAATTTTGAAAATACTTGATTTGTTGTTGCAAGTCATTCTTGGGTGGTGCCTTTTCTTTTTGAGCTAGTCCCATGCTTGAGCCACTGGGTGGAAGAGGAGGGATATAATGCATGTATGGATGGTATTGATCATATATGTGTTCATATGGAGGAGTAAAATAGTTATAGCTTATATATGGACCACTTGGTATGGTAATATAGTGAGGAGCACTAGGTCTAGGTCGATACATGTCATGACCATAAGGATAGGAAGTATCATAAAAATGGTCTTTAGTATTGCCCCCAAATCTGACATGGGGTTTTCTTATGTCATGATTTTGAATATTCACTTGAGTGTAATTATATGCATTGGTATGATTTTGGGTATTATCATGGTCATGTGTAGCAGTAGTTCTCCTCCATGGGAAAGGATGACTGCGGGGTTGTTGATGAGAGGTTCTATCATAACTGGCATGAGAATGAGTGTATGTGTTTATAATTTTAGGTTTTTGAAATAGGGAGGAAGGTGACTCAAGAACAAGACACTCTCTTCTATCACCACCATTATTGGGCCTCGTAAGGCTAGTATTAGCTTGATTTGTTTGATTTTTATCATCCTCCAAAATTTGTGACATATCAAAATCATGGGGTAATCTTGTTCTTATTTGTACCATAATTTGTGGGAAATATTGTATATCCCTCTTCATGATATCTTGAACCAATTGATTAAAATGGGGATCCATGATAGTTTCCCCAACTTCTATAGAATCCACAGATGCATTTTCATTGTCATCATCATTTCCATTGTCATTGTCATTGTCATTCTCATTGTCTGGTATATTACTACAATTGTCAAATGGATTGTAAAATTCATCTCCATCAAACTCATAAGTACTCATGTTTAAAGACATTAAATATTCTTTGGCTTCCCTTGTAGACCTTTGTGAATGGGTTTCAACCATAGACTAAAGTCTTGACCAAAATGAAAGGTAGGATGGAAATGCAAAGACTATGGAAAACCAAGAGGTGTATGAAGTGTAGATGAATCTAAGGTAAACTTGCAATGTCCAAGAGTGTAAGACCAAAGTATATATGTTTGAGAGTAAGGTGTGGCTTCCGAAAAGATGATGAATCTCTTGATGAGGTAAGTTGACCTTGACTCAAGAAGACCAAATGAGACCCTAAGATGATAGATCTTGATATGAGAATCACCTAGTGTTGTGTTGTAGTATGTTTGAAAAGTTTGATGAGGACAAGTAAAGTAACCTTTTGACTCAAATTTGGAAAATATGTATGAGGGTAATTCAAGTGGAGGAAAATGGTTGAGTATGTATGACCAAGATAGGTTGATTGAAAAATGAAGCCCTATAGGAAGCAGCCATAGAAGCTCTTTAAATTTGAAACTTAAGTCCTGTTTCTCTTGACAAATCTTTTTCAATTTCCTAGTTGTGAACACAAACCCTGTTTTAACAAACCAAGACGTGATTTCTAATCCTAGACACAATTATAATAACCAGAGACACGTTTTCTAGTGAATGACAATTTTAGCTTGAAAATCAGAGATGCAGTTCTCCTCTGCACAGACATGATTTCTCAACACAGACGTGGTTTAAACTAACACAGACATAGTTTTAAAGTCTTCTTTGGAAAATGTGACAGTATACTTACCTGATATCCAGACGTGATTTTGCTTTGCATAGATGCAATTTCCCAACATAGATGGGGTTCTAAAATGTTTTGCAATTCTTTGCAATTATAAAATTGTTGAATGTGACCAAATATCAATGATTTGACATTTGGTGGCAAGAAAACACAAAAAGACAGTGAAGACTCGATGTGTGAAGGTGTTTTTTGTACAAAAATGATAAAGTGTTTCGATTTCAAGTGTGATTATAAATGTCCTTGTTTTCTTTGCATACACTTGAAAGACACGATAGACATAATGTTTGTTTAAAATATTTGATTGATTTTTTGATGAATGAAGACAATCACAAATCCTAAGGCTGGCCAAGATAATAGTTGTTGGATCTCACTTGGTTTCCCAACTATGCTTATTCAGAGTGGATACTTAGATGCTTGACCCCACTAGCTCCCCTCCATGACACTCACTTCTCTGGGACAACCAAACACTAGTCCGCATGAAAACTCCCCGTGGTGAAATTTATATCTCTACTAAGAACCGTAAGAATGTGAGATGACATCAGAGGACTGACCTCCTATACCAACAACTAGAAGGTTTTTAGCTTCTAACACAAAAGGGTTTCTAGTAAGGGCATCTATTTGGGTGGCTATAATCAACAACGTGTTATGCTCTGTTAAATAGAAGACCTCACATCCTATAGAGGTTGTGCTCTATAGGGTTTATGGGGAGTCATAATGCCATTATAGCAGCATGTAACACCCGTTGCTTGCAAATTTTGTCACAAGCACTTATTTATTGTGGTTTGGAAGAGCTTGGCTTTGGCTCGTTACCACTTGGGTCGTTCCCTCTCACTTGGCCTTATGGGCTACTTAGGAGGTAGATCCTCTAAAAGGTAAAATGAAAAAGAGCCTATTGCTCAAGACATAAAAGACACTTGTTAATTTTAGAGTACCGATTGAAGTATTTTTCTAGACTAAAGAAGACAAAGCAAGCAATTTAAAAATCAAATCTTTGCCAAAGGTCCTATACCAAACTTGTTAGTAGTTTTGAAATGATACCCCTCTTACAAGCACACAAGTTAAGTAAATTTTTAGAAATCCCAAATGACTTTGTGAAATAGGGGCCTTCGACAATACATTTTTCTCCTTTTCAAACAGTTGCACCACTTCGTTAGTGTGACCAAGAGAGGTTAGCTCAAAAAAAATAAATCTAAAAACCCTAAATGAAAGCAAAAATAGAAAACTGAAAAACACAGATGCAACTATACCAGACACAAACATGAAAAAAAATATCACAAATATGAAAAGAGAGGACACAAATATACTTTGAGGAAATCAGACCCTGCAAAAATTAACGAAAAAGTGCAGATGTGATAGAAACCTACACAAATGCGAAAACAAAACTCTTAGATGTTATTCTAGAAACCCACAACCTGCAAAACAAAAACACAAAAAAAGGCAACACAAACATGAAAATAAATTGAAAACGTGATTAGATGTGTCATAGATGTAACTTTAGGATAACGAATTTGCAAAAACAAGAGGAAATAAAAAAATGCAGAAAGAGTAGTCGCAGATGCGGAAAGAAAATACAAACGTAGTTAGATCCATCATAGACACAGAAAAACACAAAAATGTTGAGGGTTATAGATGACATTGACAGTATGATATGGAGGCCATATTTAGATTGTGAGGCCTGGGCAAAGGATGAGAGGGAGTTAACTGTTTGTTTCCATAGTAGATATTTGATTGGGAGGACACCATATATTTTGGATAAATAATTACTAGATAGGGTGTCCAGATAGTTCAATAAAGTACAACAAATGCATCAAGGTTCAAGGGAGTTTTCTCACACTATTAGAGAGCAAGTACACCGAGGAACCATTTTAACATATGATGCAATAGTGACTACTTTTTAGGATATGGTACCTATGCACTAGGATTTATAGAGAGATATAGTACATGTAGGGATGACACCTGAGTATAAGGCCTACTTTCATACACATTCATTCCAACATTTGAAAAGTCCAGGAGAGCTAGCACTAGGATTGGATGAAGATGAAGAGGATGAAGGTGGGAGACAAATGAGACAAATGAGGAGGATGGTGAGAGTGTTAGACAAAATGCACCACAAAGAGGGGGGTGAATTAGTCATTCTCAACTCTTTCCCTTTAACAATTCTATGTAAGTATACCAATTATTAGATCTAACTCAATGCAGACTTACCGGTTAGTGAGGAGACTAAACACAAATGCATTCACACAAGAGGGACATCACATAACACCAACACATATGAGGAAAACACAAGATTGGAAAAACCTCAATGAGAAATGTTGATGGAGGCTACTGGTCCAATCCAACCTCATAATGAATCTCTGATCACAATATTTAGGGTACCAACCCAGGGAGATACAACCCCTGCATTGAGCTACAACTTAGTGAAAACATCAAATATTCACTTACAAGTTAATAGCCTTGTTAGAAATGGATTTTGTAACACTTCTGCAAATCTCTCTATTGGATTTTCTATCCAGTTCACTGTTGGTTCTTTCTCTTGAGGTTCTCTCTTTCGGTTTCCTTTTCTCTCTGCTTCTTTACTTCTCTCCACTGGTACTACACTCTACCAGTTCTATGCCTACCTTCTCTATAGTTTCATTCACTTCTTCTTTGTCGGTATGATCAATGTCAGTTCTCTCCTCTGTCAAACTTAATGCTTGATTTTCAGTAGCCTTACTGATGCTGGTTAAACACTTCAACCCTGTTCTTCTTCACACTTAGTCTCTTCTTGTTCTTCTAGATGAACATGACTGATTTCACTCCTTCTGCAGCAATACTCTCCCATTCAGTAGCTCACTTCAATGATTTTGGCTTGCGTATTTATAAGCTGGTCTTCCCGCCAAAAGCCAATTCAAAATTCAGGTGCTTAGGGTTTTCTCATCAACCTTGAGACAAACCAAATCCAATTAGGTCTCATCTGATCTGATTGCCTTCCTGCAATGGATCAATCAGATCCACCAATTGCATGGCTTCCAATACACATTTGCGAAGTTTAACAAACACGACTCCTTCTTTGGTTTGCACTTGTCAGACACCTATTAAGTGATCAAGAATATAGCTTCACCTCCCTTGATCAACACCTGGACATGCAGCCTCAATCATGAAGTCATCCAATCATATCTCTATCACCTGATCAGTCTCAAGCCACACTCTTTTGCATCTCGACCCATGGAACATGCTATCGACATAAATGTCGACCTGTTACCATCTACCTCAGAGCCTGACATTTTACTGACTCAACACGCTGACTTGTGTATGCGTGCCACTTCACCTCCACATGGAAACTACGTTGGCATCCACCTCTTCAAGATTATCTATGTCGGCATGGATGGGATCACCGACTTACTAACCCTGCCAGTTAAACCCTTAACTGGTCTATCTTCAACCTTGCACTTTGCTTCTCTTCTGGTGGAACTCTCAATCAGTCATCACTCTTGCTAACCTACCTTTTTCACATCTTTATCAGATGGGAGTCTTCTACATCTGCACTTTTGTCCATATTACCAGTGGACTCAAATATTGGTAAACACTCTTGATGACACCATGTCATCAACCTTTGATTGTTTTCATCTGAGGCCTCTACATGCTAGTTGCACTCTCTATCTATAGTTGCTCCACCTTTCCTTCTTCATCATCAGACCAGACATCATCTCTATCAGTTTGTCAAAGTGACAAACCCATCACTCTTCATCTTTCCTGACATCTCATCATGTCTTGTATGTTGGTCCAATGAACATCCTTGATTCTATGCACTTGAGGTATCCCTTTGATTCATCGGTAGATCTAGTGTGAGACTTCAAACACCTACCTTCTACTTCCCTCTTATCTCACAAAACTAAGATAAATACTATGCATAATAGGAGATAAGCTCCACTTATCTGTGGTAGTGGATCCTTGTCTTCTGCATACTACAATGCACTCACATGGCTTCCTTGTTTGTGCAATATATCTTCAAATAGGTACATGTTATCCGATGTGGGCATTTTCACTTTGATTCATCTCTTCACATGGTGACTACAACTTTATCTGGTGGGAGTCCTATTTTTTTGCATCCACATAGTATACTGGTGACCTATACATCCTTCTCATCTTGTGTTGATTTGATTTAGGTAACATTCTGCCTCTTCATCACAAGCAACAACTCAAGCACCTCACTCATCCTGCTTGTATATTGGTCATAAGCTTGCTGGTTGGCAATTACTCACTGTCAACACAACTCTTACCTGTTGACATCCTTTCCTTATCTATGTTAGACTATATCGGTAACTTTTTCATTTCATCAACACAAGTCAAACACTGACTTGTGTACCAGTGACTTCAATGGTCATTCCTTTGAATGGCATTCTCTTCTTTACCGATGACTTGCAATACTAGTTGACATCAATGACTACATATCAACAATAATCCCATACCTGATGTCCTTTTATACCAGTTGACATCAATGACATTACAATGCCAACAATCTGCCCCTTTGGCATTGATGTCAATACATGTAGTATCCAACATACTATATAGTCTCTTTCTTCTTTGTGTGATCCAGCTCTTCCCCTTTGCATAATCCTTAGATTCTCACACATGTAGTATGCAGTATACTACAAGATATTTCTCCCCCTTTGACAACAATAGAAAAGGGAACTGTTAGAGTCTCTCTCCTCCTTGTTTCTACCAGGCACTAATAGAAATATTTCTCCTCCTTTAACTTTACCGGATGCTCTGATACCAATTGTTATATATTCTCAAGGAGAAACACTTGAGATGGAGGACTTCAACCATTAAATGGCACCAATTGAGTATACAAATTTGATACCATTTGATAAAGTACTCAATTGCAGAAGGATGTGTTAGTGAATGCTACTTATCTACTGGCTAGACTGTATTACCTCTCATTTGATCCCAAACTTCTTTAGAATCAAATGTGACTGTACTATGAATACAACCAACCAAATGACAATTAGATACCCTTAATCATGAAATTCTCCTGGGTATTCCTACAACCATTTCCATCATCTATAGTTTAGGCAGTCAGTATGCTTACTCTTAGAAGTTCAAGCATGTTAGCTCAGCTTCAAAAATAGTTGGCCTCCCCTTGAGTCATACATCTTAGGTCCATACTATCAGTTAGGTAAAAAATCAGGGCTTTAATCAACTCCATATATCAATTGAGTTGTTCATATGTGATCATTTGATGATCTTGCAACTTCATTATATCCACAACAACCTATGACATGATCTTGGATCTTCATAATGCCATAAAATGGCATCATCATGCCAAGAGTCAAACTGGTTAGCCCAAAAAAATGCATGCCCACATGATCAACAACCAGGCCAACATATATCTTTTAAGTCTTTTCTAATACCACTTGAGACATAAAATCCACATTCCATGCTATCGGGGATAATGCAATGATCTCCAACCTCATTGTCTTACATAACCTGCAAGTACTTGTTAGCATTCATACTAGTAACATCCTGCACATACTGGTTTCCTATATCGGTCCATCATCACTACCAAAGCACCTTCTTGTGACTCCTGACATTTTGTGTCACTGTGCACCTGATTTCAATTGATAATCTCCATCCATTGACACATTTAGTAGTGATCCAACATTGATATGTAGGTGTGTAGCTAAATCAACCACCACACACACTTATTTTCATGTTTCCATCCTTCATACTGACAACATCTTGTTCTTCCAAGTGTCCTTATTCATAGAGGGGGTGAATGATCTAGTCAATATGTTACCCCCCCTGAGGTCCTACATCTCCTTTTGGCCTTAGGAGATATCACCTGTGCATTGAATGCACATTGCAAATTCATGGACTTCTTCCTCCACACCTGTTTGGTCTCATTCTTGTTCCCATTTTCAATCTTGGGAGCAGGTCTTACCTTCTTCTACTGATGGTTCCTTTCTTTTCCAGATTCTGCATCACAACTGAAAGTAGTGCTATAGAAGCACACAACATCCATCTAAACTTCATGATTGGGGAATCTCTTAACATACCAATTTGACCATCTTCTTCTGGTCATGTTGCTGTGACTGACAACCGAAACTGGTGGACCTCTAGATCCTGTAGGGACATCTCTCCTTTGGTTCCATGCAGGTTTCTGACTTCCATATGCTTTGCATCCATTTCTATGTTGAGCATAGCTATTATACCAGATTCCATGTGATTGCAAATTATCCTTCCTCCATTCATAACTTCTATGGACAATTCTATTACAATTATAAAAAACATTATTTGCATAACCGGGAGAGGGGACATGCATGTATCTACACTTGGATACATTTTTCTCATATGCATGATATCTATGAGATCCTAGATTATTCCTTCTAGATCTCTTTTTACATTCTTTTTCCCTATGGTCATAACCATTACATGAAAAGCAATAACCAGTAAAGGATGGCATATAACTTACAAATTTATTCTCCCATGCATGGGGATATCTTATTGGTTTAGCTTCTCCATTTCTACTTCTTTAGGGATGGGTTCTAGGTTGTCCATTCTCTCTAGCTCTTCCATTTGATCTCTTCTTCTCCCACACTTTCTTTTTCTTGTGGGTGGTAGCATTCCTTTTTCTTCTACTGGTAGGAGGTCATCTTTGTTGTCTTCTCATGTTCTTGCTTCCGGTGAAGCCGTCATCTCCCATCTTCCCTTTTCCTTTGGGATCTATAGTGTTCCTCCTTCTTGTAGTACTAGTCTTCATTCTTATCTGAAAGTCTTCACCGGTTGTGGTTAGGTCAACCTTCTTTTGGGGAGCATTTCTAACAGTGAAGGTTTGACCCTTGTTTTCTCCATTTGATGAGATAAACAAAATGTCATTGTGGGGGACATTCTTGCTGGTGGATCTTTCACCGGCACCACTTCCTAGTCCTTCAGTGTCCTTGGCATGCTTTTTATTCTTCAACATCTTGTCCAAGGCATCACTGCTGCCATCAAACCTGATTCTTACCTTGAGCTCATCCTGACACTTCTCAAGGTCACTTCAGAGAATCTCCATTTCTCCAAGCATCTGCTGATATTCTTTATCTTTTTCTTCTAGCTTAGAGGATAGATCACTACAATGACACTCCTAAGTGTCTCCTTGTTGAATCTTCAACTCTGTGATGCATTTCTCAGATTCTTCAAGGCATTTCATCAACCATTTTTGATCCACTATAGAAACATTCTTGAACAACTTGTATTCCTTTCTTACTCTACTGAGCTCTTCAAGTGCGTTTACAAGCTCTTCTTCAAGATCAACTTCTGCTTCTTCTTCTTCACCTTCACTATCACTGTCAAACACATCTTGTTGGTGGGGGTGATTTGCATGATCATTCTCATATGTGTGTGTCTCATCTTCTGATTCTTGAGCCATGAAGAGGTGGGTTCCTTATTCATCAATGTTGCAGCTACTAGTCAATCTTCCTTCATCATTTGCAGATACATGAGATGCATTTCTCATTCTATCTTCACAAGCCAATTCTGCAGTAGTAGGCTCATTTCCATAGAGCTTCTTCAATCCATCCCATTAGCTTTTTTCTGATCTACATCTATCCACCTACAAGGAAACATCATCAGATAAACCACATAGTACAATCTTCATTGCTATATCATTACACTAGTTTCTTCTTTCTGCATCTGAATTAGTGAGAGGACTGCCTTTACTAGGGCAACCATTGACAATAGACATCCACACATCAAACCTTAGAGAGGATAGGTAGAATCCCATTATAGAACTCTAAATACAATAGTTTGAACCATAAAAAACTAAAGCAAGGATTGACACTAAATAGACCATTGTGTCCTTAAGTCAGAATCTACCCAAGCTGGAGAAAAATCATCTGATTGGGAACCTAGGCTTTAATACCAATTTTTAGCCTCAATGCAACACTAAGAGGGATATGAATCAATGGTTCTCAACTCTTTCCCTTTAACAATTATACGTAACTATACCGGTTATTAGATCTAACCAATGCAGATTTACTAGTTAGTGAGGAGACTAAACACAAATGCATTCACACAAGAGGGACATCACATAACACAAACATATACAAGGAAAACCCAAGATGGGAAAATCGTCGATGAGAAATGTTGTTGGAGGCTACTACTCCAATCCAGCCTCACAATGAATCTCTGATTACAATATTTAGGGTACCAACCCCTGATTTAGGGCACCAACCCAAGGGGCACCAACCTAAGGAGCTACAACCCCTCCACCGAGCTACAACTCAGTGAAAACAAAACATATTCATTTACAAGATAATAGACTTGTTACAAATGAATTTTGTAACACTTCTGCAAATCTCTCTGCTGGATCTTCTATCTAGTTGACTGCCAGTTCTTTCTTTGTCGGTTCTCTCTTTTGGTTGCCTCTTCTCTCCACTGATCTCCATCGGTACTACACTCTACCGGTTCTATGTCTGCCTTCTCTATAGTTTTCTTCACTTCTTCTCTGCTGGTATGGTCACTACTGGTTCTCTCCTCTGTCAAACTCAACGGCTGACTACCAATAGCCTTATTGATGTTAGTTGAACAATTCAACCCTGTTATTACTCACACTCAGTCTCTTCTTGTTGTTCTAGATGAACATTTGACTGATTTCACTCCTTCTACAACAATACTCTCCCCTTTAGCAACTTGCTTCAATGATTTTGGCTTGTGTATTTATAAGTTGGTGTTCCTGCCAAAAGCCAATTCAAAATTCAGGTGTTTAGGGTTTTCTCATCAACCTCAAGACAAACCAAATCCAATATATCTCATCTAATCTGATTACCTTCATGCAATGGATCAATCAGCTCCACCAATCGCATGACTTCCAATACATATTTGCTAAGTTTAGCAAACATGACTCCTTTGGTCTGCACTTGTCAGACACCTATGAAGTGATCAATCAAATAGATTCACCTCCCCTAATCAACACCTGGACACTCGGCCTTGATCATGAAGTCATCCAATCAGATCTTTGTCATTTGATGAGTCTCGAGCTACACTCTTTTTCACCTTGACCCGTGGAACATTCTATCGACATAAATGTAGACCTGTCACCATCTACCTTGATGCCTGATACTTCATTGACTCAACACATTGACCTGTGCATGCATGCCACTTCACCTCCATGTGGCAACTATGTCAACATCCACCTTTGCTGGATTTTTTATGTTGGTATGGATGGGATCACCGACCAACTCCATTACTGGGTTCATCTACTGGCTTACTAACCCTACCCATTAAACCCTTAACTAGTCTGTCTTCAACCTTGCAATCTGCTTCTCTTTTGGTGGAACTCTCAATCGGTCAGCACTCTTGCTAACCTACCTTGTGTACATCTTTATCAGATGCGAGTCTTTTGCATCTACACTTTTGTCCATATTGTCGATGGACTCACATACTGGTAAACACTCTTGATGACACCATGCCATCAACCTTTGACTATTTTCATCTGAGGCATCTACATGTTGATTGCACTCTCTATCTATACTTGCTCCACCTTTCCTTCTTCATCAATAGACCAGACATCATCTCTACTAGTATGTCAAAGTGGCAAACCCATCACTCTTCATCTATCTTGGCATCTCAGCATATCTTCTCTATCGGTCCAGTGTACATCCTTGATTCTATGCACTTAAGGCATCTCTTTGATTCACCAATAGATCCATTGTGAGCCTTCAAGCACCTACCTTCTATTTCTATCTTATCTCACATAACTAAGATGCATACTATGCATAATAGGAGATAAGATCCACTTACCGGTGCTAGTGGATCCTTGTCTTCTATATCTTCCAATGAAATCATGTGGCTTCCTTGTTTGTGCAACATATCTTCAAATAGGCACATGTGATCCAGTGTGGGAATTTTCATTGTGAGTCATCTCTTCACATGGTGACTGCATCTTTATCCGATGGGATTCCTTCTATTTTTCATCCACATAGCATACTAGTGACCAGTCCATCCTTCTCCTCCTGTGTTGATGTGATTTAGGTAACATTTTGCCTCTTCATCACAAGCAACAACTCAAGCACCTCACTCATCCTGCTTGTATACTGGTCATAAGCTTGCCAATTGGAAACTACTAACCATCAACACAACTGTTACTAGTTGACATCCTTTCCTTACTGGTGTTAGACTGTACCAGGAACCTATCCATTTCATCCACACAAGTCAAACATTGACTTGTGTACCAGTGACTCTAGTGGTCATTCCTCTAAATGATATTCTCTTCTTTACTGGTGACCTACAACACTAGTTGACATCAATGACCTCATATCAACAATAATCCCATACCGGTTGTCCTTCTATACCAGTTGACATGAATGACAAAAAAATGCCAATAGAGAGGTAGAGGGGTAAGAGGTGGGGAGGGACAACCATTATAGGTTACTCGACATAGATAGGGTGGAGTACAAGGTAGGGATGGTAGGCCACTAAGGCTAGTGAGAGGGAGAGGTGGAAAACCTCTACAAATTGTAGCCTAGGTACAAGGATAGGGACATGGAGAGGATTCCCCTAGACAAGAGGGAGCTAAGGGACTAGCAGGGGGTGGTGATGAGGAGGGGGATGAGATCATCATGTTGATAGAGCTCACACAAGTCCAGACTGATGATATTGAAGATCTGAAGTGAGAGGTGACTCAATTGAGGTGAGATCTGTGGGAGGTCAGAGACGAGAGGGACGGGGCCATTGAGTGGTACACAACCATTGAGGAGAGCATCAGGGTAGCCAGGGCCACACAACAGGGAGACACTTCCCTTAGGATATGCCTACTGCATCAGAGTGGGAGAGAAGATTAGTTACTGGTGGATCTTGTATGAAGTAGTAGTGACACCTCATCTTAGGGATGGGAGCTACAGATGGGTGCCTCAATTCACTACTACAGGGAGAGACCGATAGAGGGCATCTAACGGTGGAGTGATGGGATCACCACCACCACCACCACCACCACCACCACCACCACCAACATGGTCAGTGCGAGGAGGTCGATGAGATTATCTAGGGGCTAGGCCTTTGGGAGCTCAGATTATGTCGAGGTCTACTGGCTCTGAGGTAGGGAGTTCATCATAGCTCTCTTGGGCCCATTTTGTATCATTTTTGTATGATGATGTAGACACCTTTAGGCGATTTTTTAGTCATATTATTTTTGACATCATTGTATCATGACACATTATTTTTTGATATATATACGAGATGACCTATCCTTGCGGTAGTTATATACATGTGTTTCTATGTGATGCATTTATGATGATTTCTATATGATGATGTAGTTCATGTATGATTTCTATATGATTTAACATATGTTCTATCATGTATTATTCTTATGAAATGTATGTCTATGATGCAATGTGATGCTTATGAAATGAAAAGTTTTTTGGCGATGTAATGCAAATGGTCTACTAATGACAATGCACATGTTTTAGACTATGAGGGCATACAATGAATGCAATATAATAATGATATTTATATGATATGATAACAAGTGGTATGTGTAGGATGTGATGTGCTCATGTACATGTTCATGATATATGCATGATGGATGTAGTTATTATTTCTATCTGTATGAGATGTAACTAACATGTGACGATGCAAATGAATACTACATGAGATGCAAATATTTTTGGTGTGTTATTATACTTAGTCATATAATACAAGATTACATCAACTCAAGAAGGGATAGTGGAGGACAAACAAGAAAAGGGGATGGAATGCAGAAGATATGGAGGTGAATGAGATTCTTGTGCTATTATCATCATTGAGTTTTATTATGGAAAATAGGTTATGACCATCCAGATATAGGTTTGACCTAGATAGTCATGGTACCCTTTGCATGGAGATCAAATAGTCATAGAAAATGAATACCCCAGTTCACACTAGACTCACAATATCCTCATATAATTGGACACACCATATAATTATCAAGAGACAATCCACAAACAACAAATAGGTGAACATACCCCATCCTCACCTTTCTAGTCAAAGACATCTCTGAGATAAAATCTCTAGTCAGAGACATCCTGGAAAAGATAAAAGACATGTGACCACAAAAGATAAAATTAAAATAATATCAAAGACTTGAAACTGAATTACAAAGAAATACACAAGTTATTAGTATTTCTTTCTACATATGTCAATATGTTTGATAAGGTCATAGTGTTGTTATCTTGATAAAGGATAGACAATGTTGAAAAATCTTGTTGTTGTCAAAGTTTGCCGAAAGATTGATTTGTTGAAAGCTCATTGCTGCTTGTGTCTCATCTGAAACTAACTTATTCCATGCCGATACTTTATTGTGGATAACAAAAACTTTATTGCAGATTGACAATGCAAGTGATCTTTTATGGTGAATTGTGCATGTAAAGGAGGAATGAAAAGATGATTCTCCTTAAAACATGCGATGCCAAGGTTCCACTTCCATCACTAGGTTTAGGATGTGCCCCTAGTTATAGATAGTACCTGATATATTATGGTTGAAAAGGGGCTATTATGGATGGTGAAACAATCTTAGGTATATTAATAACATACCATGATGGGAATGTTTTATTATGAAATGAAAGGATATGAGTGTGTGCAAAGTGAAAAGAGGAAACTGAATCTTGAAGGAGGGAGGAGGAAAAGTCTCAATACATGGCACTAGTAACCCAATTTTCACCATGGTACTTGCCCAAGGCACCACTGAAGTGGTTTTAAGCGTTGGATGAATTTATTTCTCTTTACTTTTTTTTTTTAACTTTTTTTTATTTTGATATTTTTTTGGTTTTTTTGTATTTTTTTATTGGGATACTCCAAAAAGCTATGTGTAAAACTTGCGAAGGTGTATATTGTTGATAGGATCATCCAATGGTTCTCCTTCTAGTGTTGAAAGCTGATATGCACTTGATCCATAGGTTGCTATGATGACATAAAGCCCAAGTCAATTTGGTTCAAGCTTTCCCTTCTCTTTGTCTTGCTGATTCTTTGGGTTCTCTCTTAGGACCAAGTTACCCACCTAAAATATATAAGGCTTTACCTTATGATTATATCCATGACCCATATGTTTATGATATTCTTTGAGACGATTAAATGTAGTTTATCTATGCTAATCTAACAATTCCAAATCTTGAAAGTGCAAGACCCTATAGTCTTCGTCACTGACAAGATTGCGCAAAGAGACCCGTACAGATGGTAACTCGATCTTAATAGGTAAGATGTCTTCTACACCATAGACAAGTCAATAAGGAGTAGCTCCAATAAGTGTGCAAACACTTGTATGGTAGGCCCAAAGTGCGAGATTGAGTTGGACATGCTAGTTACAACCAACTTCATCGACCGTCTTCTTGAGGATTTTGAGAATGGTTTTATTAGATGCCTCAGCTTGAGCATTACCTTGGGGGTAATATGGAGTGGAAAAGAGATGATGGATATGAAATCGGTCACAAAGCTCATGGACATCTTGATTATTGAAGGGACATCCATTATCTATGATGATGGAAAGGGGAACATCATAGTGACAAATGATATAATTAAGGATAAAAGTTGTAATCTACTTTCTAGTGAATTGGGTAAGAGGAATGACCTCAATTCACATCATGAAATAGTTTGTGGCTATGATAATGAATTTATAGCTATTGGAAGATGGAGAGTGAATCTTGCCTACGAGATGGAGTCCCCATTGACAAAAGGACCATAGAGTAGCGATCAAATGAAGCTCTTGTGCTGGTGCATGAATGAGGTCTCCATGAATTTGACTTTACTTACATTTCCTGACAAATTGGTATGAGTCCTTTTCCATACTAGGCTATTAGTATCTATTCCTTATAAGTTTCTTGGATAAGGCTGGACCACTAGAATGAGAACCACATATACCTTCGTAAACCTAATGTAATGCAATTTGAGCTTTGTCACTTTCTAAACATCTAAGGAGAATACTATCTAGAACTCATCAGTAAAGGGTATTAGCTAAGATGATGTAGTGGGAGGATTGGTGAATGAAGGTACAACATTGATTGTTGGAAAGGTTAGGTGGAAGGCTACTGTTGCAAAGGTAAGTGAAACTGTTATTGTACCAAGGAGAATCAAGACTAATGGCACATCATTTCTGCAATAGAGATCTCATATGAGGGAACCAAAATATTATCCTCTAAGAACTCATAGCAGGTTTCATTTTGTGGCATGTCAATCAAATAAGCAATAGTAGCCATAGCATCAACAACTCAATTGTTATCCCTTGGGATTTTCTCAAACACTATCTATGAAAACTATTGCTTGAAATCATCCACTATTTTCTTCTACAAAATTAGCTTCTCATCTTTAGTCTGATAATAATCATTTTCTTGGTGAATCACAAGTTGAGAGTCCCCAAAAACATGAAGTTCTTGGATCTTCCACTGAACTACAATTCTTAATCCTATTGTTAATGCCTCATACTCTACTATGTTGTTTGTGTAAGGGAATGATATGTTGACAACAACAATGAAGGAAAACTGAGATTGGGGGGTGGGGGGCAGGGTGAATAAAAATTTGACAGAAAACATTAAAAACATACAATGACAGAGAGGTGATCTTGTCATTTTAACACGCAATCATGCTACTTCTAAAGTAATTTCTATTATTTCTAACAAACAAAATTGAACTGAACTCAAAATAGAAACACAAAACTTAGAACCCAAAAAATTATACCTTCCTAGCATGACAAGAATGTGTTCTTATTATTTCTCCAAGCAATCCTGCCATTTATGCAAGAAATCCCATTGTTTCTGTAAGCAATCCCACCGTTTATGTAAATTGGATTTTTAAATAAACAGACCTCCGCTGAAGTGGCAATCCATTTCAATAGTCACATTTTTGCCTACAAGTACTAAAACTCTGTCAAAAAACACAATGAAACAAAAAAAACATGAGATTGGACCAATGAAGTGGGGTGCCACCAAGCGTGCCAGAAATGTATGCAAAAAAATGTGAATGTAAACTAAAAGATTGAAAAGATGAACTAAACAATCAACAAGCACATATTTCAGCCACACTCAAGATAAGGGCTTTAAGAAAAAAAAAACAAGATTAATAAAATAAATCCAATTAAAATGCAGAATATATCTTCCTCCTTCGATTTGATTTTCCCTTGATTTGATATGTGCTTGCTATATGGTAGATACTTGATTATCCTCCATGATAGTGAATACAAGATGTATTAAGCTAAATGAGATACAAAAATAGATGTGTGATGGATTGTTGAAATCAATGAACATTGAGAGGGGGGGGGTGTGAATCAGTGTTATGCAATTAACAACTTTCTTTAACTTATTCATAAACCACCAGATACAAATGAATGAGAGTAAAGTGCAGAAACAAAATGCAAACAAACACAAAACCATAACATCATAATTTTTATGTGAAAACTCAGAAAGGAAAAAACCATGGTGGGATTGATACCCACAATATTATAATATTGTGATTAGGAGTATGATAATATTACAAGAGGGGAATGCACATGCATTCAGGCACACTGCCTAGAGTTCACTGCTGAATTACAAAAGAGGTCTACAACACCAAGGAAGGCTCACTTCATTATAAGTGATTACAAAGGATAAAAATAATGACAAATAAATAGTAGCATCTACAAATGCCAAAAAGCAATTCTGGTAAAGCGCAATTAGTCTTCTGCCATTGTCCTGTCTCTCTATTCTGCTCTGCTACTGTGTCATATAGCAAAGCACAAAAACCTTCAATCACACACACAAAAAATCATACAATTATTTATAAAATCTTCACACACTCACATCCCATCACAACATACCTTAAAATGCTCAAATGAATCGGTCTTATATATCCACATCAATAAAATAAATCAATTTCCATGTCGGCTCCAAAAATTGCATAACATGCAACTTGAAACATGTAACCATAAGTCAGCTTAATCCAACTAGAAATCCATATGAGGACCTAAACAGTTTGATAATAAGATTCCCACATGTCAGCTCAATCACCTCAAACTTGAAACCAATCACTGAAATCATCCCAAAGATTCCGCACAACGCGTTACATCAAAATAAATTTGTTCTTCCCAAATTACCGTTTACCGGATCGTCTATCTTGCATGAGAATCAATAATGAAGGATAGGATTGAAAATAAAGGTGCCTCGAACATCCAATCAACTACCTCTTTCAATGCAACCAAAATTATGCAACCAAAATGGAGATATGCTCAATGTACCCATACTCTGTATTCCATCTTCTAGACTTAAGCATAAATGAATATAAGACTTCTCAAACTTCCGGTATATCACTTCTAAATATAACAGATGGAATTTCTAAGTTGAGTTTCCATCATTGACAACCTCAAAACAATCTTCAAGCATTAATCTACACCGGTACAATATCTCTTGCCAACAATCTCCCCCTTCGGCATTGATGGCAACACTTGATGAAAAATGACACTGTAAGTGCAAAACTTCAAAACTAAACTAACTCATCAACTCAACAAGCTCAAGAAGTTCCCCCTGAGAATGGAAATCATTTTTCAATCCTTTCTCTCTCCCTTTGACATGAATGCCAAAGATAGGAATCCACCAAAATTCATATACAGTGATATACTGAATATCTTACATGAATTTAAAGATGTTTGCAAAAACTGGTCTATAGGTGGTCATCCCAACCTTTCTTTAAGTTCTCTTAAATATTGATTAGAGTGCTAAAAAGATAGGCATGCATTTTTTCTCCTCTAAGATTTTTTAGAACACTCTTATTTAGAGCATTCATAGCATCCAATTGACTACTCAACAAGGTATCCAACTGGGGAGTTATTAAATTCCTAAGTTCTTCCACTTTGCCAACTATTCTTTCTTTTTCTTGATTAAGGTTGTTGATTTTGTGCAGTAGAGCCATCACCTATGCTTAAAAATTACCAAAAAAAACTGATTGAGGGACATATGATTGAGAAATACCGGCTAACTATCCTTCACATTCCTTAATCTTCTTATCTATCTCAATTGTAAATGTGGGAAAAAGAAGACATGACTTATATATCTTACCACCTTCATCTAGAGCCTCCTAAAGAGTCTTCAAATCAGAGATCAAACTAACTCTATCGCCTTCAACCATTTTCAAAATCATTCTTAATCGCATAGCATTAAATTGACTAACAACCTTTCTTTGCCTACTTTCTCTAAAGACACAAAATGAGAATCAACTGATTTCAACATACTTGTCAGCTTATCGGAGGGTGATTTTGTTGTGTCTTTCTTGAATGATGGTAGAATCTTCTCCAACATGCTTGTAGCCAATGATGTAAGCTCTTTATCTTCAGAGTGATATTTTAACAAGTCCTCACTTGCCTTGGCCTGTACAAGTGTTGCAAGCTTAAGTGCTTGGACTGGATATAGATAGTTAAGATCAATAGGTCCTTTGGTGAGATCTCTGTCTGTGATAATCTATTTCCCTTTGTCTATAGTGTTTCTTTCCATCAGAACATGTTCAATAGTATCTCCATCCTTCTTCTTCTCTACCTTCTCCAGATCTTCCCATTTCTAAACATCCTCTCCCTTTCCATTACCAACATCCTCAGTCGCCTTATCCATTTTAACATTTGTCAGCAAAGGAGTTTGATCAACTTCACTGGAGTCAGTGACCTTTTGAGTATCAACAGTATCATCTACAACTATATCTTAAATATTTGTCTGCACATCTAGAGCAGAGGTATCATCTTGTACATGCACTTTGGGAGGGATGTCAACTTTTGCCGAATTAATCTCATATATGTGCTCTTCCAAAACTTGTTTCAAAATTGCTTCTGTCTCCTTAGCAACTTCATCTACCTTTGCAAGCGTGACCTTATTTACCCTTGTTTTGCTTCTAAATCTGCTCTTTGCAATCTTAAGTAATAAGTCCACTTCACTCTTTGAAATAATAGAACACAAGTTAAGCAATACATATTCTTTCATCTTCAAGACTAGCCGTATGCCTTCTGACATCCAAAATTTCATACAAACCCTTTAGAATCATAGATGGCAATTCTATCAGGCCTTTTCTATATACATTCATATACTATACAATGGCTTCCTCTATTTCTCTTTGATCATTCTCATCACAATTCTCATAATATTAAGATATATTCTTCAAATTTCCTTCCTTTACTAATCAATTATCCGGCTAAGTGAAATGGGGGGCACAATAGTGTAATTACCTTCTATTTTTCCAGACTCTAGAGCTTCATCAATCTTAGACTTAGGCTTCCTATTGGGTTGAGGTCTTCTAGAAGGTTCAACAGTAGCTTTAGGATTTTTTCTTGGCTGACCTTCTCCAGGTGGTGGCTTCCTGACTACCTTGGTAGAGGTAGTAGTCTTCTTCACTTCCCGTATTGCTTCATCAAATTTTTTTTCTTCCTCTGCAGTGGCTACCACATAGACTCTATCAGGATTCCCTTTCTTCCTTTTCTCTACTCTACCAGATGAGTTGGTTTGAGGCTTAGGTGGGGGGACACGCTTCTGAGCACCAGAGGAAGGTGCTAACTTTGTTTGCCTTGGCTTCAAAGGAGTCACTGGTTTGGTCTTCTTAGATTGGACCATTTCCTCCTCCTTTAGGATATTCTACTCTCTAGCCCTGTAGACAACTTCCTTTATTATTCCCATATCTTCAACAAGTTGTTCTACTTCTTTCCTTACTCTCTTCTGCATATCTGGCTGGGTAAATTGAGAATCCAAGATTAAACTTTTCTCTTTATAGGTACCAAACCTCTCTTCGTTCTCATCCAACAACTTTCTCAAAAGATGTTGAGAATATGTATCAAGAGTATTAGCATAAAATTCATACTCGATGGGCATGATCCATACTGTTCTAGGCTCAACAACTTCCATCAGACATTGATCAATTTCCACCATGAAGTATATGGTGTCTTCATACTTCTCCACAATCTCCTTCGAGATCTTTTCCCTACTCTACATCATGCCTTGGAAGGATTTAAAGTATCCCCCAAGATAGCTCTTTTTGATTGAGTATCTCCTAATCCTTGTAAAGCTTCCTTAATTTGCTCTGCCACTGTTTTATCGTATGCCCATTGAATTTTTACTACACCGGGGATCTCACTCATGAAATAGAAGGCCAAACAGATAATCAAAGTACCAAAATTAAAGACATGATTCCTATCTTGCTTAAACTTCTTCAAATTCATCAAAAATTCACTCAACAGTACTCTGCACAAGTCATACAACTTGTTCTCCTTCAGCATCTAATATTCTACATATATTGTTGTACCAGAGACTGAGTTATATCTGCTAGGTTGATATACTTTGTAGCCTGTTATCATGGATGAAAATATCACATCACACTCAATGATATCACTAATTGTCATCTATCTGCTATCATGTTGGGAACCTCTCTCACAGTTCTGTTCTTTACATTTCTCAAACCGAGGACTTCACCGGTTGCATTCAAACATGTTTCCTCTTGGATTGCACTCTTAGTGATCTTGTATGGTTTATCTAGCCATATAAACTCATCATGGACCCTGCTCAGAATATACCTAACCCATTCAGGTTCAATGAAAACTAGAAAGTTCATGAACTCAATAAACCCTTATCCTACAAAGATTTTAAATCTGGTTTAAGATTGCCCATACTATCAATCATGTGCTTGGTGTAAAGTGATAGAATTTTTGCATTTCCAAGCTCCTCAATACTGCAGTGGATATATGCCCTAGTGTCCTCAACAGGCAATACATCATACGAAACAAATGAGAATGCACCATTTAGATTGTCTTCTATTGATTTGTATGGATGCTTCTTGAATTTTGGCATTTCCCTATCAGTTATCTCGACAACTAATGGAGTCGCCACACTAGAAACAAATGATGCCATTATCAAAATCTAGGTTTTGATCAAATAGCTCAAACTTTAGAAAATAGATTTTTGACTTCAACCGGATGCAAGAAATCTTCGCCGAATCTTCTCAAGCTCTATTTCAACTGCACAAACTTCTTTGCCATACTCCTCTACTCTTTCACTTCACACACAATATGAAAAATGAAAGCTAAAATGCCTTTTTATCCTTTGAATACCTAGCTTTAAGGTGGAATAAATGCTCAACCCTAAAGTTCTTTTGGATACCTTGCAACTCATGAACATTGTACCAGAGCACCAAATCAATATCAACTCCTTTGGATATCTGTCATGATCATCTACACAACCATCTAGAATCATCCACAACCTGTTACAGATCTCAAAAGGGGGGTTTTAAAGATCTGCATGAAAAGTTTCCCCGTAAGCCCAAAATGCCTTAGTTACCAGATGAAGATCCAACACCGGAATTAGGTGTGTACCCATTTTCTATATTTTAATCTTCCTTCTTAACCCACATATTATTGTGTTTCTCTTTGACATCTTCAACCTTCACTTTTCTCTTTTCATCTGCTTTGTTTTTGTCTGCCAAAGCATTCTTGCTTTTAGAGTATTTTAAAATATGACCGGATTTGTTGCAAGCATAGAAAACAATGTTTTTTCTCTGATTAAGCCTGAAATTACCTTGATTTCCCTTTGATCTCTATTGGTTATCAATATGTCCAGATCTTCCACAAGCATAGTATCTTATATTTCTCCTATTTACCATACTTTTGCATTTAACTGACTTATGACCATATTTATTGCAATTGAATCATTGACTGGAGAATGATGTAGTATTCTGATTAGCTCTATTTTTTCATTGACTTTCCATATGACCAAATTTATTGCAAACAAAAAATCTACCATTGAATTTATAAGCACTAGGTTGTCTTACTAGAGGTCTCTTGTTCTTCTGATGATTGCCTTGACCAGATTCAGAGATTTCTCCTTTCTCAAATCCAAGTCCTCCCATATCACCTTTGTTCTTCTGACTTTTCAGCATCTCATCCATCTTAGTCGAGCTAACATTGAATTTATCTTTGTACTCATTAGAAGTGGTAAGTTCATTTCTCAGAATTATGATATGTCTTTCAAGATCTTGCTCATTATTCTGGGACTGTATCAACTCAAGCTTCAACAAGTCATTTTCATGATTAAATTTGCAACATTCATCAAATCTATTCTTCAATGACTAAGTTATACTTTCTTCATTCTTCTTACTGTCTTCAGTTTCCTTTTTCAGCTTCATCATAATGGATTGAATTTCATTCTTCAGGATTACATTATCTTTTTTTTCACATTCATCTATCTTGTCTTAATTATCAATGCATTTCTCTTCTTTCTCTTTGAGTTTGCCCATCAAATCCTTTCTCTTCTCTTTGGATTTGTTCACTTGATCTTTCAATGACTTAATGAAGTTTTCAGCATCACTCAGATTTCTTCTCGGATCACTTGCTTCTTTCCTTGCTGCATCTAGGTCTTCAAGTGCCACAATAAGTTGTCTTTGTAAATCAGAGTCAGTTGATTCAATCTTCTAGATCTTCCTCAAGCTATTAGGCTTCATTAGAGGAACTAAGATCTGATACCAATTGTTGGAATCAATGAACACTGAGAGGGGGGGTGGATCAGTGTTATGTAATTAACAACTTTTTTTAACTAATTCTTAAAACACTGTATACAAATGAATGAGAGTAAAGTGCAGAAACAAAATGCAAACAAGCACAAAACCATAACACCAAATTTTTTACATGGAAACCCGGAAAGGGAAAAAGAATAGTGCGATTGAGACCCATAATATTATAATACTGTGATCAGGAGTATGATAATATTACTAAAGGGGAATGCACATGCATTCAGGCACAATACCTAGAGCTCATTGCTCAATTACAAAAGAGGGATACAACCTTAGGAAGTCTCACTACCTTACAAGTGATTACAAAGGATACCAAAAATGACTGAACTAAATAGTTGCATCTACAAATGCCAAAAAGAAGTCCTGGTTAAGCACAATTAGTCTTCTGCCACTATTCTATCTCTCTTATCTATCATATACTGGAGCACAAAAACCTTCAACCACACACACAAAACTTCACACAATCATTCATGCAATCTTCACACACACTTCTCATCACAACGTACCCCAAAATTATCAAATAAAATGGTCTTATATATCTGCATCAATAAAATAAATCAATTTCCATGTCAGCTCTAAAAACAGCATAACATCCAACATGAAACGTGTAACCATAAGTCAGTTTAATCCAATTAGCAATCCATATGCAGACCTAGGCAATTTGATAATAAGCTTCCCACATTGCATCTCAATCACCTCAAACTCGAAACCAATCACCAAAATTATCCTAAAGATTATGCACAACACGTTACATCAAAATAACTTTGTTCTTCCTGAATTACCGAATACCAGATCTTCTATCTTGCACGAGAATCAATACCAAAGGCTAGGATTGTGAATCGAGATACTTCTTACATCCAATCAACTTCCTCTTTCATGGCAACCAAAATTATGCAACCAAAATGGAGATCTCCTCAATGTACCCATACTCTGTATTCCACCTTCCAGACTTAAGCACAAATGAATATCATACTTCTCAACCTTCTGGTAGATAACTTCTAGATATACCAGATCAAATTCTGAGCTGAGTTGCCATAAATGACATCCTCAGAACAATCTTCAAGCACTTATCTACACCGGTATGGTGTCTCTTACCAACAATGGATATGAATGTGCAAAAGGTGAGTAAACATTTATGTATTATGAGGGTATGCAAATGAAAGTGGATGATTTGGGAAGGAAAATTGGGGGTTTAAATAGGCTTGAATGAGAGATGGAAGGGGCATGAGAATGAGACGTGCGTGCCCCTGAGAAGAGCATGTGTCATTGATGAGAATGACATGTGTCCTTAAGAAGGACATGTGTCATTGGAAAGAATGACATGTGTCCCTAAGGACACATGCCTATTTGGGAATAAGACACCTAAATTAAAAGGTTCTATTCCAAAAGAGATTACAAAAGTGAAATATTCTCATATTCTACGATACTTGTGATATTTTTTTCCACATTTTAGGAAATTTTCCTCAAATTCAAGAGTATTTCCCAAATTTTAGGGAATTTGAGATATTTTGGGAATGTGCACACATATGGTGAAGGCCAAGGGATAAGGTTGACTAAAACCTATGGTTATCTAGGTGGGTTAGGCTAGAGGAAGGGTTAGATGTGGGTTAAAGTTAGGAGATATGTGGGGAAATACAATTAATTAATTCATGTAGCATCCTAAAATTGCTCCCCTTTGTAATTTTGACCACATTGGGTTCCTACCTTAGTGTTTGTGCCCCTTTGCCTGATTGGGACCTAATTTTGCTCATGCCCCTCATGTATTGCACCATTTTTTACCTTTTCCATGCATTTTGCACCTTGTCCTAGCCCCAAAATAGGGTAGGACTAGGGCGTGGCACCTTGGTCCTCACTAGGACCATGGTGCCATGCCATGGTCCTGCCCATTTTGGACTCCTTAAAATCCAATTTAGCATTTCAAATTTGAACGAGATTCCTATCTCTATGTCAGCTCATGTCAAAAAATTAATTAGTTTTCCCAACGGGAAAGTATAAAAGGAGGATTTCCCCTCTCATTTGAAAATCCATTAACAAGAGAAAGCACATATGACATCAAACATTCAAGCATTCCAACAATTGACCAGTAACAATTCTTTCTTCATGCCTTGGAGCAATAATAAAGTCAAGATTCAATCATTGAAGTAGACATTTTCATCTTATTTTGTTGAAGACTTCATAAAACCCTAACCTTGTGTGGAGATAACCAAATCTTCACAAGGAGGTATATCACTTGATTTTTCAATCATTATTCAAAATCTCCCTCAAAAGGAGAATCTTTCATTACAATAATTTCAATTTTCTTTATCTCAATTTCATGGTTAATTCCACAACTGAGGTTTGACTTAGGTAGGCCCCTATTCGTAACCTATTTCCCCTTTTTTCTATGTGTAGGAAATAGGTATGGATCTATTATCTTTAGAATCAACATTATTTACAGAGACGAATCAATCCCACTTTGATGTGTGAAAAATCTAGAGGACCATAGTGACAGGCACCACAGTCTTGACATTTTAGGTGTTGTTTCAGGGATCAGATCCGATCTTCAAACATTTCTCAGATCTAGGTGCACATCTCAATCCCGCATCTATATCTCATTGTTTTCATGTTTTTACCTTCATTTCTAGCACTTTATCGTAATTCAGAAATTCAGCTCACGAAAGAGGAAACCCCCAATTAAATCCAATCAGTATCCAATCTTGATCTTTGTTGGTTTTTCACTGAATCTGTTGGATTCCTCCTCTTTTGAATGTAATGGTCCCCCAATTTTAAAATTAGTGGTTTTCTTTCTTGGCGTGGAAACCCTATTTTTTCACCATTGCATTTTGGTGAACCCGACTCCTTACACCCTTATTTTTTATTGAAATGAGAACCCATGACCTTGTTGAATGTGTCAACTTCATAAAATTTATCCTGATCAGTGCACACCAAATCTAAAGAGAACTAAAGCAACTCAACTTTAATGTTTTTGGCTACTTTCATATATGAGCAAGAATGAGCTCCTACAACAATAGAGCTGAAAGCAAGGTTTATGTTTTCTTTGTATCAAATTATGAGCATCTCCCACCTATTGACATAATTCCAAAATAATAAGTCTATCACATCGATATCGAGGAAATTTGTATGGGGGCACTGTGAACCCTACAATCCTTATATATGTGAATGTCTTAAACTAAGTAAAATAGTTGTCAAAACACCTAATTTCTTTATCAATCTTTGGGTATATCCTTTTACTAAAATCTCCCTCAATGGACCTAATAACTACAAAAACAAAGAAATCATTGACAACTCAATGATTTTTTTTTCTCCTATCTAGCTACAATTAGGAGTAATCGTGATATATAGAAGTACTTGGAAGGGGATCCCTCTCTTCTCAACCCTAGGTAAGTAATTTGGTTTGCAAGCAAGTAGATGATATATGAAGTCATGTAGAACCTTAGATCCATCTTTACTCATTGCAGTTGTTTGTCCAAGTTATTGTTGATCATCTTGCCCCAATCAATATATTCTTTCCTTGCCAAAATTATTTTAATGAAGAAAAACATCCAAGGAGGAAACTCCTTTGCATCTGGTAATCCTGCCACCCTTCTAAGGAGTGTGACATAATATTCAACATCCATGTGGAAATAGGCCTAGTGAAAGATTTTGATTTGTTCCATCTGACAGGGTTTCTTGGTCTTCTCCATCAAATTTTCATTTATATAGCTCATCGGATCTCCTTCTTCTTGAAAGTACTGCTCCCCACAAGACATTGTATTATGAGCATATGAATCATATTTGGGAATATGAAACAAATATTCTATAACATTGGGGGAGATGTCGAGGATCACATTATCAAGATGACCATAAACTCTTCTTTCATTCGACTTATATGTCACAAGCCATTATCATGTTTGGGGACTACAATGCCACTGGAAATCTTTCTACCAAATCAAATCCCAAACGTACCAATGAAGTAGCCAAAGTGGTCCTTCCATATGGCTTGGCCATCCTTTGTAAGAACTCATTTAGGTCCACATGACCAATATCAATGTATGTGATGTCCCTATCTAATAAATATAACTTAGTGGGCCGAAGATAAGAGTTGAACTTATACTTCATGGTGGCCACTCTCAATCTAGACATCACCAATTTTTCACCCAAAAGATTCAAATTATAAATCTTATTTAAAAACAAAAATCAAAACAACTACACTAATTGATGCAATAGACCTTATTAAAGAATTCACTCAAAACTAAAACTTGCAAATAGTCAGGGGTTGGAGATAAGGACATCCTCAATCCCAACCTTTATTAAAAAATAAAACCCTATTGAGGATCGAGGATAGGGACATCCCCAATCCCCAATTCTCACACACAAGGGGCATGTGGGGTTCAGGGATAATGGCTTCCTTGATCCCTTATTTACAAAGATTGGGGGTCGGGGATGGAAACATATAGATCCTCAAAGGACCGACAACCAAGACAAGGGTGGGGGTCAGGGATATCCACATCCATGATCCCTGAAGATGGTAATCAGGGATGGAAAATCCCCGATCCCCGTAAAGAGGCCATAAGAATACAAAGCATGAGAAAAAAAACTCCCAGGACACGCAACAATGGTGTGTCAGGGATTGTCCATCCCTAATCCCTAAAAAGATACCTAAAAGAACAACAAAGACAAAATAGAAAAAAAGAAAGAAGAAAGGAAGACATAGACTCGAGGATTGGGCCTAGGCAAAACCAAACTGGGGCAAGGAAAAAAATAAAGAAGGGAAACAAACAAGAATGGAAGCCAAAGCCAAGAAAACCAAACAAAGAAAACAATAAGAACTAGAGAAATAAAAAATAGAAACGAAGCAAAATAGTAGAAAGCAAAATAGAAAGGAAAACTTGATGCAAACACAAGGCACAAGGAGAGGGAGCCTAACTCAACAACAAGAAAGAAGACATAACAACAAGCTATGTCTGACACCACTTGCTTGGGGAAATCTAATATTGCACTAAAATTGACACAAAAATTGTACTGGGAAGCTTGAATTCAGAATCATAAGTGAGTAAAATGAGGGAAAGAATCCTAATTTATACTCCTACACAGAGCATTAATTGCTGACAAAGGTGGGTCCCAAGGGTGGACATCGGGGATAGGGGATAACAACATCCCTGATCCCCAACAAACAAAAAGACATAGACACAAAAAGGGAAATTGAGGGTTAGGGATCGGGGATTGGGGAAACCCAAGTCCTTGAAAAAGAAAGAGGGATAAGGGGAGGCTTGATCATCGATCCCCGAAAAGAGAAGAAGACAAGGAAAAAGAAAAAAGAATGAAAGAAAGAAAGAAAAAGAGGGAAAACAAAAGAAAATAAAAAGGGGTGGTGGGGGGGGGGACACCTCTCAAAATGAAAGCTGGGGTGTGAGTTGTGAAGGCACAACAGATACAATTTATGATGTGCTACATCCACGTGTGAAATAAGGACCTTATTTTTGTGAAAAACCTACATCCACAAGAAATGAAAAATAAATATAATAATTAAATCTTAATATATCCAAAATTATACTTTTTGAAATATTATAATGAGTGCTACATACTAAAATATAATTTCTAAACGAATTCACTTGATTCCCCAAGAGGTAAAGCAAAGGTGCCTTTTTGTCAACAATTTGATAGGTGCAAAGGAGACTCCATTGTAGGCATGATTTAGGACTAGAGTGGTTCTATCCAAGGGGATTTGATCTAGCTCTCTTCAATTAAAATCATTTAAATGGAACCTCTTTATGATTAAATAATTATCTTTCTAAAAAAAAGTTGATTCAAAGAAAATTCAATATGTCTCAACAATGGGCACACTAATTTAGCAATACCCCTTTTGATTATGATGCTAAAATTTAAATTATGAATAATTGAAATATGGTAATGAATTTATAGTATATCATTTTTTATACTATTTTAGTTGATGTTTGTATTTAATATAATTACATTGAGATGAAAATGAATGTTCTACATTATGTTATAATGATACATTCGGATGTACATATGTAAATGTATTAATAGAATAACTACTCCAATTAATTGATGAGGTGGATGAGACAAATAGTTTTCCCCTCTAAGATTATGAGGGGGAGAATCACTAGAAAGAGCAAAAAAAAAATATGAAAGGAAAAACCAGGGGAACACACTCACATAATTTAATTTGGCTGCAAAGGATTAGGCATATTTATCATGAGATGTTTGACTATGGTGTATCACTCTCACGATCTTAAAATTCTATATCAATTAATGTTACATGCATACTGATTCCTGTAACATGTGTTTTTTCTAGGAAATAATAATGAGAAGGTAAATATGTTTATTACTAGAAAGCATTGTTCTATGTATGCACAATATCTTATCTGAATTAATCACACATGTATAGAAATTGTATATATTATGATATAAGTTTCCCCTCACACACACGACTATCCAATTTTTTGCTCGATACAAAAGATTTAAATAATTTCTATAATGTAATAATAAAGTTCTAGATATACATTATATATACACATGCATTTACATATGTATTTTTATAAGATCCAATTCTCAGTGAGTTGAAATATATAAATGAAATTATACACATATATAACTTTTCTATCATGGTCAAAGGCAGCAATAAATGAAAGGTACATGGAATTAATGAAAATTTTAATGAACTTTGTTGAACTCCATGAGGTGGAAAGTCAAACATTATATTGTGCTAGTTGACTTCCAAGAAGGAAGGAAAGTATGGCAGTAAGGAAGGAAAGTATGGGAGTTTGGAAGAAGATTAGAAGAAAATGGAGGAAAATTGAGAAATTTTGGTGAATTGATAAAAGAGGAGAAGTTATATAGAACAAAAGAGGGGAATGACAAAGAGGAAAAGAGGAGTTTTGAGTGGATAACTAAGCTATTACAAATTTTAGTATGCTACATTTTGTTTTAGTAAATGTATTAATTTATATTTTTTATAGAAATAAATAAGGATCGTTTTTTTGAAAAACTAGTCTAAAGATTTTATACCTTTCTATTTAAGAAATACTAGTTTGAAGGGTTCTGTGTTCAGTTATCTAGACTATAAATCTAAACAACCTAAATGAATGGGTTATGGTTCTCTAAACTAGAGTGCTATTATACAATGATAAATGAGTTTATAGAATCTTCAATGCTAGGTTTTGTATTTCTAGATTTGCTTGTTGAATTGTTGACCGAAGTTGAGATAAGAATTATAATATTTAAACAAGAAATCTTTTCTCCGATATATTTTTCAATAAAATTAGAAACTTTTGTTTTTAATATGGGTGAATGTTTCAATATCATTTTAATTATGTATTAAGTCATCTTAGATTTGTTTTACCAAGTTGTTGAGTTGTTTAGTGTCTCCAAGCCCTTCAACCATATCATCTTAAGTGGTTGTATCCGAGCCTTTGTCCTTGATGGCAAAGGGGGATAGAATGAAAATATAAAATGTCTATAAAAGGGGGAGAGAATGTGAAGTGGATTGGTATTTGGCATATGGAAAATTTTGGTATGAGAGTTGTTGTTCTTGTCATTGAAACACACCAATGACAAAGGGGGAGATTATTTCAAAGTTGATTAGATTGAGCTATTAATGTGTTGTCATTGATGTCAAATTATTTTGGTTTTCATTAGTGATTGGTTGGTATAATTGATGTTGATTTCTCTATGCAGTTGTGTTGAGAGTTTCGCTCCACATATCTTCTCTACTGTATATCTATTCATGCAATTTGTATATGTTGTTAAGCAATGTTTAGAGATTTTATATTCTAGATTTGGTGCTCTGGATTGCTATGCTAAGGAATTTGTGTTTACCAGTATGTTTGATAGTGTTTGCATACGAAATGCATACTCCACATTCTATGTGTTATGGTTTCTGGTGTTGAGGTTTTGGAGTTAATTTGATAATGTCCTTAGCTTCATTCCATTCAGTTGGCACATGTCCTTGAGTTTCAGAAGCATGGTTTCAAAGTTCGATGGCGTTTACTCTAGGTTTGGCCAACCTTGGGTTGTTACACTTCATATTATTGCTCTGATGATTATGGATCGTTGTATAACATGTTTCATGTTTATTTTGGTCTTAGTTAAGATGTGTTGTGGTCCACTTTACATTCTTTTCCACTGCAAGTGTCTAGTGCCGACCTAATTTGATTTATGTTTAGTTAAGATGCTTAGCCAACATTGGGAGACTTTGCATATGTGAGGATGATATAAATAGAGGTGTGTGTGAAGAGAGAATGAATATGTATGGGTGTTGTGAAAGAAAGTAAAATGTGATCAAGGTGTGTGAAAGAAGATCTATCTCCCTAATTGTTTGATGAGTGTTGTTTGAGTTGGTGCAAGTGTTGAGTAGTGTGAACTTTCATGTCTTAGCTACCGAAAGTAGTGAGCCGAAGGTATCTACAAATCTTACAGTTGTAAAAGTTCATCAGTGGTGGATTATTTCTCTTTTATTCTTCTTCAATTTAGCAATGAGCATCTCTTTCTTTCTTTCTCTTGGGTAGTGAGACCTTTGGCAGTGATCTTTTCTTTGTAAAAATTACCTTAATCGGTATCACCCTAACAAGTGTTCATATATTGAGAATATAATTCTCTTTGGTTTTCCCCTTAATAGGGTTTCCCACGTAAAATCTGGCATTTAATTGTGTTTGGTGTGCTTTGGGTTTCATGCCCATATCTTTTTGTAAAGTTAAGTTGTCATGAATTTGATTTAAGGGAATAGATTTAAGATTTATTTATACAACTGATTCAGCCCCCCTCTCTTAGTTGTCTTGTACATTAGAAAATTCAACACTTCAATCATATAATCTTAAGTGGTCATATTGTATAAATGTTGAAAAGTATTTTAACCTTATACTCACATTGAATGTTGGTTTTGGTTAAACATCCTATTATATTTTTTGATAGAATATAATCATATGAAAATAAGTTTTCAAGTCTTTTGATACACTCATAGTATACCATTGCATGTTTATTTGTTGTGAGATATGTGCTAAAGAAATTTGTCTTTTGTATGTAAGCGCTATGTCTTAGTTAATAAGAATGATTGAATAATAATTGTAATGTCATATAACTAAGTCAATGATCATGCTTTGAAAATTCTAATCCATTTGGCTTAAAGAATTGTTGTTTAGATATCTTGTCTTGTGACCAAATACCTTCAAAATTTTAGGTCAAAGTATTAAGTATGCAATAGGCAGATTCATAATTTTTCATTGTTATAAATCTATTGACCACGCGATCACTATAGTGTTTTTTCATTAAAGAGCTATCTTTTATTATATTATATATTAGTTCATTCTATCATTGCTATGTCCATGTGGACTTTTATTCTCAGACTATGTAATAACATGGCCAAAATACTGTAAATATTTTGATGGCTTGGAAGGTTAAATTTTAATATGTATATCAAAAGCATGTACAATAAATTTACAACTTGATAGTAAAATTTGTACTCTATAAATTTTATTGGTCGTTTGGTCATTTCTCTATATTTGATTGTTGAAAACATTCTATTGTGAAAATTTTTATAAGTTTCATACCTGAAAATATCATAGAATAATTTTAACTAAAAATTATGAAAGATCATGGAGCATGTTGTGAATTTTAATTATTGTTCTTCATTATTTGATGGAAATATATGTCAAGTTTTGTTTCTTGTAATTTGAATAAAGGTTATACCTTTATACTAATATGAGTATTATTTTTATATATTGATATCTTTACAAAGAAGAGTCTAGAGCACATATATACACATACAATATGAATAATTGTCTATATATGAGTATATGTAACTTATGAAAATTAATGCTCTTTTTTTTCAGCATGATTACAAAAAATAAGAATGATAATAGAATTAGATATAATCTATTGGCATATGATGAACCGACATGTTGGTATGATGATAATCTATGTTGTCATTGATGTCAATAAGTGCAAGTGAACCGGTATGTAGATTGGAAGAAGTTGGTGAAACAATATGAAGAGATGTAGTGAGCCAGTGTTTGGGTTTCACTAAGTGTGACTACCGGTTGGTAGTCTCAGCTCTAGGGTTTCTGGTTTGGCAATCTCACTTGTGCGATGCAACCGATGACATTTTGTGATGAGCTAGCTAAGAGATGAAGATGAGATCGTGATGCCACGTCAGCTTTATGCACATGAAGCATTTCCTTGAGGATCTTGCATGTGAAGATCGACTGCATTAAATGTCTACCTTGGGAATGAACATTATTCTTAGTGGTATGAGAAGAAAGCATGACGAGTTACTGATTTCTATGTGCGGTGAAGAATGGACGATGCAGATTGTCATGTGATCTGTTTGAAATTGTATTGCTCTATGCAAAGTGTTTGGACGGTCAGGATTGGACCGCTTGTATTGTAAACCTAAAATTCTTAGGGTTTAGGGTTTATGCTATTGACCTAATTGTTGCCTATAAGGTTGATGATGTTTGTTATTGTAAGTTGTTGGAAAATGTTGTGTATGTATCCGAGTGATGAGATACTTGCTAGACCAGTGAGAGAAAACTGCAGAGTGTGATTGCAGAGTAGAGGAACTGAAAAGGATCTATCGTAGCATATAGTGTTGTTATCAGATCAAAGCTTTACCTATTGTCTTCTAACCATTTCAACAGAAGGAAAATCCCTTTGTCAGGTAGCTTTAACAGGCTTATTGTAAATCCTCTAACCAGGTGACTCAGGTTCATTGAGCTCTTTAAATCCTCTAGAAAGGTAACCTTTAACAGGGTATATAGCCATCCCTTAACCGCGTGATCTTTAACAGGATCGGTTCCTAGAAGAACCTTATTGTAAAGTCTTTAACCGGACTAGGCTCCTAACAAAGCGAGCTTCAAAAGAGTTCAAAAACAAGCTTGTGGGTATTCATCCCCATCGTGATTTTTCCAATTTGGGTTTCCACGTGAAAAATTTGTGTCATGAGTTGTGCATTTTCTTGTGATGATTACGTATTCTTTGTTTAAGTGATTATGCATGCAGAGCTAATGATTATGGTATTGTTGATACACCACATGCATATGTTTATGGGTGAAGTAGTTATCAAGTATTGAATATATCTGAAGGGTTTGGTTTTATCGGTTTATGTTGTCTAAAGTCTTACTGTGTTTAACTGGTATTGCCATGGTTAATTTTAGTAATGAAGACAACTGGTTAGCATTGTTTTAACTTGATAAGTTGCGAAGAAGTTTTTGTATGTACTAATTCACCCCCCCTCTCAGTACAAGTTAGGGTATCTGTTGTTCATCATTATTCATCAATTGGTATCAGAGCAACTCTAGGTCCTCGATGATATAAGCTTAACTGCTTGAGGTAAAAGATCATGCCTTAATGACGAAGAGGGAAGGTCCTAAGTTCAATAGAGATAACTTCAAAGTATGGAAAGCCAGAATGAAGATCTATAACAAGAGTTTGGGTGCTCAACACTGGAGCTATGTTGAGAATGTCTATGTAATTCCCACTGGCACTTTAACCGATGATCAGAAAAGAGAGATTCAAGAAAATGGGCAAGTCATGGAAGCCCTTATTAGCAGTTTGTCTGATATTGAGTTCATTGATGTACAAGATAAGGACACTTCTAAAGATGTATGGGACACATTGAAAACTATATATGGCAGTGATGAGCATGTAAAGAAAGCTAAGGAAGAGAGCCTTAGAGGAAAATTTGAGGACATGAGGATGGTTGAAGGTGAGACCATTCAACAATATGGCATAAGAATCAAGACTGTTGTTGGAGATATCAAGAGCACTAGTGGAACAATTGATGATGCCACTGTTGTCAGTAAAGTTTTGAGATCATTGTTATCGGTCTATGCAATCAGAGTTGCTGCTATTCAGGAGCTAAGGTCTATCGACAAAACCAGTAAGAGGATTGCCTTTGCTGAACAAACTGGGGAATTCTTTGTGCAGAGAATGTCAACTTGGGAAGATGTCTTCCTCAACTTTCAAAGGTAAGTATTTTTCAGCAGAAAACTTACTTGATCTTGTGCATATTGATTTGTGTGGTCCTATGAAAACTAGAAGTATTCAGGGAGATAGGTATTTCATGATTCTTACTGATGACTACTCAAGAATGATGTGGGTCACATTCTTGAAAGACAAGTCTGAGGCGTTTAGAAATTTCAAAGTCTTTAGAGCATTAGTGGAGAAGGAAAGTGGTCAAAAGATAAAATGCCTAAGAACTGATCAAGGAGGTGAATTCACTTCTGATGAATTCAACAAGTACTGTGAAGATAGTGGTATCAAGAGGCAGTTGTTTGCCCCAAGAACACCACAACAAAATGGCATAGTAGAAAGAAATAACAGGATTGTAGTTGAAGCAGCTAGAACAATGTTGATCCAAGGAAAGGTTGCTCACACTTTTTGGAGAGAAGCGATGAGCACTGTAGTCTATACTATGAACCGGGTACTCATCAAGAAAGGTAGAGTTAAAACCTCTTATGAGTATTGGACCGGTAAAACTCCCACTGTGAGTTATTTTAAAGTGTTTGGTAGTAAGTGTTACATCAAGAGAGGTGAGCATCTCAGAAAGTTTGATGCTAAATGTGATGAAGGAATATTTCTGGGATATTCCACTAAGAGAAAAGCTCTCAAGTGCTACAACAATAGAACACATAAAATTGTTGAGAGTATCAATGTCAAGGTTGATGAATCCCCTGAGGAACCTAAGGAAACCTGCAACGAGGAAGTGGAAGATGAATTAGGTTAGCCTTCTGGGAACTGGTTAAGAAAGAAACAAGTAAAGATATCAGTGTTCCTATACCGGTAGAAGTTGTAGTAGGTGAAGAAGAAGAGGTAAGTGAAGAAGAAGAGGAAAAACTAGTAGAACCAACTAGAGTCATTCCTAGGTATGTGAAACTACATCATGATCCGAAGCAAATCATAGGAGATAAAGATGCAGGGATACTCACAAGAAGAAAGGTGAAAGAAAACTCTTGCATGATTTCTGAACTGGAGCCAAAGACTTCTAGAGAAGCACTTACAAATGAAGACTGGATTAAGGCAATGGAAGAGGAGCTAGACCAAATAGAAAAGAATGCAACATGGTCCTTGGTACCCAGACCAGAACACAAGAATGTCATAGGTACCAAATGGGTCTTCAGGAATAAGCTAAATGAAGAAGGCACAGTTGTGAGGAACAAGGCAAGACTTGTATGCAAAGGATATGCTCAGGAAGAGGGAGAAGACTATGGAGAAACATTTGCTCTTGTGGCCAGACTGGAAGGTGTCTGAATGCTACTTGCATGCAGCATTCAAGGGATTTAAGATTTATCAGATGGATGTGAAGTCTGCGTTCTTGAATGGAATCCTAGAAGAGGAAGTCTATATTGAGCAACCAGATGGGTTTGCCTTATCAAAAGATAGTAACATGGTGTGTAGATTACACAAAGCCCTGTATAGATTGAAACAAGCACCTAGGGCATGGTATGAATAGTTACACTCTCATCTTGTGAAGATAGGATTTCAGAGAACAAGTATTTGTAGATGACACAATCTTTGGAGGAGATGATAAAATGACTCATGCTTTTGTAGATGAAATGAAGAAAGAGTTTGAGTTGTCTCTGATTGGAGAGATAAAGTTCTTCATTGGTTTATAGATTCAACAAATGAAAGAGGGTATCTTTATTACCCAGTCCAAGTATGTCAAAGAGATATTGAAGACCTTTGGCATGGAGGAGAGAAAACCGGTTGGTACACCGATGATAACCAGCTATAAACTGACTAAGGAAGATGATTTAGCATTGGTGAATGAGAAGGAGTACCAGTCAATGATCGGTAAGCTGCACTATGTGGTGCACAACAGACCAGATATTGCTCATGCAGTGGGCATAGTAGCTCATTTTCAAAAAAGTCCAAGAGAAACCCACTTGGTAGCTGTCAAGCGGATTCTTAGATATGTAAAAGGAACAGTTGACTATGGATTGTGGTATCCATATAATGATGACCTTAATCTCAAAGTATATACTGATGCCGATTGGGCAGGTAATGTAGACGAGTGGAAGAGCACAACTGGTGGAGCATTCTTTCTTGGTGGAAGACTAGTCTCCTGGACAAGCAAGAAGCAGAGTTGTACTTCTCAGTCTACAGATGAAACAAAATATGTGGCAGCATTTATGAACTACACTCAAGCAATTTGGATGAAACATGTATTGGAAGGTTTCAAAGTACCTATATCTGAACTGGTGAGTATATTTTGTGACAATACTAGTGCAATAAGTATTTCCAAGAATTTGGTATTGTATGCTAGAACTAAGCACATTGAGCTCAAGTATCATTTCTTGAGAGAGAAGGTTCAGAATAAGGAGGTTGTACTAGAACATGTTTCCAGTAAGGAGAAGCTAGCAGATATATTCACTAAACCCTTACCGAAGACTACATTTACCTATTTGAGAGGTGAATTAGGGGTTCTGGCCCTTCATGAAGTCAACTAAAGTTGTGTGCTCTACATCAGTCAGATACTACAGTGTCAAATCTTTTAGGATTAATGTGTTGAAGGATGCTACTCCATAGGGGGAGAAACATAGTGGAGAATGGAAGCTTGTGCCTCCACTTTGGCATTGTTGTCAAAGAGGGGGAAGCTATTTGATGTATGGGGAGAAGATATCTGATGATGCAGAATACACTGGTCTATGATGTTTACAGTTGTAATGCTACATTGAGTATTGCCATCAATGCCAAAGGGGGAGATTGTTGGCATATGATGAACGAACATGTTGATATGATGATAATGTATGTTGTCATTGATGTCAATAAGTGCAAGTGAACTGATATGCAGATTGGAAGAAGTTGGTGAACCGGTATGAAGAGATGCAGTGAACCGGTGTCTGGGTTTCACTAAGTGTGACTACTGGTTGGTAGTCTCAGCTCTAGCATTTTCGGTTTGGCAATCTTGCTTGTGCGATGCAACCGATGACATTCTGTGATGAGTTAGCTAAGAGATGAAGATGAGATCGTGATGCCACGTCAGCTTTGTGCACATGAAGGATTTCCTTGAGGATCTTGCATGTGAAGATCGATTGCATTAAATGTCTACCTCGGGAATGAATATTCTTCTTAGCGGTATGAGAAAAAAGAATGATGAGTTACTGATTTCTATGTGGAGTGAAGAATGGACGATGCAGATTATCTTGTGATCTGTTTGAAATTGTATTGCTCTATGCAAAGTGTTTGGACGGTCAGGATTGGACCGCTTGTATTGTAAACCTAAAATGCTTAGGGTTTAGGGTTTATGCTACTGACCTAATTATTGTCTATTGATGATGTTTGTTATTGTAAGTTGTTGGAAAATGTTGTGTGTGTATCTGAGTGATGAGATACTTGCCAGACCAATGAGAGAAAACTGTAGAGTGTGATTGCAAAGTAGAGGAATTGAAAAGGATATGCCTTAGCATATAGTGCTATTATCAGATCAAAGCTTTACCTATTGTCTTCTAACCATTCCAACAGAAGGAAAATCCCTTTGTTGGGTAGCTTTAACAGGCTTACTGTAAATCCTCTAACCAGGTGACTCAAGTTCATTGAGTTCTTTAAATCCTCTAGCAAGGCAACCTTTAATAGGGTTTCAACGTTTAACAGGGTATATAGCCATCCCTTAATTGGGTGATCTTTAACAGGATTGGTTCCTAGCAGAACCTTATTGTAAAGTCTTTAATCGGACTAGGCTCCTAATAGAGCGAGCTTTGAAAGAGTTCAAAAACAAGCTTGTGGGTATTTATCCCCACCGTGCTTTTCCCCAATTGGGTTTTCACGTGAAAAATCTGCGTGTCATGAGTTGTGCATTTTCTTGTGATGATTAAGTATTTTTTGTTTAAGTGATTATGCATGCAGAGCTAATGGTTATGATATTGTTGACACACCACATGCATATGTTTATGGGTGAAGTAGTTATCAATTATTGAATGTCTGAAGGGTTCAGTTTTACCGGTTTATGTTATCTGAAGTCTTACTGTGTTTAACTGGTATTGCCATGGCTAAGTTCAGTAATTAAGATAACCGATTAGCATTGTTTTAACTTGATAAGTTGCGAAGAAGTTTTTGTATGTACTGCTTCACCCCCCCCCCCCCACCTCAGTACTAGTTAGGGTATCTGTTGTTCATCATTATTCATCATAATCATGTTATAACGTTTCAAAAAGAACCACTTTCAAGAAAAATAATATCAATATATTATTATTGTAAATGTAAAACAAATATAAAATTAATATATTAAATTGAAAATGACTTGAACTTAATCATAGCTATATGTAAAAAATATGTAAAAATTAGTTGTATATGCTATATCCACCCAATGGTGGTCTTTCAATGAGCAAGACCAGAGGTTTTGTTTGCTTGGTTCTTTCCTACCGGTGCTCTTTGAACCAGGTTTGTAAAAAAATATAATTAATAGAATTAGTGGTTCTCCACTTTTATTGAAAAAAAAAAAATATGGCCAAAACACTGTAAATATTTTGATGGCTCATAAGGTTAAATTTTAATGTGTATATCAAAAGCATGTACAATAAATTTACAACTTGATAGTAAAATTTATACCCTATAAATTTTATTGGTCATTTGGTCATTTCTCTATATTTGTTTGTTGAAAGATTTCTATTGTGAAAATGTTTCATACTTGAAAATATCATAGAATAATTTTTACTAAAAATTATGAAAGCTCATGGAGCATGTTGTGAATTTTAACTATTGTTCTCCATTATTTGATGGAAATAAATGTCAAGTTTTGTTTCTTGTAATTTGAATAAAGACTATTGGTCAGCATCTAGAATTTTCTATCGAAGCCATTTGTTGTAGCAAATTGTTTAGTAATCTTAAAATTATATACATGTATATTGTATTTACATATACCTGTATACTAATATGAGTATTATTTTTATGTATTGATATCTTTACAAAGAAGAGTCTAGAACATATATATACACATACAATATGAATAAGTTTCTATATATGAGTATATGTAACTTAAAAAATTAATGCTCTTTTTTCTGCATGATTGCAAAATATAAGAATGATAATAGAATTAGATATAATCATGTTATAACGTTTCAAAAAGGAACTACTTTCAAGAAAAATAGTATCAATATATTATTATTGTAAATGTAAAAGAAATATAGAATTAATATATTAAATTTAAAATGTGTTGAACTTAATCATAACTATATGTAAGAAACATGTAAAAATTAGTTCTCGATAACTAGTTAGAGAAAGAGGTGTGTGAACACATGACATCTGTTATCTTTGTGATATGTGTGTATTTATTATTAAATATTTGGCCAAATTAATGTAATATCAGTCTTTGCATTATCCGTAAATGGAATGTGAAACTACAAAACGGTTAGATATATCATACTTAGCTAGAGGGTATCTGATATTACCTAATAGATTGTTTGTATTAGTACATAACACTAGTTATTAGATGGCACGGTGACCTTAGAGTTCCTTAGATTTTCAACTTTTGTGAAGGGTAGGACCACTTCTTGATGTAAGGTGTGCAAGGGACCATTAGTCAACGGCTGGAGGTAAAACAGCTGGTTGATACTCTCCCTTTTGCAGTTGAGATGTTGAAGACTTGGTTTATTAGAGACACTACTTTTGTTTTCATATGACATTGTATTAACATTCCTAGTTCAGTGTACTTCTTGTCATTGATAAAATATTGTAAAGTTCTAATCATGGAAATATGCAACCTTCAATAAAAATCTATGTGCTCAAGTACTATGGGTAAGTGCAAGGTAATGGGTCACAAATTGGCAGAAGTCCGTGCATTGGAAAACGCGCTCTTAGAAATGGGGGCCCGTATTTGCTTCGGGCCCCTGAGGCAAAAATAAAGGAGGGCTCGAGGTGAAACTAAAAGGGCGCCCATTTTATTCTCAAACAGAGGCCCGCTTGAAAACGAAACAGGGTCCTGTTTTAAAAAAATGGGGCCCTGTTTTTAAATCCAATGTTACCTATTTTTTTCAGGTGCATTTTGTCATTTTAGGACAATAACAGTAATTTTAGGAATGGGCCCCTGTTATTTAAATAATGGGCTCCCGTTGGGCCCGTTCCAAACAGGTCCCCGTTTCGTAAACGGGACCCCGTTTTCAAAACGGGGGCCCGTTTTGTGGAAGTTGATTCCACAACCCATCACTTGCCTCGAGATTAGGTCCAAGATAGGCCTGGGATGGCCACACCTGAGACATGGACCTGCAAATTCAAATCTTCATGAATGAAAGCACAAAAATGAACTTCTGAAATAGTTTACGTGCCTCTAATTAGGGAATTTTAATATGAAATTAAAACCCATTTCAGCTTGTACTGTCTAGATTCTAGATATGTAAATTTATTTTAAAATTGATTATTTTAACTATTTTTCATTTAGTTTATACTAAATTAGGTCCATAAACTTGGAATATTAACTAATTTTATTAATTTAATAACTTTTTTATTTTAATGAATTTTGAAAAAAAAATTATATGTCATCAATCTACACAAAATTATTTTTTATTTAAAAAAATAATAAAAAAAAAAATTTAAGTTTATGTCAAATTATGTGGGTCGTACACATCAAATTTTTAAAACGATAATTACGGTCATTAAAAAATTAATTAAAAAAAAATATTTTAAAAAAAATACAGAAAAATACGCTCATCAATATTCAATGTGTTACAAACCATTTCCCAAAACGGTTTGAGAAAATAATTTTAATTGTGTCAAAAAGTGTGGGTCGTACACATGCATGGTATGGTCCTGAAACAGACATTTTTAAAACATAGTTTTTAGAACTCCATTCAAAAAGTTATTTTTTATTATGTGGGTATTAAAATAAATTATATATTTGGAAAGTAGACTCAAAGGGCTATCTTTTATATTAGTGAATTTTTCCAAGATTCAATCTCCAAGTGTTTCAAAATTTAAGCTCAAATGAGACAAAACCTGAAAATCAGGGAAAACGCTTCCACTTTTTGGCCAAAAAGTGGACTCATCTTCTTGCACTGACCCCTATAATGAAATGATATTATTTTTATTAATAAAATTTAGATGATCTCTTACCTCATAAAAGAGATGTGGTTGATTATGAAATTAGTGTAATGTAAATGTTTCACTCTTTTATTTTATGATGCCATGCATTTAATGAATTTAGAAATAATAATATTTTTTTGGTGTTTTCGTTTAATGAATTAGTGAGTTCATTACATCTCACATGTAAATCAAAGTGGGTATCAAACACAATAGTAAAAATTGCAAAACAATGTCATTTTACCTTATGTTTAGGGCCCATGGCAACTAGAGTGTCCTTAAATACATCAACTAATATGTATAATGGTCTATTTTGTATGAAAGTTGGTAAATGACATCATCCAACCTGTATACCACCATCACTCTTCCATAAAAATATGTCCCTAGACCTATATCCACCATTCATTGCCTTGTTCATGTCAGTAATTTAGGATTTAATTAATCTCATCCCCCCACTTATGGATCTAAGTTGTGATATTTTAAATTTCAGATCTCAAATTCACCCCATTCCCTCCATTTTCACTACCAATTATGAGCTTATAAAACTATGAATTATTTTAAATAATATTCTAGGTAGGTTTATCTAACAATTAATCCGTATTCAAACAAATCATATTTATGAATTATCTAGCCTATTGTGAGATCTAGCATATTGATATATCAAAGGGAGGAATCATATTACATCAACATTGCATCATCATCCTAACAACATATTGAACACTTTCTTGTTATGCTCAACCTTAATGTATCACTATTAAATTGGTCCATCCAAAACTTTGATTAAAGAGAACATAATCCTTGCGATTATGTAGATTCCTCATTGAATTGATCCATCCAAGAATTTGATTAAAGAAAACATGATCTTTACAATCATGTTGATTCCTCAATAATGTTTATAAATGCTGCTAATTTTTACAAAATTTTAAATGTAGAAAATTGATGAACACTTAAAAAAAAATCAAAATTATGTTCACAAAGCTGCACAAATTCTAGATTCATATTTGTGCCTTAGATTTAAGATACACAAACGCATAAAGGCCATTTGCATATATGTAGAAGTAAAACCAAAAAGACAAAACAATAAAATTTGCATGCCAGTCGTTGTCATCTTAAGAGTTCTAAAATTGTCATAAATGATAAATGAGTTTTATGTACCTACATAGTGATATATTTATGAAATTTAAAGCCCCATATATATATATATATGGAAAGTTGTTGTCTATGTTTTTCATACATACTGCAATCTTCCTTGTCTCCTTACTGCTATCATCCTCTTTCAAAACAAAGTCGCCCACAACAAATTCCATCCATCCTTTCTCGCCACTTATCAGAGTGGCCATCTTGATCAATACATATCACTATTTATTATGACCCTGGATTACTTGAACAATGAATATCATTCTTTGGTATGATATATCAAACTTATCAGCATGATTTTCACAATAAATAAAAGTTTAATGGGCTATACCTGGGTTCCACCTTCTATAAGAATTGACGACGACGAATGATGGTACCACCGCCTTGATTTCAAACATTATAATATTTATTGTATTCATATTCTATATTATATAGCATAAAAAATATAATATATACAATATAGATATAAATATATTGATATAATAAATTTATTATAATATTATATAATATAGCATTATATTAATAATAATAAATATGTATTATAATATGTGTACTATATTATATATAGAATATAAATATTATAATGTTCTGAAACCAAGGTGATGGTACCATCATTCAGTCAACCCTTTGGACTATAAGATGCCTACATTGGAAACATTGATTTATTTATTTACTTCATTTTTAGGGAACCAATCTAAGGAGATTACAAGCCAATCCTATTGTTGCATGCCAGTAGAGTTACTATATCTAGTTGTCATTCCATACTTTTCTAGTAGAAACTGACAATTAAGTCATATCCAAATGTTATATATTCCATACCCATGAACAACAAAAAAAAGAAGAATGGTGAACAAGAAGAGGAGAGCCCCACAACACACACCGAAGGAGTCAAATCTTAGAGTGTGCTAGTTAAGCCCTTGACCTAGTAGATGCATTGTTATACTATAGTTAATGTGAATTTTAAATAAGATATTGAGGAATTTTCCATGAAGAATTTTGTTGTCTATTTTGATTAGGATAAAACACAAGAAGGGACCAACTCCATTAAAAAAACCATCAACAAGGCAAACAAAATAAGTCTCACGTGAAATGAGATTGAAACAAAACCAAAATATAAAACAAAGTAAAAAGACTTAAAGAACTAAACTAACAAACTTCAGCCTAAAACAACATAACCAATAGGAGAACAAAGAGAACCAACTACATGTGAATGAACATCTTAAGACCATCAATGGCTCACTACACGTGGTTCACCAATTTTATTTTCTCTTAAAATGTGGCCTCCTTGGATTTGTAGCTTTGCACATCAACTGTGGTAGGAGTATTTTCATTATGAGAAATATAATTACCCTTATGCTCATGTCTTTTAGCTTGAGTTCTACTTTTGGCCCCAAGATAAGAAGTATCGGTATAGGGGGTATTGGTCTTATCCACCCATTGATTAGCTTTCCTTCTTCAAGCTCTAGAACTAGACACATGTAATATTGTATTTTTATTCTTCACTACTTCTTTACTGAATACCATGACTTCTTTAATGTTGTTCTTTAGATTTTATTGCTTCATTTTAAGAACATCCACCTCTTTCTCTATGTGCTCTCATTTTTTAAGATTTTGACCAATATCTTTCACAAAATCTCACACTTCATCATCAATCACTTCAGTTTGCCAATCAAGGCCCTTAGGAAGGGTGACAATTCCCATTTTTGGATCCTCATTTTAGCTACATGTCATTGGACCAACTACCATTTGAGGATGTCATTTTGAATATTAATGTCCTTAAAGACTGTATTGAATTTTTCCTCATTCCTAATGTAGGATATGAAGTGATAGTTCCCTTCATTGAGACCCTTACAAAGAGCCTCTTGAGTAGTAGGGCTAGTTAGGGTCCCAAAATTAAAAAGGGATTTTACCCTTGAACATTTTGATTTGAATTGAAGATGTAGTAGTGATAGTGGTACCCTTTGAGATAGAAATATTAGTAGGGGGGACTAGGGGTGGAGTGAAATGGTTTTCCCTTACTTTGATTTCAGCATACAAGGTAGGGGATCTAGGGTCATATTCAAAAGAGTTGGGAATGGAAGAGTGATCATAAGAAAAGGGCATTGACATAGAGCTCATAAGGGTTTACTAAAGGAAACCCTAGACGTTTTTGAACAAGAGGGGGAGGGGAAAAGACCCTCATCCCATTAGGGGGTTGAGCTAGCCCATGAAGGATTGATATTCATTCTAGTGCCATGGGTTAACAATTTTTTTTTCTTTTTGGAAGGAGAACCACCTCAAAGGAAAAAAGAAGGAATGGTTACAAATCCTTGATCAAAATGATGGGACCTAGTTTTGGGATAAATTGTAGTGAAAAAATAAATATACCAACCCTTGATGCAATGAGAGCTCCTCAACGAGAAACTTTTTAAAAAGGAATAAAAGACAAAAAGAAAAATTTATTTTAACACTATACCATAAGTTATTAAGAATAGGAAAAATTTAGAAGTGTGACCTTTTATAACGACCCTCCAACATGATGTAATGGATGATCACTTTAGCCATGACCCAAGTTTCTATACACCAAGAAGCTCTTCCCTGTAGAGCCATTTTGTAATAGGTTTATTTTTTCCCATCTTTAAGAACCTTTTCATCACTTCTGGACAATTGTATTTCTATTTTTAAAGGATACAAATCCCTTTAGACATCTAGACACAACATTAAAGAAGTAATGGCATTTAGTAAAGAAGTAAACACAATTCCCCTCGCATGGATCATGCTATCTTTATAGTAATTAAAAAAATTAGTGTAAATAATAGTAGGGTAAGTCCACCAAGATGGTGAACAAAAAATTGACACCATCCCCAAAAAAACCAAAAATCAACCTAACGCATATGGGTCATTTGAAAAAAAAAAACCCATACACATTACAATCAGGAAAATATGAACTATAATGCCTACGGAGTTTTATTAGTAAAAACATTGCATACACGTTACTAATTATTAACGCTTACATGGTTATTTTACTAAAAACACCATGTATGCGTTACTAATATCACTAGTAACATGTATGCATTTTTCTAATGACAAATCTTTTTTTTGGGCCCAATTTGGTCCATTTTACCCATGACCCAGTTGAAAAATCCACGACGATAAAAACATAGTGCCCAAAACCCAAACGCGATTTGAGTCCTATAGGAAAAAACAAATGCCATGTCATCAAAGAGGTAATATTATAGTTTATTTATGCATTTTTTTGTGATGGTGTATAGCCCCTGATGGTACAGTAGCAGATGATGGTGTTACAGCTATACCACCTACTGGTAGCATGCCCAACAGTCACCAATGCATCACCTTCTTTGAGGTATGCTACGGGGTAGATGACACTGCACATGCAGATGGTTTGAGCTACCATTAGTGCACACATTGTGGGGCTAGTTGTGAGGCTAGTGGACCAAATGATGTGGCCCTCACAGATGACCTCATGCAATAGGCCTTTGCTAGTCAAGTATGTTGATTTAAATTTATAATGTTTTATTTATTAAATACTTTAAATTTTCAATTGTAAATAGATATTTAATTATAGTTCAAATTAAAATAATGCAAACATAATGTATTTCAGGATGTAGCAAATCTGGGTACGTCATCCACCACACCTATCACAACTCTTGCACCTATATCTTCATCAAAGGTAAAAAAAAAATAATTCATGTCAAAATAGAACAATACCTTGAACTTAAATTAATGTTTTATAATGCATATTATTTTTTTAATGTATCTTTGTGTGGGGTTTGACAGGTGTTGACTATGGACCATATTTCACAGTTCATGATGCCATAACTATGACCATTTCATTTGGTCTAGAGATCTATACGGTATTATTCTTTGTAAACATCTTGTTTATAGTTTGTATTTAATATGCATCTCATTCAAATTTTAATCAGTTGACTTTATACTAATATAATATGTTTGTGTATATTAAAAATGATACTCTTTTAAGATATGTCACATGTGACTGATATTTCTCCTTTGCAAAGGTCATTCTTGGCGACGCCTATTCAAAAAAAGGTAATTGAGCACAATTTTAATCAATATACAATAGTGTTAAGATCTTACACGTGTTATTGTAACATGATTTAGATTTTGTTTTTTTAAATTATCATGATTATACATGTTCATCTAGATTGATTAAGTCTAACATCTTTTGTCTTGTACATGTACAACAATGGCTAGGATTGTTTACAACAATGATGAATGTACCCGATGATGAATTGGAAGAAGAGATGCAAGATGTATATATTTTTTAAATTTTCTCAATTTCATGATTATATGCACATGTAAATTCGTTGTATTACAATTTTATCATTTTAAGTACATGAAACATCAATACCTATTTCATCAGTGATGACCCCTCCTAGGACAATTCGAGAAGCATTAGAGCCTCTGGTATATATTATAAATATTTGTTTAAATAGAAGTAGATATATATTTATAGTTTATATGACTTGTATCAATTGTATTTTAACTAGTGTAGTCTATTGGCAATTGACACTCAATTGGTTGGTTTCACTATGTTGTCATTGATGGCAACATGGTATTTTGTTCTGGCTTCATGTTTTGATTTAGTTGTGTACTAGTAGGCATTTCACAGACACTACACTGGCACTAGCACTAGCACGACAGAAGGATATCTTTGGTTACCGACAATGCAGGTCGACATGGTTTAGAATATGGTTATCGGTATTGGAGGCCGACATCTCTTAGATCCAACATCGACAATTGCTTTTGATAATCATGCATTTATGTTATCTAGCCGACATGTAATTTGATATTGCAATTATCTATGTAAGCCAACATAAGGCATGATAAGTTGTATAGGGTATATAGGTCAATTGTATTAGATCATTTTGATATGAAAATAAGATAGAGATGGTGATGGATATGTGAATTTGATATAATACAAAATATATCAGAGAGATTATGCATGTGAGGATATTTATGTAAGGGTTATTTTGGTAATGGGTTTAGGGTTTCAGACCGGAACAGACAGAGCTTAAACCAGAACTGTATTCTGGCATACAATATGCTATCTTAGTAGTTCAACACTTCTCCAGATTGTAGTCTGGATTTATATGTAGTCAGTGAGGCTTCATTTGTGATTGAGCAGTGTGCTCTAGGCTGTAAGCCTTCCTACAAGTGCAGGCCCCTTATATTTTGTAATATCTCTTCATATGGCCAGTGGATTGATATTGTGGGTCACAAATCCTACCATGGTTTTTCTTCTTTGAGGTTTTTCATGTATAATTCTATGTGTTATGATTCTCATTTATGTGATTGGTTTATTGGTTGCTTTACTTCTTTCAATTCTGTATGTATTAGTACACCGGTTGGTGTATGCATCTTTTAATAAGCCTAAAATTAATTCATACGATATAGCATTTATTCACCCCCCCTCTCAGTGTTATTGGATTCCAATAATTGGTATCAGAGCCTTGTGCCTTGGACGAAGTTTAACAACTTGAGGAGGATCCTGGATCCGGAACCCATGGACATGGGTTTGGAGAAACAACTTGACATGGCACTTGAAGATTATGATGTTGAAAGGTTGAAGAACTTAAAGCTACAAGATGAATTGAATTCTATTAAAGAATTCATTCTTGTCCTACAAGAGAGGTTATCATCTGTTCAAGCGAGGAGGAAGGAACTTTTGCAAAGCCAGGATGATGACGAGAAAGATGCACTTAAGGAACAATGTCAGAAATTGAGTCAGGAGAACATGGTTATGAGAAATGAAATGCAAGCTACGACTATGAGAATGTCTAAGGAGATTGAGGACCAAAATAAAAAGGAAGAAAATCTTGTTGGATCCCTAAAGAACAAATTTGAAGAATGTGGTAGGTTGGTTCATGAATGATATGTTGAGAACTGATTTAGTACAATCCCAAAGTAATGAACAAGAGTTTGAGAGAAGATCTAACTAGTGTAAGTGAGTATAAAGAAAAATTCAAGATTAGCCCAACACAACTAGATGAGTTATTAAAGAGACAAAGGCAGATTGGAGATTCTAGTGGACTTGGATCTGAGCAAGGACAGAGTTTCGGTACTGCTAATGAAGATCAAAACCATAAGGCACTGGTAAGGCAATTTGATGCTTATAAATTTCATGGTAGATATTTTGTTTGCAATAAATTTGGTCACATGGCTAGGCAATGTAGAAACAGAGTAAATCAGAACCTTGATTCTGCTCCTGATAAATGTTCTGAATGCAATATGTATGGTCATAAGACAAAAGATTGCAGAATGAATGTTAAATGTTATGCATGTGGAAAGTTTGGACAAATGGCTAATGAGTGCAGGTCAAGCAATTTCATCGGTTTAGAAAATAAATTCAAAGGAACAATGGGTTGGTGCAGGATCATGGGGGGCAAAGAGTGGTGATGTGAAAAAATAGCCTTTTCTACTCGCCTAAAAACACGAAAATCAATGTTGGCTTTTTGCTTGGCTTGGGTGTCAGTACACCTTGGCATGGTAAACACCTAAGCAAATCGGATATCGGATATCCGATTTTTATAGGTAATTTAAAATTAAAAAATTAAATATATTATATAATATATAATTATATATTATATAATATATAATTATATATTATAATATACATTATTTGCTTTGGTTGCTCTCTTAGACCATGTATCACCAGACTGTTTGGCTGCAGCTGTCAATATATTTGCAGGAATTCATTTTCTCTTAGAATCAATGTCCATTGTTCGCTCTTCGCCAGTTTGGATTTCTCCTATTCAGATGGTACCTCCTTCTCCACCATTGGAAGGGCCTAGTTATTGGTCTTCTATTCCTTGACATCATGTTCCTGGGCTTCTGCACTTTGTTCATGCCTCTCAGAGCATTTGAGTAGGTGGTTTTGGTCTGCAGGTTCTTGAGCAGGGCTTTGGTTTAGTCTGTCTTCTTCCTTCTTTTGACAAGCAAAATTATTAATTTGTGGGAAATTTCCGGTGGATTTGTATGCACCATAAGATATTATGTAAATGTTCTTTCACATGTGACCGCATTTTTTAAGCGGCTGGTCTTATAAACTCTTAGTATAGGTTTATTTTATGAGCTATGATCAGAGGTTTTCTTCCCAGGGTTCTTTCCTCTAGTATGCTCTTTGAATCCTGTGTAAAAAGAAAAAATGATAAATAAAATTTAGTGGAGTATTCCACTTTTATCAAAAAAAATAAAAAATTATATATTATAATATATAATAATATATTATATATTATATAATATGTAATATATAATATATTATTATATTACATTATATATTATAATACATAATATATAATATATAATATATAATATAATATTATATTTTATAATATAATAATATATTATATAATATATTAAAAAAAAAAAGTGGCAGTGCCACTTAATATATTTTATTTATATATTTCTTTAAAAAATCTGATTCAAAGAGCTCCCGGAGAAAAGAACCAGAAAGAAAAACACCGATCCTTGTTTAATAATACATAGAAATGTTGTGAAGCTTATATCCCTAATATGCCAAAAAGATACAATATATCTCATAATGTCCAGAATACCAAATGCCACAAATCATCCCCGAGTATCGAATGCTTCCTGGAGTATGTTCGGCAAGATGAAGTCTGAACTAAAACATCACAAAAGTTGTACACATTTACACAGCAGCCCACAAGATGCCTAACTTAAGCATTTCTGCAGCTTGAAGTCCACACGCTTCATAGATTCCTATATCGACATCCATTCACATCATTCAAATACAACAAATCAACCTGCAATTATAATACCTCACATACAAACTTTTAATCATTATGAAAAGGACAACTACACAACCATGTGCAATATTATCATGTACACATGTCCTCCAAAATTAGTTTTCTAAGAGTTGGAAAAGAATCGAGATCGCAATTTGGACCCATTATATTAAGCTCCACCTTGGAACTTCCCATACTTTCTAAATGATATGCAACCCGGTTCTCTTCTCTATACACATGTGAAATGGTAAAGTTTACAAATGTATCACTAAGAGCCCATGCTTGTTCAAACAAATATCTTATCTGCCAATTGTTAATATTTCTCTTCATGCAAGTGTTGATAATAATAGCTGAGTCGCCTTCGATGTGAATATAAGAAATGTTCAATATATTGATATAATATATATATATTTATTATTATTAATATAATGAATATTATAATATTATATAATATATCATTATATTAATAATAATAAATATATATTATAATATGTGTAGTATATTATATATAGAATATAAATATTATAATGTTCTGAAACCAATGTGATGGTATCATCATTCAGTCAACCCTTTGGACTATATGATGCCTACATTGGTAAAATTGATTAATTTATTTACTTCATTTTTAGGGAACCAATCTAAGGAGATTACAAGCCAATCCTATTGTTACATGTCAATAGAGTTATTTTATCTAGCTGTGATTCCATACTTTTCTAGTAGAAACTGACAATTAAGTCATATCCAAATGTTATATATTTCATATCCATGAACACCACAAAAAATAAGAATAGTGAACATGAAGAGGAGGGCCCCACAACACACACCAAAGGAGTCAAAGCTTAGAGTGTGCTAGTTAAGCCCAACCTAGTAGATGCATTGTTATACTATAGTTAATGTGAATTTTAAATAAGATATTGAGGAGTTTTCCATGAAGAATTTTGTTGTCTATTTTGATTAGGATAAAACACAAGAAGGGCCTAGACCCATTAAAAACTTCATCAACAAGGCAAACAAAATATGTCTCACATGAAGTGAGATTGAAACAAAACCAAAATATAAAACAAAGTAAAAAGACTTAAAGAACTAAACTAACAAACTTCAGCCTCACACAAAACCAATAGGAGAACAAAGAGAACCAACTACATGTCAATGAACACCTTAAGATCATCAATGGCCCACTACACGTGGTTCACCAATTTTATTTTCTCTTCAAATGTGGCCTCCTTGGATTTGTAGCTTTGCACGTCAATTGTTGTAGGAGTATTTTCATTATGAGAAATAGAATTACCCTTAGGCTAATGTCTTTTAGCTTGAGTTCTATTTTTGGCTCCAAGATAAGAATTATCTGTCTAGGGGGTATTGGTCTTGTCCACCTATTGATTAGATTTCCTTCTTCAAGCTCTAGAACTAGAGCACATGTAATATTGTATTTTTATTCTTCACTACTTCTTTACTAAATGCCATAACTTATTTAATGTTGTTCTTTAGATTTTACTACTTCATTTTAAGAACATCCACCTCTTTCTCTATATGATCTTATTTCTTTAAGATTTTGACCAATATCTTTCACAAAATCTCACACTTCAACATGAATCACTTTAATTTTCCAATCAAGGCCCTTGGGAAGGGTGACAATTCCCATTATTTGGATCCTCATTTTAGCTACAGGCCATTGGACCAGATACCATTTGAGGATGTCATTTTGAATATTGATGGCCTTAAAGAATGTATTGAATTTCTCCTCATTCCTAATGTAAGATATGAAGTGATAGTTTGAGCCTCTTGAGAAGTAGGGCTAGTTAGGGTCCCAGAAGTAAAAAGGGATTTTACCCTTGAATATTTTGAATTGAATCAAAGATGTAGTAATGATAGTGGTACCCTTTGAGATAGAAATATTAGTAGGGAGTACTAGGGGTGGAGTGAAATATTTTTCCCTTACTTTGATTTTAGCATACAAGGTAGGGGAGCTAGGGTCCTATTCAAAAGAGTTGGGAATGGAAGAGTGATCATAAGAAAAGGGCATTAACATAGAGCTCTTAAGGGTTTACTAAAGGAGACCTTAGACTTTTTCAAACAAGAGGGGGAGGGGAAAGGACTCTCATCTTATTTGGGGGTTGAGCTAGCCCATGAAGGGTTGATATTCGTTCTAGTGCCATGGTGTAACATTTTTTTTTTCTTTTGGAAGGAGAACCACCTCAAAGAAAATAATAATGAATGGTTACAAATCCTTGATCAAAATGATGGGACCTAGTTTTGGGAAAAATTGTTGTGAAAAAATAAATATACCAACCCTTGATGCAATGGGAGCTCCTCAACTAGAAAATTTTTCATGACTTTAAAAATAAAAAATAAAAGATAGAAAGAAAAGTTTATTTTAACACTATACCATAAGTTATTAAGCATAGGAAAAATTTAGAAGTGTGACCTTTTATAATGACCCTCCAACATGATGTAATGGATGATCACTTTAGCCATGACCCTTTTCTATACACCAAGAAGCTCTTCCCTGTATAGCCATTTTGTAATAATTTTATTTTTCCCCATCTTTAAGAACCTTTTCATCACTTTCGGACAATTGTATTTCTACTTTTTAAGGATACAAATCCCTCTGAACATCTAGAGGCCCATGGCCACAACAAATACTTCCATAGAGATATAAAGATAATTCCCCTCGCATGGATAATGCTATCTTTCTAGTAATTAAAAAAATAGTGAAAATAATAGTAGGGTGAGTCCACCAAGACGATGAACAAAAAATTAGACACCATCCCAAAAAAAACCAAAAATCAACGTAACGTGTATGGGTTATTTGAAAAAAAATTAACCCATACGAGTTACGGTCAAGAAAATATGAACCATAATGCCTATGAGGTTTTATTAGTAAAAACACTACATACGTTTTACTAATTAGTAAAGCGTACGTGGTGGTTATACTAAAAATACCGTGTATGCATTACTAATCTCACTAGTAACACGTATGCATTTTTATGATGATATATTTTTTTGGGGGCCCGATTGGGTCCATTTTACCCATGGCCTAGTTGAAAAACCCATGACGCTAAAAGCATAGTGCCCAAAAGCTAAACGTGATTTGAGTCCTATAGGGGAAAAAAATGCCATTTCATCAAAGAGGTAATATTAGAGTTTATTTATGCATTCTTTTGTTTTCTATCTCAAATTTTACTATAGTTTAGTAGTTTTTGATCAATTTTATTTTATTTTGTAAATTTAATATCAAATGTTCAATGAAACAACCCCCCTCAAGGAAAAATTCCCCATCAACAAAATATGCTCTGTAATCCTCCTAATCATCTGATAACTCCTTCCCAAACCACATGGGAGGATTTACTAGGTTGTTTAGCACAAAATAGGGTTACCATTTCCAACCTTGAGGCTAGATTGAAAGCATTTGAACATCGACACCATGCAGACTTTTCTTGAGCCCTAGAAAAAATGGTGGATAGTGTCGACAAATTTTAAAAACAAGTCACCGAATGAGGTGCATATAGAAATAAGAAAAGCACAAATATGTGCTCTTTTCATGGATCCTTGAACCCAAGAGATCCTACCTCTTAATTAAAAGAGGTTTCCTATACATTGATGTAATCACAATGCCATGAACACATAATTTTGGGATAGGTGGTGGATGGTCTTTGATTTGAATTATGGCTTCAAAGTACAATACCTGGTGTGAACCTATGGTATTGTCAATTTTGTTTACAAGAACAGGAGTAATTCAGAATTGTAGAAAGGCAAAAAGTGATTCCTTTGATTCCAAAAATCAAGTTTATGTAAAATTTTGAACTTCCCATAGTCACAACAGACCTTTGGGATGCATGACTGTTCGACTCCCAAATCCTAAAAATCAAACTAGACACAAACATCAAAATTACAATCCTGGAATGACAACCCACTATTGGACACCAACGTCGGAATAACAATTCCAACCCGAGGTCTTGATCACCCATTGGAGTAGCTAACGCAAGCAGTGTAACCACTTTATGCAAACTCGATGGAGAAAACTATCCCGATGACACTTTATCAGAATAACTATCCCAATGACAAACTTGACACTTTGGACATCTATCAACATGGCCATCAACAGTGAACTAAACAACAATTTTCAAACCCGATAGAGAAAACTATCCTGATGACACTTTATTGGGATAACTATCCCGATGACAAACTTGACACTTTTTACAATGGAGACACCTTATTGGGATGAATATCCTGATGAAAACATTGACAACTTTTTATAGAAATAACACTTTATCGGGTTAACTATCCCGATGACAACAAAATGACTCAAAATTTGATATTTTTTGAAATTATTTCTTGATCAATCCTTGAACAACCTCCTTGTAATAAATTTGAGGTGCCTTTATATTTTTTGAGGAAACTATATTACAAGTTCATCTTAAATGAGTTCACTAATTATTTTTATATGAGGGAGTTCCAAGAAAGAGGTGGAGGCTCTACCCAAGATAGACTAGGGGTTTGATGCATAAAGAATGTTCAGAATCGAGTTTCACATGCTCATAAAGCCTTGGTGCATGTGATGGTCCCTGTACCCTTGAAGGAGTCTATGGATATGAAGACTCTTCAGGCAGATGCATCACTAACTGATGCCATTATCCAACATGGGATGTAGTTGTCACATCCTCTTGGCCCAGATGATGGTGTAGTAGCCCATGATGGTGTTGCAACTATACCACCTATTGGTAGCAATGCCCAACGGTCACCAGTAAATCACCTTATTTGAGGTATGCTATGGGTAGATGACACTGAACATACAGATGGTTCAATGCACACATGGTGGGGCTTGTTGTGAGGTTGGTGGACTAGATGATGTGGCCCTCACAGATGACCTCATGCAGTAGGCCTTTGCTAGTCAGGTATGTTAATTTAAATTTATAATGTTTTATTTATTAAATACTTTAAATTTTCAATTGTAAATAGATATTTAATTTAGTTCAAATTAAACTAATGCAAACATAATGTATTTCAGGATGTAGAAAATTTAGGTATGTCATCCACCACACCTATCACAACTCTTGCACTTATATCTTCATCAAAGGTAAAAAAATTATAATTCATGTCAAAATAGAATATTACCTTGAAATTAAATTAATGTTTTATAATGCATATTATTTGTCTAATGTTTCTTTGTGTGGGGTTTGATAGGTGTTGACTATGGACCATCTTTCATAGGTTCATGATGCCATAACTACGACCATTTCATTTGGCCTAGAGAGCTATACATTATTATTCTTTGTACACATCTTGTTTATAGTTTGTATTGAATATGCATCTCATTCAAATTTTAATTAGTTCACTTTATCCTAACATATATGTTTATGTATATTAATTATATTACTCTTTTAATATATGTCACATGTGGTTGAGATTTCTCCTTTGCAAAGGTCATTCTTGACGACGCCTATTCGAAAAAAGGTAATGAGGAAAATTTTAATCAAGATATAATAGTTTTAAGAGCTTATACATGTTATTGTAGCAGGATTTAGATTTTGTTTTTTCAAATTATTATGATTATACATATTCATCTAGATTGATTGAGTCTAACATCTTTTGTCTTGTACATGTACAAAAATGGCTAGGATCATTTACAACAATGATGAATGCACCCGATGATGCATTGCAAGAAGAGATGCAAGAGGTATATGTTTTTAAAATTTTCTCAATTTCATGATTATATGCACGTGTACATTCATTGTATTATAATTTTATCACTTTGTGTATAGGGAACATCGATGCCTATTTCATTAGTGATGACCCCTCCTAGGACAACAAGAGAAGTATTAAAGCCTTTGGTACATATTTATTCTATATTATAAACATTTGTTTAAATAGAAGTAGATATATTTATAGTTTATATGACTTGTATCAATTATATTTTAATTGGTGTAGTCGCCTTCGTGATTTGAGCATAACATATATCCTCTACCTAAGTGATTTGGTAGGACTTCTGTTAGTCAAAGAGGTCAAAGGGGGCCATCATTTTTTGAATGAATTTCAACAAAAAAATCACAACATGAGGTAATCAACAATTCAATTGTATAGAAATAATAGTACACTATAGTTACTTTGATGTTAATTTGATAAATGTAAATTATAATTGACATTAGAAATCTAACTTGTTTCTTGAATTGTTGTTTTGTAGGCATCTGTAGAGCCACACACTACTTCAAAGACGTTTGATTTTGATGTTCCACCACAACTATAGGATTTTTTAGAGTTATATAATATTAGTTGTGGACACTGTATATCAATCTTGAGATGGCATATATGCCATAGTTTTGTAAAACTTGTATTGATTTAGCACATATGTCATTTTTGTACATTTTATTAAGTTGGCACATATGTCATTTTTGTACATTTTGTTGAGTTGGCACATATGCCACAATTTTGTAAATATATTATTCTACATTTAAATATATATAAAAAATGATATTTAATTTAATTTGTTCGTTGTGTGCATATATTCATACTTTTAACAATTTATTAACATTTTAAGAATTGTTAAGTTATGAACAATGTATATTGATATTCAGTATAATTGCTTTTGGATATGTTTTGAACCATGGAAAAAATAGAAGATAGTGTTTTACTTTAGCTAAACAAATACCTTTTGTTGAATTCTTCCCCATATAAAATACTTACCAATTGCCATCAGGGAATATAAAGCATTGCAACTATGGAATGTGATTTGATAAGATTTCTCAGATATTGAACTACCCATTGAAAACTCCTTGCCTTAGTCACAACGAAAGTCTTGGATCACTTCAAAATGGCATCCACTTTTACTAAATTCCTAATAATAGTTGGATCTCTATTTGATAAATTTTGATCTAAACTACTTCATAGACTTAGCTAATCTTTGATCTTTAGACTTAGACAACTATTTGGTGTATTTGGTGGCTTCTCTTTTATTAAGTTAAATGGATATTCTCCTATGTAATCAACAATATGAATATAAACAACAAAAAACTATTTTCTACAATTCATGGGTTAAACTCTATTTTATTTACCCTCTATATATCTATGCCATGGAACTACACTTAAGTTTTTTAAAAAAAGTAGTTTGTGTCTATTTTTCTAAAAAAATTTACAATTTTTTAAAATATGATATTTTACCTATTTTTCAAAAAATCTTATAATTTGGTTTGCTGATTTTTTCCCCAAACATTTTTTGTTGCTATGATATAAAGCATTGCAATTGTGAAATATCATTTTATAAGCTTTCTAAAATACTGAATCAACCCTACAAAACTCCTTGCCTCAATCACAATGAAATTCTTGGATCACTTCAAAATGGCTTCTACTCATGCAATTTCTAGTAAAGTCCCATCATAAAAGTGTATCCAAAAGCATGTCCATAGTGATGCGCTTAGGAAAAATCCAGCTATTGGAGCATGGCTCTACCTTAATCCTCCACTTTTACTATTTGTCTATTAAATTTTGATCTTAGTTACTTCATAGACAATCGGTATTATCTAAATTCCTAGTGTTAACTTTGGTTGCCTTGAGCAACCTCACCATATTTTAATGATCATTGAGACCAAAAATTGTACGTAGGCTATCAAAGTTGTCAACAATTGTCAATAGTTGTCAATAGTTGTCAAAAGTTTTCAATAGTTGTCAATGGTTGTCAAAAGTTGTCAAGTTGTCAATAGTTGTCAATAATTGTCAAAAGTTGTGAAAAGTTGCCAATAGTTGTCAAAAGTTATCAATAGTTGTGAAAATTCGGCAATAGTAGTCAAAAGTTGTCAATAGTTTTGAAAGTAGTCAATAGTTGTCAAAAGTTGTCAATAGTCACAATGCAAAGCTACAAGATAGGGTGAATCTTGCTCTGTTTGTCATATCCATGAACCATTAGCACGAGTGTGTCTGGGTGGGCATTTGTATTCTAGGCATGGTCCTGGTTGGGTCCCCAGGTCATTTGAACATTTGGTGCCTTACCATTGCGACGCCATCTCTTAGTGCCATAAGTTAAAAAAAATTCCAAATTTTGACGGGTTGTTTCTTGAAATCTAGGATACGTACAAGTGATCCATTTGAGCCCACAGGGTCATGTTAGGACCCTCTACAATAACCTATTTCAGATTTTGAAGAGACAAATCCATTCTCTTAGGGCAGCAATTTTCAGTTGCATGAAGTTGCAAGATAGGGTGAATTTTATTTTACTTGTCTGTATCCACAAACTGTCGATGTGAGCATGTCTGAGTGGGATTTTTTTATGCTAGGCATGGTCCTGGCTGGGTCCATAAGTAGCTCAAACATTTGGCACCCTATCGTCACGGTGCCATCTCTTGAGTGCTCTATGTTCAAAAAATTGACGAACTTTGATGGGATATTTCTTAGAATCTGGGTCACATACAAGTGATCCATTTGAGCCCACAGGGTCACATTAGGCCCCTCTACAATAACCTATCTCATATTTTTAATAGACAAAGCCATTCTTTTAGGGAAACAATTTTTTGTTGATGCAAATATCATTAGTCACATGCAATGCAAAGTTGCAAGATAGGGTGAATCTCATTTTATTTTTTCGTATCCATGAACCGTCAACATGAGAATGCTCAAGTAAGTATTTGTATACTAGGCATGGTCCTGGTTGGGTCCCTAGTTCGCTTGAACATTCAGTGCCCTATCGTTGTAGTGTCATCTCTTAAATGCCTTAAGTTCAAAAAATTGCCAAACTTTAATGAGTTGTTTCTCGGAATCCGAGCTATGTATGAGTGATCCATTTGAGCCCACGGGGTTACTATAGGACCCTCTATAATAACCTATCTCATATTTTGTTGAGAGAAAGCCATTCTCTTAGGGAAACAATTTTTTTTGTTGATCTAAATATCGTTAGTCGCATGCAATGCAAAGTTGCAAGATAGGGTGAATCTTGTTTTCTTTTTTCGTATCCACAAACTATCAATGTGAGCATGTCTGAGTGGTAAGTTTTATGCTAGGAATGGTCCTATTTGCATCCCCAGGTTGCTCGAACATTCGGCGCCCTATCATCATGACGCCATCTCTTGAGTGCCCTAAGTTCAAAAAATTGCCAAACTTTGACAGGCTATTTCTCAAAATCCAAGCCACGTAAAAGTGATTCGTTTGATCCTAGAAGGTTATGTTAGGCCCCTCTACAATAACCCATCTTAGATTTTGAAGAGACAAAGTCATTCTCTTAGGGCAACAATTTTTTAGTTGATGCAAATATTGTTAGTCATGTGCAATACAAAGTTGCAAGATAGGGTGAATCTCATTTTGTTTGTCATATCCACGAGCCATTGACATGAGAATGTTTGAGTGGCCATTTTTATGTTAGGCATGGTCCTGGTTGGGTCCCTAGGTCGCCTAAACATTTGGCACCCTATCGTCGTGGTGCCATCTTTTGAGTGCCCCAAGTTCAAAAAATTGTTGAACTTTGATAGGTTGTTTTTCAAAATTCACGGCATCTACGAGCGATCCATTTGAACCCAAAAGGTCATTGTTAGGATTCTCTATAATAACCTATCTCATATTTTGAAGAGACAAAGCTATTTTCTTATGGCAATGTTTTTTTGTTGATGCAAATATTGTCAGTCACATGCAATGCAAAGTTGCAAGATAGAATAATGCATGAATTACTCATTTGCACAATAATAATGCATGAATTACACATTAAAAAATTATAGTGCATTAATATCAAGTAGAATCATAGATACAAAATTTATCAAAAAATTTCATTTATGCATTTATAATCATTTGGTCATTTGTATGTACAAAATTTGGCCCCTAAATAGGTACATATTAGCTCATGGCCATCTATATACAAATTTGGCCTTTGAATACATACAAATCATCTATACACAAAATTTGGCCTCTGAATACATACAAATCAGCTCATGGTCATTTATATACAAAATTTGGCCTCTAATTACATACAAATCAGCTCATGGCCATCTATATACAAAATTTGGCCTATAATTACATATAAATCAGCTCATGGCCATCGTCTTTATACAAAATTTGGCTTTTGAATACATACAAATAAACTCATGGTTATATATACAAAATTTGGCCTCTAATTACATACAAATCAGCTCATGCCTATCATCTATACACAAAATTTGGCCTCTAATTATATACAAATCAGCTCATGCCCATCGTCTATATACAAAATTTGTCCTCTAATTACATACAAATTAGCTCATGGCCATCTATATACAAAATTTGGCCTCTAAATCACTCTACCCTTTTCTAGAATTGATGTAGGAGCATCCTTGGTTCTTGGCAATCTTGCATCAACCAAAAATATTTATTTTCAGTTTGTTTCTTGTTTTACATTTTAGCATTTCTTTTTGCATTTTCTTGCATTTGCCCACCAGATCTTGTAGAGATGGATTTTTCTTGTGGACTTGATTATCTTCCTTACCCTGAGTCTATAGGACGTTTGGGTATTTTCCCAACAAGTTATCGATTCCGGAATCCGAGATAGTATTCTGACTTAGAACACTAGAATCACTTGGACCTATTCTGCTATTGGTGAATCTTGTGAATCCTTTTCATAGCTTGCAAAGCTTCAATTCATCATTTCCAACATTCCTTGGTGTGTAGCCAACCTTCCCTTTGGTCCGCACTTCATCCTTTGAATTTTTTAGAGGATTCTCTTTGGCGGAGGTCGACCTGGTGGTTTTACACATTTCATCTTGTTCATTGGCATTTGATTCATCTTGGGCCAATGCAGATCCCTATTGATCATATAAATCAATGTAATTAAACTTGTAGAAATTAG